>NW_009647949.1:835807-973712 GCF_000708025.1 Charadrius vociferus | reverse complement strand
GTTCAGCAGTACAGCACTCTGTTACAGTCTGGATAGCTGTGCAGCTATGTTAAATGAAACTCTAGCAGTAAATCCTGTGAACTCGCTTACGACTGAGGCAGTCATTTGAAAGAATTGTTGTGACAGTTTTTGGACTCTCTTAAGTAGAAGCCAAGGTAGGAAATACCATTTTTGTTCTATAGGATCAAAATAATTTAAAAGCATATGAATGAACAGAGTTTATTATTCTTCATTATAGTAGATTCTTCTATAATGCACTTCAGGAGGAGGATCTAATTAATGTAAATAGTGTTAAATGGTGACAGTAATACATGGAAGCATGTCAAATAAATAAATAGTTATCTTGAGAGACTTTATTGAATGTTTTTTCATAGTCTGTTCAAGCTGTAATGTTTTGCAGTGATGTATTTTGAATGTTGTGTAGTGACTTGTTATTTTAAGAGATTTTGGGGGTTTTTTGGTTGTGGTGTTTAACTATTTGTGGGGGTACAGTCACATTAAGTCTAAACCAAAGCTTTACTTGTCACATACTTTCTTCCCAGTAAAACAACAATATGGCCTGCCCTATTATTGAAGTGTAGCTGGCTGTTATCTTAGCTCTCATTTTCTTTTGAAAAATATAGATTCCGGGTTCTAATGCTTAGTACCGTAATACTAATCCCTTTCTGTAAAGATATATAGGGTGGGTCCACTGTAAGACACTAAGACAGAAGCAATTCTGTTAGAATTGTAGTGCTTGGAAATGCTCTCCTGGTTTTCTCAGTTTGTCATGGGCAGAAGCTGAATAAATTAGTAAGGAGTTGTATTACCAAACTTGAAATATTCAGATTGTAATTCAGTGTCTTCTGTCTTTATGTGTTGGGGTCACTCCAGAATAGCATACTTGTAGGCAGATGTCATCATGTGAATAACAACCTTATGTCAAAGGAGAGTTGAAAACTTCAGACTGGTTCTTAGAGGAGGAGCAGTCATATCATTTAATGCTCCAGTTCAATCTAGCCCTTATTAAAGGTTAGGGGACACAGAGATGCAACTACTATTTTATCCAGATATTTTGATTCAAGGAATTCCAATAATGTAAAAAAAATAAAAATCTTTCTTGTCTTTTACAAGCTAATCTTATCAAAATTCAGTTATAATTTCTTTCTGTGATTTTTGCTTTCAGTTATATAAAATAAAAGAAAGAGATTAGGATGGGAAAGGACTGTTTGGTTATCTTCTCTGTTATCTCAAACACATTGAACACGTTGGCTATGAGGCAACATCAAGTAGCACGGATTCAGGGGTTTGTTTATTTTTCCAGAACTATTAACTTTGATTTTGCATAAGTTCCATGTGCCTCAGGGGCCTACTAGCTTGGACAGAGGTTAGCCAGTAACTGCTAACCTTGTCTGTGATACTATTGATTCTGTCTTTCAGGAACAGTTGAAAAGACAACTTTCTAAATAAAAATTGTGTCACAGTCCATTGAAAAGTGTTTACCAAAGCAAGAGGAAAAAATATCTAAAAATAAATCTAAAGTGTGCCCTTCTGTCTCCCTATTAAACAGGAATTTTAAATAAATGCAGATGCTTTGAATCATAGAATCATAGAATGTTTTAGGTTGGAAGGGACCTCAAAGATCATCTAGTTCCAACCCCCCTGCCATAGGCAGGGACACCTCCCCCTAGACCAGGTTGCCCAAAGCCCCATCCGGCCTGGTTTTGAACTCTTCCACGGGTGGGGCATCCACAGCTTCTCTGGGCAACCTCTTCCAGTGTCTCACCACCCTCAAAGTGAAAAATTTCTTCCTAATATCTATTCTAAATCTACCCTCTTCCAGTTCGAAGCCATTCCCCCTTGTCCTGTCACTACATGCCCTTGTAAAAAGTCCCCCTCCAGCTTTCTCGTAGGTCCCCTTCAGATACTAGAAAGCTGCTATAAGGTCTGCCTGGAGCCTTCTCTTCTACAGGCAGAACAACCCCAACTCGATCAGCCTGTCATGATGGGAGAGGTGCTCCAGTCCTCTGATCATCTTCATGGCCCTCCTTTGGACCTCCTCCAACAGGTCCATGTGCTTCTTATGTTGGGGGCTCCAGAGCTGGATGCAGTACTCCAGGTGGGGTCTCACCAGAGCAAAGTAGAGGGGGAGAATCACCTCCCTCGACCTGCTGGCCATGCTTCTTTTGATGCAGCCCAGGACACGGTTGGCGTTCTGGGCTGTGAGCGCACATTGCCAGCTCATGTTGAGCTTCTCATCAACCAACACCCCAAGTCCTTCTCCTCAGGGCTGTTCTCAGTCCATTCTCTGCCCAGCCTGTATTTGTGCATGAGATTGCCCCAACCCAGGTGCAGGACCTTGCACTTGGCCTTGTTGAACTTGATGAGGTTGGCGCGGGCCCACGTCTCCAGCCTGTCCAAGTCCCTCTGGATGGCATCCCTTCCCTCCAGTTTGTCGACTGCTCCATGCAGCTTGGTGTCATTGGCAAACTTGCTGAGGGTGCACTCAGTCCCACTGTCCGTGTTGCTGACAAAGATTTTAAACAGTACCAGTCCCAGTACCAACCCCTGAAGAACACCACTTGTCACTGCTTTCTCCTTGGACATCAAGCTGTTGACCACAACTCTTTGATGTGCCCTATGATTAATACTGTAATTTGATATAGTGTTCTTTGATAAGCAGTAGAACTTTTTAGATGTTTGTTCAGTCATATTTATTGGTTAAATATGGAATTTTAAATCATTAAGGAAAGACAGGAGAGAGGGATGGTGTATCTCCCTTTGGCCTAGTCACCATTCCTTGGGTTTAGCCTTCTGGAGAGGATTCTGGCATAGGTTTCTCTTTCCCAAGAGCCATTGAGCTTCCACTTTTGTCATTCATGGCAGAGTAGAGCAGGTCAGGTAGCAGGAGCCTTCAGCTGTGGCACAGCCAGGGACACCTGGGGAAAGCTGGAAGCTGATGGGCACTGGGAAGCCCAGTCCCTGAGCTGATGAAAAGAAGAGGGACTTTCCCTCTTGCTGAAAGAATTGGGTGTATTTCTTTACATTTAAATAACAAAAGTTTTATCCCAGTCTCCAGATGTTTATTGGTGATACTGTAAAATTATAGTGCCATTAAACCAATGTGTCAAGATAGAACTTGGCCAGCTGCAACCATTTGCTCCTGTGGCATTCCCCAAAAGCCACGAAGTGGTGAATGAAATCCTGTGGCCCAATGTCCACCAGCATCTGCCTGCTTGCTTTTCATTTTACGTGGATGAGTGGTCTACTGTGAGAAGTCCTCCTCTTTACCCATTACTGGATAAAGTAGCATGAGGAAAGAGGTTATAATCTGAGTGAGTCCCAAGATCTTCGACAGCGGGCTTTGCCTCACAGAAAAACTAGTCCCAGCACTTAAAATAAATATGCTGAATGTTCACATATTTTCTGTAATAGAAAATGGTAAAGTTAGAGTGTTTTTATAAGTTGCTTCATAATAATTTAATCACACATCACAGTTTCTGCTGTGCATTTTTCTCAGCTGTGTAGTAAAAGCAACGTGTACGGAGGTGCTTGGGCAACAACATTAGGGAAAAATGGAATGGAGAAAGCTCAAGGGAGCCAGTACATCATCTTTCTACATGAAAATGATGTTGCGGTAGTAGTGTGATATTGTTCTTACTGAAAGCTATTCTAAGTAAATGAAATATTCCACTAGAGAAACAGAAAGCAAATTTGTTTTGACTTCATAACATACCAATAAATATCGTCTTTTCAGTGGCATGAAAGGAAACCTTTGCTATAGCCAGAGGAACAACATAGTTCTATTGTAAGAAATAGCCTTAAAAAGCAAAACAAACCATGCAATACTTTTTCCTTAAACAAACAAAATGTCTTTAATGAGGAAATGTAGAAAAAAGTCATTATTTTCACTCGACAACTAATCATTATGCCCTTGCCTTGGTAAACATATATTTCTCTCAGTTTAGCTGCATTACATAATAAAATATTCTGGTTTCAGCAAGTGTGTTTTCTGCTGAGTGTTGTGAAATTTAATAGAGAAGTAATGTCTTATTGATGCTTAGTTTTTGTGACCTTTTCCGTCTTGTATTAGTGACATATTGGTCCTCTGTCTCCAGTACTATGGGATTCTAATGAATAGTATAGAATGGGTCAGATAATGAAAGTCCCTGGTACATTAACTTTCAATTTCATGAATGTCTGAATACTGCCTGGAAGATGAATAACAGGCATTTCCTTCCTTTTGCATTTTAACATTTATGACCTGGTTACGATTTTTTTTTTTTTTTTTTTGACTGTGTTACCTCACAACAGGTCCTATATTGTCATATTAAACTATGTACTTATGCTTTTGGCAAAGATAAAATCTTATAATTTGCAGAGGGAGGCAGATGATGCCCAAATACTGCTAAATGGGATAGTTTAACGCCCATTTTTTATTAGCAAATGAAATTTTTTGCCCAAATTTATGTTCCTTGTTTAAAAAGGTCTTACTCAGCTGGTTTAGGAAAGAAGTTAGACTTTGTTAGTGGTTGATCTGTAACTGATAAAAATGGTAATTACTGTTATAAGCAGCATTTGAGCCTTGTAAGGTTGTAAAGGTAGACATGATATATGGAAGACAGATAAGGATTGGGATTAACCAGTGTTGGTAGGATGCATGTAAGCGTACATAGGATACAATGTTACACGTTTAATATACATATTATATTGTATATACGATATAACGGGAAGCTGCAAGTAGATTCAATATTACCCGTGTTAAAAGAAAGAATGAACTGTTAATGGTATGATTCAGGGTACGACAAGGTGGGAACTCAATCAGTCTTCTACCTTGTCATAATATATTAATATACTGGTTATTCTTTTTGCAAAGTGTGTTAAGAACTGACCTGAAGCTTTCTAGGTGGGACTTTTAGACACTGTTTCAGAAGCTGTTACCTCGCAGGTCAGAACAGCCTCTTTTGCTGATTTCAAGAAGCCTGTGCAATGTCAAGTTGTATAGAAATGGGTATCAGAAAATTTTGGAGAACACAGGTGATAATAATGCCTGATGTTAAATAACATCTGTGCAGCATCTTCAGAATCTTTCTGTCGAAAACACTGTAAAATATTGTCAGGGGAGGAGAACAGGATAAAGCCCACATTCCATAAAACAGTTCAGCTGCATTTACTCTCTTTCCATTCAGCAGCATTCAGAAACTGGAAGCAAAGTTATTAGTGTCAGTACTTGTTTCATCCATTGAGATTGATGGATATAGATGAATAGGGTAGTTAACAAGATGGGAATATAGCCAGTGCATTATGTCTAAATAGGAATTGGACTAGATTTCCTCATTAAAGTGAGGTCTGTGGTTTCTGTTCCAGTTCTTAAACTGATCTGAGGTTGGGACAGGTGGGAAAAGGATGTTTCTCCCATGTCGGGAAGGAAGAAAATCCACAAACACCTTAGATTTAAGTGAGATTTTCTAGAGGGAGGTATGAAACGATGCCAAAAGCAAGGTTACGTGAGAATGTTTTATTGTTTTGTGGCTGCAACAGCTGAGTCAGTTCACAATGCATCTTGGAGACAAATTATATGTCAACGATTTTCAATTCCTAGCATCAACTTTATTTATGATCCCAAAAGAAGAATTCAAAACATTCTGGAGCTGGATTGACTCTGCTGCCTAGGACCCCATTCTTTCTCTGAAACCGTTTTATGTTGGAGTATTTCAGACATGAGCAGCATGTGACACTGTGAATTTAGCAGAGGTTCGGTGGTTGTATAGGCACTTTATAACTAACAGTTTGATAGACATTCTTATTTTACATCTGAAATTCTAAAAAAAAAAGAAAAGCAAAAGCTTTTTTTGAAACAGCCCATGTTGATATTTTTGCTTTCTCCAAAGGTGTAATTTCAAAGGCCAACTGTAATTTAATAATGGAGTATGAATACCAAACACATTATATATTCTATTAAAAAAGGAAAAAAAAATGTTTTCTTGGGCAGGCTGTATGCAGGAAGACCTGCAAAGTAAGAATTGCAAAGTAACTTCTGTGTTGTACCTTTTGATTTGAAAAGTCTAAAAAGTGCCTTTTAAAAACAGGTATTTTTGGAGGAGTGATTCCTCAGCATGGGTCGTGCTCAGTGTCATTAGCAGTCCCATCTGTTGCAAGGGCAAGGACTTCTTTGTGAACAGCTGCTGATTATGCAGATGCTGCCTCTTTTACAGAGGTTCTGTCATGAAGTAAAACATGAGTGTATATGTACATGGGGCATCTTTTACCTGGATTTAGAGGATTGCTTCACTTTTGGTAAAAAACACAGTTGCAAAGAGTGTGCCCGAAGCCTTGTTTAGCATTTGAGAGATACTACCTGACAGGCCATAAAAGATAAAAGCCTGTTCTTGTACTTGGCATGTGTCGAAATAGTCTGTCTCGTACAATAGCCTATTATAAATAGCCAGCTAACTGATTTTCAATTCTAGTCTGGTTCCAGCATCAAACGGGAAAGCTGATGGAAAACTGGTGTTTGGAGGGTTGGTGCATGGGCATGCGTACAAAATAATTCATATTTCAATAATTCTCAAGTTGTCCTCCTTCCATCCAGGTCTAGTTGCCTTTGGAAGATCACAGCTGGGGTTGTGGCATTGCTGCTGTGCCAAAAGTAGGTGTAATGGTATTTGGCCAGAGGTAAATTCTGCAAAGCACAGATGTCATCCACTTCCCAAGTTAAAAAGCATAGCCTACCAAATTCAGTGTGAAGTAGAGCAAAACTGTGATACAAGGGAGAGACAGTGAATCAAGCTGCCATCTGGAATGAACCTCATTTACTTGTATTTTAAAATGAACTGGATTGCATCATTTGGTTTTGGTCTACTGTTAAAATGTCATTTATTTTAATGCGCAGACAAAAAGGTATTGAAAGACATCATTTCAAAGTACAGACATAAAACATTAAACAACATGTTTTTCCCAGATTTAAGAATGAATCAATAGAATCAAAAATAGATAATCTGCAGTTTAATTTTATTACTTTTAAAGCAGGTACAATACAGCCAAAGAAGATGTACACTTTGAGGCAGAGATGAGTAAACAGGTCTTTAAAATGAATGAAAGAAATCTGGTAAAATTAATTTAATATGCAATCTGACAATATATTTTAAACTGAGGCATATGACTCTGTAGGCATTACAAGGCATATTCATGATGCAGATTCAGACAAATCTTATAGGTTCCATTTTCAGTCTAAAGGCTCTTGTCTGCCTGGTCATTGCATGAATTAAATGGGAAGTTTAATTTGTGTTGTGCTACACACAGATCTGAGTGACCTTTAAGATGACTAGGATCGCATTACTCTCCATTGTCTTACCAGGGCAGTGATCATCACAGCTTGCTTACAAGGATGAAGAGAGTGACCTCTCTCTTTGTGGGGTAAGCACTGTTTAACAGCCTCGTGAAAATCAGAGAGGAAGCACAAGGGGGTATTCCTGCACCAGCACATTTACACACCTCCTAAGTGTAAGACCTCTGTGCTTGAAAATAAAAAATAACTTTTGGTAAATAAACACATTGTACTAAGAAAATGCCCCAGCTCAGGGCTGCATCAGGGTGTCTTTAAGTGAGAAGTGGCTCTGGAAGGCCCCTGGGTCTGATCCTACTAAGAGAAGTGTCTACAGTACTAAAATTTCAGTTATCAGCAGTTCGATTCTCTATTAGGTCTAATCAAAAGCACCTCCTGCTGAGGTGGTCTGCTGCAGCCTTGCTAAGAAACGCTGCTCTGAAAAGGTATAGATGGCTGGTCCGCAGAAATGTGTGTGCCTGAGCTAGGGCAGAGGCTGAAACAGTGGCAGTTTGAATACAGCTAATGTTTCTTAGAAAAGGCTAAGAAATTCTCTAAGACAGGAGAATTCGTATTAGAAAAAGAGGGTTGGTGGTGCTTGCAGGCATAAAAGGTAACTACATATTTTCAGGGTGAAAATCAGGAAAGCAAGCTCAGGAGATGTGCTTTAGCAGGGAAAAACTCATTTCAGTTTCCAGTGATTACAGATATGGCTTGATGGATTATTGGTAATAAATTCATCAAGTTCCATTTGAAAACTAATTAGAATGATTGCCTCCCTTGCTTATACAGACTAGTAATTTCCTTTCAATTCCCAGACTGAATTTATTCGTATTTAGCTTATAGTTTTTATGTATTTAGCTTTTAGTTTTTCTCTTGGGAATGCGGCCAGTTTGCTTTGATGTCTTTTGCTTTTCCCTAGTGTCTGTGCACCCAAGTGTCTCTTCAGTTCCTCATATTATTTGTATGTCTAGTCTAGGTTCTACCTTCCTCATCTGGCAGAATTTTCCTTGACATAAACATATGTGCACATACCCTAATTCACAAAAAGAACCCATTATAATTAATTGCTGTGCCCTTACAATTAAATCCTCCCCTTTCCCATTTAACTCCATTTAAGCTTTCTGAAATTATACTGCCCAATGCTAGGAACTCAGACTGAAAACCTCTCATCTCATGAAGTAATATAAAATGCTGATCTTTGAAGATATTCCTCCTGCCCAATTCAATCAAAGCTGAACACATTAAAGGTGGAGATGACATTTAACTTCCATTCACCAGAACTGAGAAAAGTGCAACCAGGAAACCCTATGACAGTTATAATATTTCTCTCATTTTGTTGGAAAGTTCCCTTTAACCCATATTAACATCTTACACTAATTGAGAAGGAAGTAATAAATTACTTCATGGATCGTTCAAAGTCTGATGATGCAGTGACACACAAGGGTTTTCTCTGAAGAGTCATTAACTGATTATTTAATCTTTGCCAGAGACTGAAATTCTATATTTATTTCTAGGCTTTTTTGGAAGACTTAAGTGAAAGATGGGATGGTCACATCCTAGAGATATGGTGCCAGAAAATTAACAGTGAATGTATAATCAATATTTCCAGCATCTATTGATTTATGTCAGTAATTACTTGTGAACCCATAATGCTGACTGTTGTCAAAATAGCCTGCTCTTTATGGTGTAAAATACTAGTTGTGCCAAGGGATTCCTTATTTATCTCAATAAATTAAGTATAATAGTGATAACTCTAAGCAAGTGTTTATATTATATGCCACCTTTGACACTGTCCAGAGAGTAATTCATTCAGAAGGTTTCTAGGCATGAATTAGTAAAGAAAATAGTAATTCCAGTCAGAGTCAGACAGCAAAACCCTTGGGTTGAGTCAGTCTGGGCAATGGTGATGTAGGGTATAGCTGAAATATAACAAGTCAGCTTTCCTGAAAACTTACACAGATTCTGTTTTGGTTTGACACTTGTATTTGATTGTTTTTTTAAACTCGGAAGCAGCAGTCTAAGTTGTATTGCTGGGAAACTATTGTTATACAATAAATTACAGCTTATGGAAATTGAAATACAGCACTGAATTTCTCTAGGTTAGTAGTTCTTAACTGATTCTGAAAAAAAGAAGGCTGCAAATTTACCAGTTAATTGCAACTCTGTCCCTGATGGTTTGTATTGACCACTTCTAAAACCAGGAGCATTAACTTGCCAACTACATAATGCTTTTTCAAGGTGTAAGGTGTTCCCAATTTCATCAAAATCCACAGGGTTCTGCAGAGGACTGGAGTCATAGTTTTTCAGTAGCGTATATGTATTCTCAGCTTCTTTCAAAAACAAACCTACAGAAACTGTGGCTGTGTATCCCGGTAATTGAGGAGCAATATTGAGGAACAGTAGTTGGTACAATCACAATTCAGTTTGGTCCATCTTAGAATATTTACAGAGTGGCCTCGGCTTTATACCTCACTTCGTTGTAATGATGTTAATTTTCACAGTGGTAATTCACAACTTGAACCACTTGACTGTTGGAGTGTTCACCTGTTGCCTAAGTGTGTTCTTGTTTTGTTTGTGATAAACACCCTCCTTTCCTGGCTCCTTATTTTTGTGTTAAAATCACCAAGATTTTAAAGGAACAGAAACCATAAAACCTCTTTAAAAAAAAACCAAACTGAAAATAACACTAAGAACACGGACTCTGATCGATATAGACATAATGTCAAAGGCCATATGTTAGTGCTATCAGTACTGCATTACACTAGAGCTTAAAATGCTTAATGGAAGTTGTTAAACTATTTTTCTACCATTATTTAATATTAGCAAAAGATTTTTGCTGATCCATACTGCTTTAAGATTAATTGTTCAAATTAGCAGTGTAGTTTGCATAGTTGGAACTAAGGATAAGTGTATGAAAGGTCTTTTACCACAAAAGTCACCAAAAATATAAAAAATATTTTTATAGCAGAAATCCTCGGGATGAAAAATGCTTGCCCCATATTATGTGTTTTCTCCCTTTTTCTGAGTTAACAAATGCTAAAAAAGCTTTGGGTGTTTATTATCTATGTTTAATATTCCACTATATCTTAATGGTCATCACATAACTTGGTTAAGTAACAATAATACTGTGACACACACTAAATCTATTAAATTAAAAGTTCAAGTGTAAAGCTATCGTGAACTAGAACAGTAGACAACTTGCAGACATTCATCTGGTTTATATTACATCCTCTCTTTAATAAGTTCATTTAAGAATAAAACATCTGAAATGAGAATCTAAAATATCTAATACAAAACTATGGATAGATTATGAGTAGTCTGCATTACTAGAAATCAAAAGAAATAGTACAGAGATTAAAAATTCTCACAATGAGTAGGACAACTGAAGACAAAGAAAATGTCAGCAAGTTTGAAAAAATAAGAGATAGGTAAGAAGTGCTAAAACAGGCATGTTGGATACTCAAATTTCAGAGAAATTATAGTCTTTTTTGTAAATCTATTACCTGTGAACATCTGAAGTTTTGTAGTAAATAGTTCTACAAATTAAATGTCAATAGTATATGTGGTATAGAACATTAGGGTTGACAAACTTTGGAACCCATAATGAGATCATGAAGAAGAGAAAATTTGGAAAATTTCTGCTGTTCCCGTGTGAAATCTTAAACCTGCCACCTTGACTTGACTGCAGCAGAAAGCAGTCCTCCTTTGTGGTGCCCAGGTCGAGGTGTCAAATTGAGCTTCAGATTGTGGGAACACGCCTCGTTGGCCAACCTCCAGAGGTGAGAGCTCAGAAATCAGTTCTCCACTCTGGAGTTACCCTATTTGTTCCCTATTGGACATAGTTGAAGCCATCCTCTGCTGATGCCCAGCTGCCATGCTGATCTTAAGGGAGAGATAACTAACAATTAAGCTTAATAGAACAGCAATTTATAGGCTAGGGGAAGAAACAGTGAAGGGTTCACCTATCACTTAACTACATCAGGAACACTAAAGAATAAACACTGGTGGCAGCAGGGCTACATATCTCTTGGTTTTGCCATTTTTGTGCTTAGGTAAATAATACTTAAACAGTAAGAAGTTTATAAAGATAGCATTAATCAAAATTCTTATGTTTACCTAATCTGGAATAGACAGATATATCAGGAACTAAATTGTCCTGTACAAGTTATCATTGTAATTAATTTTATCTGTACTTATTATTAAGTTAAGATATAATTATTTTTCTTTCGTTACATGATTTTGAACACAATTTTGCATTCTGACACGAGAAGAGAAAATCACAGAATATACTTTTCCTTTAAATCTCTTAGCTTCTGATTTGTAATTCAAGAATATATCCATCTTACTTGTCTCTACGAGATATTAGAACCTTGGATTTTGGTTGATATTCATTTGCAATGGTTAGTATGATCAGAAATTAGAGAATGTCCTAGAAAAATTATACAAGTGCCTGACAAAAAACAGGTGGATAAAAGAAGCAAGCAGTGTGTTCAGAGGATAATTGTTCAATAAAATTAATTGAACTAGGCAGAAGAGCTCCAGGTACCTACTCCTTCTCCAAAACTGTTCAATTATCCTAACAAAACTTTTGTGTCTGGAATGTCAGTCAGATAGTCGGTTCCTTGAGGCTTGCCTGATTGCAGGTGAAAGGAGGGGTTTTTTTTCCGGTTTGCTGCAAAATTAGCATAGGTGCAGGGTAGAAAGTAATTAACTATAATACAAACTCTAGCACCAGAGAAGAATAATGCAAAATAATATTCAGGAGGAGTTTTGAGCTTGTGGGAGGACCAGACAAAAAAATAGAGGGTCTTCAGCTCACTGCAGCACAGTGCTACACACCCACTTGAAGGAGTAAGGACTCAGTTCCTCCAAGCTGGAGAGACAGGGCAAGGTTGGGGAGTTCCCTTCTCCTCCAACTCCAGTCCCTCTTTGGAGACCATGGGAGTCCACAGTGTTTCTACCTGTATCGGGATATGGTGTATAGGTCTCCTCAAGCAGCTTTTGTATTTCATCTGGAACAGCTTCACTTCTTTCCCACACATAACAATTGGTGACTGATTATCATCTCTGACCCACTAGGGATTTCATCAGACACATAATTCACAAGTGAGGTCTCCAGTGGATTTAAGAGGAGGCTTTCTTATCCTGGAGCACATGGATGCTCAGCCGTGCTTTACAACTTTTCAGATTTCCTCTATCCAAATCAAGTTGGGGTTGTTCAGCCTGAAGAAGAGAAGGCTCTGAGAAGACCTTATAGGGGCCTTCCAGTACCTAAAGGGGGCCTACAGGCAAGACGAGGAGGGACTCTTTATCAGGGATTGTAGTGATAGGATAAGGGGTAATGGCTTCATACTAGAAAAAAAGTAGATTTAGATTAGATATTAGGAAAAAAGCTTTGCTGTGAGGGTGGTGAGACTGTAAGAGGTTTCACAGAGAAGTTGTGGAGGCCCTATCCCTGGAAGGGTTCAAGGCCAGGTTGGATGGGGCTTTGAGCAACCTGGTCTAGTGGAAGGTATCCCTGGCCATGGCAGGGGGGGTGGAACTAGATCATCGTTAAGGTCCCTTCCAATTCTAACCATGCTATGATGCTATGATTCTAAGTAAAGGATGAGACATTGCTTCCTAATTTTGAGTTCACTAGGTTAGTGATTAAAAAAAAAAAAAAAAGTAAAGAAAGCAAGAAATCTTCCCTGCTAAAACTATAGTCTGTGAAGAACAGATTTGGATGTTTCCTTGAGAATGAGGAAATATGAAGTAATATCCTTTGATAGGTCACATCTGCTGAAGTTAACAAGAGGAGATGCATATGATGTAGTGAGCTTCCGTCATTCAGCATTTCATTTGTGATTGGTAATGCTATAGCCAGTCCTTTGCAGTCAAGAACTTAATTTAAAACCTTCATTACCTTACAGTATTAATACGTCAAAAAGTTAACTAGCCAAAAAATAAAAGTGCTGATAAAAGTTTTTTTTCTGAGTTACATTATAAAAGCATTGAATCTTTCCTTTTTGTAAGAAATGGGTGTTAATATTTTAATTACTATGAACCTGTGGCTTCACCTGAGAGAAGCAGGGCTATGGAGCTAGCAAATAAGGAGGAGAGATGACAGTGCAGCCTGATTTTAGGATTCTTTTTCATTCTATTTTTATAGATACAAATTATTCATTATAGAAAAAAAAAACAACAATCCCCCAAAACCAAAAACACCTCTATTAGCTCCAGAAGTGTTCAAGCTATAAAACCCCCCGTCTTTCTATGGTGCTTCAGTTTGTGACAGACACAGCTTTTAACAACCGTTTCTTCGCTGTCAGAATAATTTCTGTGAAGGCCGCAGCTAGACGAGTATTGCAGCCACAGCTGTGATCAGCAGATTCTGCTGCCATTGCTATTATGTGAGAAAGACTCTTCTTCAAAGAGAAAAGCATCTTTTTTTGATGAAGAACTTTATACCTTGAGTTCTCACCATGACACATGAAGTCCCAGTTGCCTATGGAAAAATTGAGATGGCAACTCTCAAGAAGAGTTTAAATTCCCATCTGGTCCAGAAAAAGAAGTAAGCAAGAAATTTAATACTCACCTGTCTGCCTGTACACCAAGGTTGCCATTCAGGCTGGAGATGAGGGGTTGCTAGGGATATGTTTATATTTTGAAGGGATATGACATCCTTTACAGGCAGATTTTTCCCTGCCTGGTGACCATCTAATATATCTCTGTATTTCTAAAGACCATGGGCTACACAACATTAACGTTTGTCTTGATCTTGAGGAAAAGCCCCACTGACAGCTGTTCCTTTGTATTTTCTTCCGTTGTAATTCCCAGAAGTTAGCACCTCTAGCATTAGCAACTACTTTGAAGTGTTTCTTCCAATGTAACTCATTTCTGAGGGTTGAATATATCTGAAATATATATACCTTCAAGGTTTTACACCTTGTTTTATCACCTTGGGTACAGCAAGTCCAGGAGCAATCTCTTTAATAAGTATAAAAGAGTTTTTAGTACATGTGAAATCTGCTGGGTTAAGAGAACCAAAACCAAAATATACAAAAAAAAGAAAGTTTTGTTGACAGCTCAGACTGGGCTATGGAAGGATTAAACTATGCAGGGAAGGAAAGCTGATATTAAGACAAAGTGCTAATAGCTGTAATTGTCGTGATGAGTGTAGGGTGAAGTACATAGCTAGCTGAACAGCTCATAAAAATAAGCTGCTCTTACTAAGACTGAAGGACGGGCCAAATCTTACCTTTGCCAGCGCAGTAAAGATGTCTAGGTATGGCCTTGTACTCCATCAAAGGAGTCCTAACAAATGAGTGCAACGCAGCATGCACTTACTGTTTTTCTGAACTGAATCTGCAAAGCTGTACTGGCATTGCTGTTGACTTTATCGAAGGTGTTAGCTAACTTGACAGCTTGACCTTTCTCTTCTGATGACAAACAGTTGGGAATATGCACTAGAAGTTAGCTTGACTTGACTTTTTGTGCTTTATTTGGTGCTATTGCTGACACCTTTTGGCTTTTGTGAGGGAAACTGCCCTTTTCTTGTATTCTCAGCTCTAGCTGTAAAGCAGACTACAATGAACAAACTTCTGCCCCGAAAACCTAATATATAAGATCTGCTTGCCAGCAGTTTGCTGGCTGCTATTAAGCGCAAAATTGGTGTCTTAGGGCATGCTCAAGTTTTTGCCTTAGCTTTATAAATATTCATTATCTTACATTTTCACTAATTGCTCTAGAGCAAGAGAAAATCTTAATTTTTAATCAATAATACAGCATCCTTGAGAACATTTTACAAGTTAGGAGTTCAATGAAGTCCCAGCATATGTTGATAATGTTGGTTGTTAGACGCTAATTGGTTTGGATTTCTTTAATCAGGAGTAGCACTGGAAATGCAAGCTATGAACTGGTGTTGAGCAGATATTTTCCAAGCAGAGGTCAAGTAAGAGCTCCTGTATGGAAGGAACAGGATGTAGTTACTTGCTGTTTGAGTTTCCTCTATGAAATCAGTTGATAAGGAAATTAAGTCCTTTCCCTAATATAGGTTAACCAACTGTATTTGTAATGCTCAGAAATTTCTTCTGATTAGTGATTTCACCATTTTAAGGCACCATGATTATAAATTGATGAGTTTTTTGAAGGTTAAGTATTTTAAAGCACACAGATTTATTCATGCAGACTATCAATTACTTGATATCCCTTGAATTAGCATTAAAGTTAAGGGTCTTTGAACTGAAAGGATTTCATTAATTGCAGGCAAAAGATATGAAGTCCATAATTCCTTTGGATGTAACTGTCATGAATCTTGAAATGTGGCAGGAAGAGTCATTAGCAGAGTGCCATTCACATTGGCTCATCAGAAAGGGAGTTTGATGTGATTGCCTCAAGCAGAGTACAGAAGGTCAGCACGGGCCAATACCCTCAGCTAACAGAAATGTAGAAAGTTCAGAGCTGCATGACAGCTAGCTCCAGTAATCCTGACTCCTCTGTCTAGATGAGTTGTTTCTCTGGGAGAAACCTATTGTCAACTGCTCAAGGCTCTTGCCATTTAAATTCTTAAAGGGATTTTATTTTTTATTAGGTGACATTTCTATAATATTCTACATGACTTAACATTATTTTTAGGGGTAATAGTAAGGTTCAATTAGAGATTAAGGATCAAGATGGTGACCTGCTCCCTATTTCTACATGTTTCACTTCCAATATTTCTCTGTGTTTAATGTTCTGCTACTATAGCTCTTGTGTAATTTCACATACTATTAAATGCAAAAAAAATCTTGAATCTTCACAGACTGAACAGATATGTGACAGGTCAGGAATGGACATTTCTCCACTTCATTTAGCAGAGCTTGGGCACAAAAAAGATGGATGTGTGAGAGAGACAGCACCAATCACCAATTCTTACTTCTTCTGTGCTTTAGCTTATTCTACACTTGAATGTCTGGTGACATTTACCCTTCTCCCCCCTGCACCACTAACATGGACGGGCACAATTCCGAGAGCGACTGAGGACGAGCAGGCTGGCAGAACCACCAGAGGCGATAAAATATCAGACATGTCCAGAGGGTCTTTGTCCAATATAAGAAACCTAAAATTATGTTAGTAGGAAGGAGAACATTCCTCTAAACTTTTGCTATTCATCTCATCCAGCGTCAAAAATACGAGATCTGGAGCTGTTTCAGCTCCTTCACTAGATTTCACTTACGAAAGTTTAAACCTTAACCAGTTCTGTAGTGGACAATGAATACATTACTCTTAATATGACTGTTGAAATGATATATATGATTTCATGACTCCTGGTTGACCCTCAGAAGTTATTACAAGGGGTATCTGCCTCAGCCTTCCCTACTTCTTAACCCTTCTACCACCCGATTGTCCCATTTTAATGTTAAATATCCCCCAAAATTAGATGTTGAGACATCAAATTGACCCAGGTGGCCGGGCTTTCTGGCTGACACAGATTGTGTGTGACTTCATGCCTACGGGGAGGAGGTTAATTTTTCTGAACTTCAGTTGTTTCTGTTGCTTCTGCAGAACAGATGCAGTTTCTTGACATGACATTTACTGGTCTCAGCCTCTACAAGAAGGTTATTTGAGGCCAGGATTGACAGAACAAACCATTTGATTCATAAACCTTTCAATTTACTAAATTGCTAAATGTGGAAGGACAGGAGAAAGGATGAAAAAGGCCTGACTGATTGGTAGTGAAAATTGGTCTCATGTAAAGATTACAGTGCAGAACAAGGTTAATTTTTTTGCTTGGGGAGGAAGAGGCCTTCTGTGGTGGTTTTTACTGTGGTCGTTACTTATCTTTTTATACAACTGCCTTTTAGGAATTATGTGAGATGCACTCAGTTCTGGTTGCCTGAAAGTTCACACTTAGCCTCTGGGGCTGTGAAAAAGTTCAGTTGATAGTTAAAATAAAAGGTAGGTCACTTACTGCTAGTTATATTTTAAATCTGGTGATACTTTTGGGGGACTACTTTCCATGCCATTACAAGCAAAGGCACTTTTCCCACTTTTAATTGGCATTTCAGGTTGCAGCTATATTTTCTCTCATAGTCAAGTCGAGCTTTTGTATCACCTGTCACAGTGACAAAGTGTTAACGATTTCATTCCAGCAGTTGGTCAGTCAAATTAAAATCTCACACCATCTATATAGTTTATTTGTCTTGTCCCAGTATTTTTCAATAATACTTTTGATCTCTAATGGTCAATGGCTCTTAAACCTTGACCAAAGTTTAAGTCCAAAGGGTTATTTGGGGGGGTTCTTCTTTATTATTTAATTAAGTATATTAGGTTTGTGCCCCATCACAGTGTTTCCTTTACTTCTGTCAGATTTGTAAGTTTTGGTGCTGTGTATACTCTCGTATTCATAGAATCATAGAATCGTCTAGGTTGGAAGGGATCTTTAAAATCATCCAGTCCAACCATCAACCTAACACTTGCCAAAAACCACCACTAAACCATGTCCCTAAGCATCATGTCTACCTGTCTTTTAAATACCTCCAGGGATGGCAATTCCACCACTTCCCTCACAGCCTCTTCCAATGTTTGATAACCCTTTCTGTGAAGAAATTTTTCCCAATATCCATCCTAAACCTCCCCTGGCATAACTTGAGGCCATTTCCTCTTGTCCTATCGCTTGTTACTTGGGAGAAGAGATCAACCCCCACCTTGCTACAACCTCCTTTCAGATAATTGTAGTGAGCGATAAGGTGTCCCCTCAGCCTCCTTTTCTCCAGGCTAAACAGCCCCAGTTCCCTCAGCTGCTCCTCATATGACCTGTTCTCCAGACTCCTCACCAGTTTTGTTGCCCTTCTCTGGACATGTTCCAGAATCTCAATGTCTTTCTTGTAGTGAGGGGCCCAAAACTGAACAGAAATTCAAGCCTGCCAAACAAGTTCCAGCCCTGCTAGTCACCTCTGAATCAACAGAGTCAGAAACATTAGAGCCTGGAAAAATAATGAAGTCACAAATACTTGTATTTAAAGTAGCAGCTTCCCATCTTCCATGTATCTCCTGTTTTATTATTCTCTGTCATGTGAGCTACATTATTTTAACTCAGCTGTAAGTACATGCAGTTTTCCTGGTAGTAAATGTCATGGTTTAAAAAAGTGGTAATCGGTGGCACTACTGCCAAACAATGGAGCTCCATTATTTCTCAGTCTTTTGTATCCAGACTCAAACACATGCAGTATCTTGAAATATTGCTAAGCTGTATGAGTTATTTACCACTTATGAGATGCTTTTTCTGGCAATATACAGTCCTTTAAAAAAAAACATTTAAATTTTGTAACTGGTGATGGTGATACTGGCCAATGGTGATACAGCTTTTTCATATGACTGCATTGCAGTCCAGTAGGGAATATGCAATAGCCCCACTTTGTGGGACCCAGAGATGACAGCATCATCATGAGGGAAGAAAGCAGTGTGAATGACGAGTTGGAGGCTTTATATATAACTGTGTTTGTGTGTGCATATATATGTATAAAAAGTAGACAAATCAGATAAGAGTAATAAGTGGTTTAATGTAGTCTGATTTTCTAGTTATCCCAGAAATCCATTGAGCAAGCTTTTTTCAGATATAGATTAAATCTAAACATAAATCCAAAGCAAATTGCATATCCATTTATTCCGCACAAGGGAAGAAAATGCATAAATAAGCTTAAAATCAGCTTAGAATTTTTTTAATGTTCACTTTCTTACACATGCCCCCTGATAGTTATTTAATTCTAAACGGTCTGGGTTTTGAGTCATAGATTTTGAGCATATATCTCTTCAAAGAGATTATTTGTGCTGCTGCATTCCAAAATAAACTGTGATATAAATAAAGCAAAGTAAAAATGTTTCAGTTACAAAATTTAAGTGCACTTAATGTTGTAGTTCACAAATCTCAGATAATTTTAAACACTCTTCTTTTACTTTCTAGATGTTTTCTTCATTTATTCATATTTAAAAATGTGATACATAAGTAGAATATAAACTATAAATGTAAATATATACAGTGCCTTTAATAAAAATATAATAAAATATTGCATACACTGTATCCATATTTTCACTTACTGTAAGCTGATTCAAATAACTGCACGTCAAATTCAAATAAAACTCCCAATATTCAGAGCAGCACACCTACTAACATGAGGCCTGCCTGGATCCAGACCTGTATAATTTGGTCTAAAATGGGGTTGAAAGGAAACAGCTTTGATGTTAGTCTAAATTTATATGGAACCACATCCAACTGAGGAGATGCTGTAGATGGAAACATTGCAATACAGAAACTCTAATGGGGTACCTAAGTAATGTTTGCTTATATTTATTTTTTTTTAATTTAGCCTTTGAAGGACAAAAATCAGTGAGGACTTTCTTTAAAATACATATTGCAAAACAAAAAAGAGAGAGACACATAGACATGCAGAGCAGCAGAGACACTAAACATATTGGGACGTTAAAAATTTTTCTAGCACAAACTCTTAATCAAGATAGTGTATTGACTTGTCCTAGGGTGGCCCTCCACCTTTGCCTCATGTTTCTTCAAGTACCCTCATTAGGACTTAGAGAACCTGTATCATTCCTAAGAAAAACCTTATTGGTGAAGAAAGAAATTAGCGTGGAAACACTCAAAATAGTTAGAAATGTCACTGCCTGACATTAATTTTAAAGTAAAGATCTCAGCAACATTGATTTTTTTTCAGATGTTTCAACATTTTCAAAGACACAAAATGATCTCTCTCAGGCTATCGAAGGCTGCTTTAAGATTATGTGAGCTCTGTGTAGGAAGAGTCCTTGAGGATTCCCTGCCATTTTTGATCCAAATGTGTAGCTTTCATATTGATTGAATTGAAATTTTCATGAGACAAAATCCCCTTGTAGCATCTTTCTCTTTTCTACCTCTGGGTAAAGCTGTGCTCCTCAGATCTCAATTAAATCAGCATTGACCTTGCAACTCCCAGTAGAAAACACGAGTTCGTCTTGTCACTTTTTTCCCCTGCTGTTTTCAAGAAGTTGTTGTGCCCTCCAGAATTATAGGAGCAAACCTTAAAAAATATATCCAAACCCCACCATAAATGTATTTCAAATGCAATCTCTGTATGAAAGGTAACCACTTACACAGCTCAATGTGCTCCTTCTGGAAAAAGTTAAAATAATATGGAAGTCCATCAAAATTAATTCTTCAGACTTCATTTACTCCATTTGCTAACCTCAAGTCTCCCTAAATTTCTCTCTGGGAAGGTGCTGTGCCACGTGCCAAGCTCAACTTGGTAGCGGGGATCATTGGGATAGGTCAGACGCAGTATAGATCGAGCAGGGTGTTATCATAAGTAGGTTTTAGCTGCCAGTTGAGAGCAGGTGAGCATTTTATCACTGAGCTCAGCCAACCTGAATGGCACACAGGTCCGCCACTTGGTCTTATAACACTTAGTTGGTATAGAGAACAAGCTGTATGGGAGATATATAAAGACTGAGACCGTGAGAAAAGTGAACCCTGCAAACCCGTTTTTTTTCCCTTCAACTCTGCAGAAGGGCTTGAGCACATATGTAGCTTATAGAAAATGCAGAATATAGACGTACAGTGAAGCTGATGCTTCCTGAATTCTAAAGATGGAGGGATAATTTTATAAAAGCATAGACATCCCTAAATAGGGAATGGATAATACAAAGACAGTTAGAATTGATTTGAAGACACTGTATTTTCCATGTTATTGTCTACATTTTATTGAGCATTAAGTCAAAGAGAATTTGCAGCGTATCTTGCATTGGGATTATTCTGAATTTTAAAAATAGACTTCTCCAGTAGTTTTAACAGCCTGTAATATTTTCTCATATGTCTAGAATATGGTACAGGTGTTTTATCTTTCTTCTCTTCCATTATTCATACAGGAATTTTGAAAATCCTTTGTTATGTATTGGAAGTTATGCCCTGCTCTATTCCAAGAGTACAACAAACCAAATCCTAAAGACTGTTCTGTTCATTTTTCTCACATTTACGCATTTTAGCTATTGCCTGATTTTTAGAGGCATCTGTTCTAAGAAGCAAATTTGTAAGGTTAAGTAATTCAGAGGCTTGTTAAACCCCTAGTCAGGAGGACTGTTTGTTTTAAATTTTACTCTGGTGTGGATTTTTTTCTCGGCTTACTTTTGGATTTAGATGAGTACTAAAATCATGCTTATTATGCATTTGGGGAATTTGCTAGCCTTCCCTGCTATGGCTTCTTCATTCAAACATATTTCTTCATGTGCTCTTCCCAAAACTACAGAAGTCAGCTCCAGATTAATTTGTCCCTTTCTATTTATGAACCAAGTAAGACATTTTGATTGGCTATTTTTCATCTTTCTTGCAGGCATTTGGTGTATATAAGAGTGCAGGGTTTTTTGCTCAACATTGTCTGTTATAATTATATGTGTTACAGTGGAGTTTGAGGGATCAAAGACAGAAAGACTTAGTAAATTCTCTTCTCTATGTACTCGAAGCGCTTACTTGTCTCCAGTCAGACTGGAATATGTACATTGATTGTAATATCTTATGTAGATGGTAAAGGGAGACAAGAATAGTCGACGTTTGTTTTTCATTTTACTAAAACTTTTGAGAGAGAACTGTGGCCTGGCAAAAGCAGGACAAAAAGAAACCAGAAGTAGGTGTAATTGGGCTTAGAGTCTGAAAATCTGGGACTCAGAAGTTGTCCAGTCATAGCCTGATCTGCTGTGCTTAACAGAAATAGGTCATGTATTCGGGGGAAGAAATTTATGTGGCATGCGTTTTTGCCACTTTGGATCAGTTTGTTCAGGTGTTGTTAGATGGTACAAAAAGATGTAGGATACAGGATATATTTAACATAAAGTATAAAACAATTATTGTCTAACTAGCACACAGAAGATTGGTAGGATTTAACAAGCTATTAGCTAAGCAGCAGTCCGTAAGCATTAGCATTAGCTGTTAGGCTAAGCGTGCGGCACCTCCGGCCAGCATGAGCCCCGTGGGGAAGGGTCAGCCTCTGCAGCCCCTGGCACTGGCTCCGCAGTGCTGCTGAGCTGCCGTCTGCCACCAGCTCTGTCATCACTGCTGTCACTGGCAGCTCAGACCCGTGACCCGATGATGCCCAACTCACTTGACTAGCATCCATAGCTTTTCCCTTTAGGATTTTATACCTTTCCATGTTGGTGCACCTTTCCCTCTCGAAAGTTGGCTTACTTTTCCCTCTTGAATCCTTGAGCTACTAACAAGCCCCATCTCAACAACTGTACCCCATTTGTAATTTTTCTTTTCTTGTCTTTCTGCTCTTTCACATGCGTCTTTCTCCCAACTTAGTAATTTTCTCAGAAACCGGAGGCCCAGTTACACAGTTGGGCTGGATCAGAGCTGGGCCTCCAAGTCCTGGAAACACAGATGGCCAGGGCTCTAGGAGATGGAGAGGGAGCATATAAAGAATTGTTGTCTGTTTTCACTGTAGCCTGTTTTTTTAACCATTAATATTTAGCTTTATCAATTTTTGGCAATTAAACAATTCTGAACATTTTGTTTGTGGAAGCACAGCATTACATCCTGCTTTCCTCCTTACATCAATTTAGGCAGTTGTTCTCTGTTGCCCCAATATTTCATCTTTCTACATTGACCTGTATTTCTATATTGACCTATTTCATCTTTCACTACCTTTTTGAACCATTGACATAATTTTCTTTTCACAACCATTTTCAGGTGCGTAACGTATGTTGTAGGTTTGTAATACAAATTCTATAACCAGGAAATGTATGTGTTGCATGCCTTACAGAGAAAAATAATTCATATTTCCATGAGGACATCTATGCTTTCACTTCACAGTGTAATCATGTTATCTTGCTGTATTCATAGAAGCAGTCCTTATAAACTGATATTTATGTTAATTCTGAAAAAAAATAGACATCCAGTGAATTATTTTTTCCAGTATAGATTTACATTTGGTCCAAATTCCTTTCTTGAATGCAGACTGAATATCTGTGTTTTGAATATCAAGGAAGAATACTCTCTATTTCAATAGATTTTGTATACTTATGCAAATTACTACTCAAGTTATATAAATTCAGTTTGAGGTCATTATATGGATAATTTGTTACTTAGTAAAGTCGTTTGTCAGGTTATGAGACATTAATCCTCCGATAGGTCTTTAATTAGGAGAGATGAACTAAATAATTCATAGCAAGACTTGGCCTGAAAACATTTATACTACTCGATTATACCATTTTACATGCAATGACAAATTGTTTTGGTGTAGTCTGGAAATAGCAGGACTTAATTAATTACTTCCAAGGTTTTAGACATCTGTGATAGGTTCTTTAAATGCATTAGATTGGAAATTCATACAAAGGCTAAAAATAGAGTTCAAGTCCTTGGGGTTAAAAAGCTGAGATGAAAAGAGAGCATTCTGCTTGCAGAAAAGAGCAGGAAGCAGCTGAAGAGGAGAGGAATGGCAGCTAACTAGCGTGTCCAATTCCCCAAATATTATTTTTGCAAAACTGAGCTGGAAGTCATTAAATACTGAAAATGACATGGTTTAAAATTTGAATAAAAGGAATGTGCTAATTACTTGAGTGCCTTTTACTCATCTGGCCAATTAAATGGAAGAGGTGGCTGAGAAAGGATCTCTGAATAATTTAAAGAGCCTACAAACAAATGAAAAAAGGCAAGTTGTTTTTCTATTCTGAAATCACCTTGCAGATGAAATCAACTAAATGAGTATAATTTACTAGACTGGAAGGAGAGATTCTTTTTCCAAAAAAACCCAAGAGAAATAAGCTAGATGTTGTAGTAACCCAAGGTTTAGTATGTGTCATTAAGTGGTATCTTCAGATGATGAAGCAGTGACTCACACTGCTATTGCACTTACAGCAAGTGGGAAGAGCAAATAGTAAAGGGTTATAGTCATATGATCATATAAGAAAAAGAATCATTGTGATAAGAATATTTACCAATTTATGCTGTGGAGGAGGGTATTTTTTACAAATTAGGTACCTCCTTGAACACATGAGTTGGGAACTCTAAAAGATTGAAATTCATGACCCCAAATCTGGAATTAATCCCTGAAAATGATCCTTTTGAGTATGGACAAATACCTAGTTTTTTTCTTTTACGCAGTCAAGTTGCTGACCTTTACATGTAGCTTCACAGTTGGAGCACTCAACCAGTGCTCTCGTATTCTGACTTCAGTTTCCTCTGTGGCCTAAGAAGACTCAAATGCACATTGCTGCCTCGCAAGAGGACATCTGGGCTTGGTAAAAAGAGCTGGACCATTGTGCTGAACGCAGCTGTGGGAGACCAGAAAATGAGCAATCAAAAGGGAAAGTGATGGAAAAAATAAGTCATTTGCAGACTGTGTGATGGGAAATGGTGGTTTGAACACCATACAGACTGAAAAGGGTGTTTTATCTAAAACTGCTTTCTGAGTTTTTGCTGTAAATAACTACTACGTACCTACCAGCAGACCTTGAGGTTGTGCCTGCTAAATTCATTGGTATGGATATGGCTTGTGGGAGCAGCTGGAAGTTTGTGAAACATCCTCTGTGGATCTGGACCGCTATCTTCCGCTTAAACTGCACGTTGGGTGCCTCAGCACATGTGCTGGTTTAGACCTTTGTCACTTGAGTTTCCGGTTATCTGTCTATTTGTGAAAGTACTGAATTGAAAGACTTCTCTGACCAAAGCACTGGTATTAGGAACAGTGGCACTGAGGACAGCAACAGGTATCAAAACAACATGAGGCGGCTGAATTGAAATAAGAAGAAAAATAGCAGTAGCCACCCAGCAATCACTACTGCTAGAGTAGTGATTCATAATAGATTTCATTACTAATTCTTTCTAGTGATCCTGGGAAGACTCAGAATATTTGCCACCTTTGGGATGACTCTAGACACCTGTAGAATATTTCAAACAGGTCCATATCTAATGAAGAAAGAGTCTGACATCCACCTTGGAAGTAAAATATCCCAATGTATTATAAAGAGGTACTCATAACAGAGATGCAAGAGGCAGAAGAAAAGGTATGTGTTTATGTATCAGCAAAACAATGTAGTTCTATAAAGAACAGTAAATAGCTAAACAGTAGAATTACTGATTACATTTGTTCAATGCAGGTATCTGGGTCAGGTTGAGGCTGAATTTTATCGGTTACGTGGGAGTAAAGAAATTGGATTTCACAGCTTCAAAGCACTTGCTTTATTTCATAACCATCCAAAATCAGTTGAAATTTTCTTGTTCCATTTTTCAGCGAGAAACACATTTTTACAGAACCCACTTTTTAGCAAGTCAGGGCACTTAGCAGGAGCTGTAGCAAACTCTTTCAATTCATTTATCAAAGCACTTGCAGCGACCATTATAAAACAACAATAGATGTTAACAAAAGGAAGTTAATCTGTATTCTATAAATAAAAAGCTAGAGAACATCAAAGCTACTTGCAAAATCTTATGTTTCTTTTAAGTTTCATTCAATTTCCCCTCTTCGCATCCATGTGATCAAAGTTTATTTAAGGAGCCCAGCTAAAATATTCAACATTGTAAAAAAAACAAAACAGCCTACATAAAGAAGAGTAAGAAAAGTGCATCTGAGTGAGAAAGATGTCAGAAAATAGCGTAGCTGTCATATACCACTGAGGCAAAGCCCTGCAGACAGGCTTTAGTTGGCTCCTGCCCTCCTTAGTGTGAGAGGTCAGCGCCCTGAGCAGCTCCAGCAGCACCGCTGGAAGGAATCACAGGAGCACACTCTCTCCCTCCGGCATCCACAGCCCCAGTGCCTGCCTGAAGCTGAGCCTGGCTTCAAATTAGCTGATGCTGCCAGCACAGTTCCTCCCCGTCCACCTGAACAAAACATGAGCTGTTGGCCTTGCAGGGGCTGCGCTGCTTTCTGTGTGAAGCTTTGCGACCCTGTGGCAGTCTGCTCTGCTGTTTTGAGTTTGTTCTGAAGGATCTGATTGATACAAGTGATGGTTGCTCCTGTGCCTCTGGCAGTAGGAGCAGCACCAGTGGCTGTGGCATTAAAGCACACATGCCAAGACAGCACCAAAATAGTCGCTGCCTAAAGTCTTAAAATCAAAATAAACAAGAAAAAAAAATGGTAAAATGAGTCTCTCAAGACATATTGAAAGGTCAGTGGAGGAGTTTGAATATAGAGTTTAGCTGAACAGCATCTTCTGCCAAGATGACCCATTACACGTGAAGGATGCAGGGGCAGCGGTGCCAGTAGAAGTCAGCATGATCTATCTCACTGGAGCTTGGTTGCTGAGAGTCAATGTCAGGCAGTGACAGATGGACTCCAAGTTTCCTTCCCTACATAAAACCTGAGCTAGGTGTCCTTCCAGGACTAGATTGCCTCTGTCATGTTCAGAAAATTTTTTCATTATAAAGCTTGTTGTGTGTTAGTCAAGTGTTAATGTGTCTCAGTTTGCTGCATAGATCTTTCAGGGGCAGAATGGGTGGTTGGTTTGCTGGTTGGAGAGGCTACCAAGACAATTTATGGTAAAATCCTGCACCGATGCCACTCAAAGAGGTTAATCTCTGCTTATATCATAGGTGAATTCAGCCCATGAAATTGTTTGAAAGTAAACTCAGCTGGCTTGTATGATATATGTTTTTTCAGAGCAATTCTTACAACTGAATAAAATAGATACCATTCAAATATTTTACTTTGTGTTTGCAAAAAAACCCAACACCCAAACCAAAAACACAAGAGCCATCTTCAAAACATTGCTTTGCGTTGTCATATATTTCTTAGTCATTTTCACTAAGAATATTACTAAAATGAAGAATAATGACCGTTTCTCAAGTTACTTAATATTTTGCATTTGTCTTATTTTTCAAATCATTACTCAGATGCACACAACCATCATAAGTGTACACTGCAGTCGTGAGATGAATCTTAAAACAAGGAGATAGTGTGTAACTCAAGCAGGGTTTACATATTTGACTGACTGCAAAACCAGCTATTAAATGCCGGGAGTTGCTAGAAGCGTAAAATCCGGCAATGAGAAGTAAATAAAAAAGAGTGAGGCTGCGACACGCAGGAGCAGGCACACTGTGCTGAAGCGTGCAGGCTGTGCCACCTTTCAGGTGTGGTGTTTCAGATATGGGGGGCCACCTGTGGAGTTTATGTCTTTTTTGGTGTTTGGTAAGGGTAAAGTCTGTCTTTCCCACAGCAAGGCGGATGAAAGGCGGAACTTTTCTGCTGAAGAGCTGATCCCTCTGGATCCTGGGAGCTGCTCCTGCCTGGCAGGACGTAGGACTCTGGTCACACCTGAGCTAGCTCTATGTCTGGCTGCACCTTCTCCCTGGTGAAGAGGCAGTGCAGACCATGTCTGTGAATGTCCCTGCACACCCAGCTGTCCCTCAGCTGCCCCAGGGTAACATTCAAGCAGAGGCACCTGGCTTTCTCCTGCTTCATGTCGTCCATCTCTGGTGTCCTCTGGAACAGCTGGTGTTGTAGCCCACCTCTGCCTCTGGGACCCACACGCAGAGGAAAGGGGCAGGAGCGAAGCCCCCGTACTTTTGGGGGTGTGGAGAGGCTGCAGCTGTGTCCTTGGGAGAGCTGGTTAAGTAGAAGGGATTGAAAATGTGCTTTTGGGCTGATTGGGTGGAGGTTATGGTAACAGGCATGGCCTGTGGCTGTGAGGAGGGTGGGCTGGCCTGGCCTGGCCTGGGGTGGGCACGCAGCCCTGCCTTAGGGGGTCAGCAGGACTGTGCTTCTCACCTTGCCCTGGAAGACTGGCCCCAAAAAGTTGAGTGGGGTGCGGGACGCATGCGCTGGGCAGTGCTGCACTCCTCTTGTGGCACGACCGCCATGGGGGATGTCGATGTGATGTGCGTCTTTTGTTCGTGCACTGCAACTTGCTTGGTTTTTAGGGAGTCACTGCAAATATATGGCTCCAAGTTTGTTACGTTGTATAGATGTGTACAAACACCTCCTGGGCACAGGGATTTGTTGAAGCTCGTTTGCCGATGAGGGGTTCCAGAGGGAAGGTGTGCCAGGGAGAGCAGGCAGGTGGGCAGGCAGCAGGCTCACCCCTGGCAGAGCGGAGGCTGCCTGCCCATACTGCTGTTCCCCGCCTGGCGTCCGCAGCCTCCTGCAGGTGGGTCCCTGGGCTGCTTTTGAGGCCTGTGTGTTGGGAAATGCAAAAGTCAAGTGAACATAACTGCATTCAGAGATACGTGTACATTAATCTTTTAAAAGGAGCTGTATCTTCCATGAAAAACTCTTCTATATCTGTGGCTCAGAAAACGTTGAAAAACACTGGATTAGCAAATAGCCGTTGCTATTATCTGAACCGTGGTGTTTTCCCTTCATCCTGGTTGTAGTGTGGAGAGCCATTTGAAAGATTGTTTCGTACACTTCCTTGCTATAACACTGCATTAACTTTTGCACAGAAATAAATCAAGTGCTAATGCTGCTTTTGTGGAAATACAGTATCCATGATTACTGGTAGTTAACGAAGTAATTCAGTCTGTTCCAGAAACTCTTGACTCTTCCTTCATTTACTGCTCGTTGTCAAAGACAAGAGATAGTGTGTAAAATACCTGCATAATAAAGTAATCTTTAAAACTAATTGTCATATTCAGAAGACATATTCAGGATACTCTATGTTCACATCATTAGATAGCATCTTGTAGCTCCTTGGCTCTGGGTATGTGCTGAATTTGCTCACCAATATTCAGTATTTTAAAAGCTTCATTAGAGTAGAAAACAGAGCTAATTTTTAAACTGCCTTCTGGTGCATTTTCAGAAATGTTTCAGAAGTGAAATAAAGCTTTTGAAGCCTGCCGGTACAGAGCCCCTCAAGGTGATGTTTCTTGACGGCTCCTGCCAGACTCTGCACAGCCAGATCATCTGGTGGATTAAACTTAGTCTGTAATTAGGCACAGTTTCATGCCTAGTCTCTGCTACATGATGGCAGTCATCCAGTAGCGACTTAAACCTTTACAAAGCTTCCTGAACTTTTTTTTAAAAAGTGAAGTGTAAAAAACAAACAACTAATGCCCTCTCTCCCATTTACCCAAGTGCCAGTATCTTAGACCACCTTCTGTGTACTGAGACGACTTCTTCAGTGCCTTTCAGTGTCCTCAAATTGCATCTTTGTGAGATGGTGTCATCCATACAGGCCTTCATGAGAACTCCCAGGAGCAGGAGTAAGGACTATTAAAAAAGGTACAGGAAAGACTTAATTGAAAGTCTTCTGTGCGATCAATGTCCTCTGCCCACTAGGAAAGCCATTTACCTCCCCTTTGTTTTATATGACCTTACCCCAGATATCTTGACACTGTAATTCTTCAGCCACTAGTGTTTCTCTCCCCAGTCTTCGTTTATAACTTTGCATGGGATCTTTTCTCCCTCTTTGGCCTCTGTCATTTTATACCCTGGGAGGTGCTGGCAGAGGAAGCCTCATGAAAATACTAGGTGGAAATGAGGGGAGAGGGAGATGAAGTTTGCTTCAGTATACAGAACAAACTCCCTTGACTGGCTTGTAAAACTAACTTTTATTCAAAATACAGTTAAAAGTGTGGTCAGAGCCGATAGGCAGAGGTCCATGATGGCCTGGGATTCCTCACATGTGGGTAGCACAGAGACTTTTGTACAGGAGTCTCAAAGAGAGACAGCCATGAAATCTGTGTGGGAGAAAGAAAGGAGCATAAGCAAGGAGCTGGGTTTGCAAAAGACAGTCTTTACTAGGTGACTTGGAAAACTGGCTGTGGTGTCTGCTGGAACCAGCTGTCAAAACCTAAAAAATATGCTGGATTTGGTGTGGTTTCTCTTTTAATGGTTCTTTTTATGTATTGTATTTCTGGATTAATGCAAATAATTGTATTATGTACTATACTGTGCTATTTTAAATATGGAGAAAAGGTGATAAATTTGTGGGAAAGGGAAGAGAACTGGTGAGATGCATTACATAATATATAACTTTCAGGTTTTGCAGATAAAAAATGCATGTAAAATGAGAATATTTCTTTAGGTTTCACTACTTGTCACTCAAAGGTCTGCCATATCCTCCATAATAGGAGGCAATAAAAAACATGCTGGATCGCTTCCTTGAATATAACTTATGAAAAATCTCTTACATGGAAACCTCCATTCCATAAATGGTCCTTGGCTTATTACATCTTCGTAATAAAAGAAAAGCATGTTCACAAGTTGATTAGATAATTCTTATTATCAAAATGCTGTTTTCAATCAAAAATGACCTTTTCTTACATTTATTGAGAAGCTAGCTTTACAACACATTAAACTGAAGCTTTTGTGCTGGTGCTGAAAAGCTTGCTGTTCCACAAAGATGATCTTCAGTTTGTTTGCTCTCTACAACTCTTATTACAGACAGCTGGCTGCCTGATAAGGTTTTGGGGAGGGGGGTTGTCTCTCTTACATTTTGGCTCAGTTTTCCTGGTCTTTCAGTCCCTGCTGCATGTTATTAAGTCAGCTTTACAAAGTCTTCACTCTGCTTAAATTCTGTGCATAAAGGAGGATAGATAAGAGGGTTTTTTTAGGTAAAAGATTGTCCCTGAAGATTATGCAGCAGCCTTATTACATGGGGTACTGCATCAATGTTATCTTTAGATATTCAATAAGATGATTTTGTTTGAATTAAGCTATTTTGAAGAATGTAAACGTACTATTTTCAAGTTTGATTCTTATCTTCATTCTAGTTCTGTTACTAGTTGTTTTCTAGTAATGGCATTTTTATATTAAATAAATGTCTGGCTCTTTTCTGAGCCTTTCTCATACTGCTAAACCACATGGGGAGTACAAACAAGGATCCAACTACGTTGGCATTTGGAAGCGGGAGAAAGAAATTACAGGAGTTAGGTGCTATTTGAGAAGTGCTTTCATCTGCTGTCTTTTATGGTTCTTTTCTTCTGCTCAGTGATACCTTTTTCAGAGCAGAATTTTTATGCTGGTCCAGCATTGGTTTTTTTGTGGCTTCCTTTTTTTTTTTTTTTGTTAATAATCATGGTAAGGAGATATTATCTTAGAATATTGGCTTTTGCTACAAACCATTTAATATTTCATGTTTTCCTGCAGCACTTGAAAGTACTTAAGCATCTGTTTTTTCTGTAGATCAGTTTCTACTTTTTGTGTGACAGTACAAATAACAGTCTTGTTGAAGATTTTAGCGCTGTTTTTTTTAAGCTGTAGTTTTTCAATAACCAGTCATTGCAAGACTCCCTTCTGGGCACACCAAGTGTTTTGTATGTAACAGCCTTGGTATGTGAATTATGTTCTTCAACCTATTGAGAAGCAAAGCATTCAGTATATTTTACCCATATATTCTTCTGTATTATGTAACTTACAGCAATGCTAAACAGGACAGAGCTGCCTCATTGTTTTACACTGAAGGCAGGGTATATCTTACTTAACTTAAAACGTTCCCAGTATAGGACATGTGAACTACTGGTGTAGACCCCCGCTTTGTAGTCAGTGAAAAGAAAAAGGCCCTTCTAGGGTACGGTCAAGATCATCCTAAGGTTAGTGCTAAAAATACAACAGAAGTGTCTCTCTCCACTGACAATAAAAGTCATCTAGAAGTTGTCGTCCTGTAGACATGTAAAGTTAAGTGACGTTTCTATCAACCAATCCCTCAGCTGTGGAAAGTGCAGAGAGATGGAGTTTGAGAGCATTGCTTACTGGGGGTCAGTATTAACACCTCCATGTGTTCAAGTTAATTGCTGTGTGGTTTTTAAGTTCTTTTGGAAGAAAAATAGTGGGTTTTGAGAAAACAAGGATTTGCTTTTAGATGGATGATAATTTTTAAAAAGTAGCTGTGCCTTATGTCTTGGTACCTAGGGATGTCAGAAATAGTGGAGACAGAGAGATGAATTTGTGGGCAGAGGGCAGGTGAAGATAGCCAGAGGTGCACAGTAAAAGCAATTTATCAAGTAGTTTTACTGCACAAAAATGCAATTTTTTCTGTAGGTAGTTACCACATAACATTTTTTGCTGTGATTCATCATAAGCTGTGCCTCTATCATGCCACTGCAGGGGGCACAAAGTTGACAGTGACTTGTGTTCTGTTCCCGTGCAGGAGACTGGCAGAGGCTCATAATTTTCCACACTGCTTCTCATGAGGCTCTGTGGAGGATCTTCTTGGTGTCACGCTTTACCTAAGATTTTGTGGAATACCTCTGTCTGCAGTTTCAAAGAATTACAACAGATTTGGAGAAAGCTTGTCTTTTATGCCCTAATTGCTTGGTGAAGACAGAGAAAAACTTTCTTAATAAAGCAAGAATTCTGATATGTATATATTAGACAAACAGGCATAATACCTCCGCAGACAAATGTTTTAAATCATTCAAGGGGTAAACGAAGCACAAACTAAGGACTATCTGTATTTTTCTACCATATAAAGTTATCTATACATATATAATATGAAAGCAGACTGGAATTCAGGCTGTATGCCTCCATGTTTTTACATAAGGATTTTTATTTTTATTTACATACAGTTTTTTCAATGCAGTATAATTAGTCACAGTAGCCTCAAATTAAAATAGAATAGAACAGAATTTTGTCTGAGAGGCTGGTGTGTTTTGTGGTGTTTGTGATACGGCTTTTTTACAGGAAAATTTACCAGATTACCTCTCACATAAAACATTAGATTTAGCTGATGTTATGATTATGAATAGTACTGTCCCAAAGACTTAATTTAGGAAAGTTTTGAGAGAGACACGACAGAAGTTCAAATCATTTCTTTACTTCAAGTATGTTTTACTTCAAAAAAACATAATGTTGTGCAAGCTCTATAGTAAAAACTATTGCACTTAATTATGCCTTAAAAACCAAAAATAGTAAAGAAAAGTTTTGATCAAAGTAATTCCAGTGTACAAAAGGGAGCTATTAATGTTTGGATGCAGTGTCATGTTATAAACCACATGAGAGCTACCAGGACTAGTACTTATTAGTGGTGTTTGTGACCTCCTAAGCCATCATTTGAACATTCTAGGGTGGCTCTTAACTTGAACATCACAACATGGATATAGAAGTTATATATAGTGTCAGTGAATTGTGTGAAGGAAGAGCTGTCTGATAGTAGTGTAATTTAACTCTGAGGAAAAAAATACAACACCCAGAAGACAGTTGTTCTACTCCTTCAAATGCAAAGACTAAAGGAGAATAAGAGTAGAAAAATACTTCAGTTTGCTCTTTAATTTTTCAGATATGTGATTGCGTGAATGGGTGGGATAATTTGCTTATTTAGGTGAATTTCTGACTTTATGCAGATAAAAATTCAATGAGGCAGAAAATGGAAACTCCACACTAAATAGAGGCTGTTCTTTTTACTCACAGTTAACTGATTGGAACAAGGGGAAATTAAAAGCAAGCCTGGAATTTAGTGACCCACTGATAAGATGCCTCAATTCAAGTAGCACAAGGGTAGGAGAAAAATTCATTTGTTCAGGAAATAATATGGAAGGGTGCTGGTATCAGACAAAGAAGGATCAATTTTCAAACTATGTGAACTTCATCAGGAGCTTCACCGCTTCTCACAGACTTGCAACTACATTATATAGGTATACACACACACATATATAGTGTATATATTGTACTGTATATTTTATGTATAACTTCTTTTATAAAAGCACATTCATTTTAAGATGGCATATTAATCTGCAAACCTTCTTTTGATCCCTCAGTAGTTCTTTAAAAAAAGCTTATTAATACTACATTCCTGGCTCTTTCGAGGTTTACAAGAAGTTGTAACCTCCACAGCTGCATTTTGTGGACATTACAAGCCATGTGAGGAAGCACATCTTTCTTACACAGTTGTTGCAGCAAAAGTACTAAAGTCATAGTTAAATAATTCCAGTATCTCTAGTGTGCAAATGCTTTTTAAAACTCAGTTCTGATCTACTGACACTATTTTTTTAATTTATACATTTTATGATTATGTAAGTGCATCTCCAGAGGGTGGCTTTTAAATGAACAGTTATTTGGGCTTTTCACTCACTTTTTTGATAGACTTCTTTTTTCTCAATTGTCTTTATAATATAATTTCCCTTAAGTAATTAGATAGTTGAGCAGACTAACCTTCATGTAGTCTCTGCTGATCTCTCTCAAGCTAGAAACAAAGTCATAGATGGATAGTGAAATTTCTGTCTGATGGCAAAAGTGTCAGTTGAAGTCCTAACAAAGGATTCTAAAATCTGCACTAAAACCTAGACTTTGAAAATCCTTTTCTGGGTCTTAGTAGTGAAGGTAGCAAACTGCTAGTGAAAGAACAGATTTTTAAATGTGGCATTTAAGACACTTCCACACTTCCCCTCACCTCTATAAACTAGCACTTTTTAGACTGTAGAGGTTGAAATAAAGTTGAAGGCTTGCAGGATTCTAAGTAGGGCTTTTTTGTTTGTTGGTTTGTTTCAAGTTTGGTTTGTAAATAATGCTGAAATAATGCAGCCATATTTAGAAAGATGCCAGATAAGACTATGAGAGGTACAGTATTCAGATGAAAAAATTATAGAGAGATTTTCGATATAACGTCAGTTATACGGTTGCAACTGGCATAAATAAAAAAGGGTCTTCTGGTTAAGAGTTCCTACAGTATTTCTTTCTTCTGTAGGTATCTTTATGATTCCGTGTGGCAGAAGTTTGAAGATTGCATATCAGCACTTAACATCAAGAAAAACATATTGTTTATTTCATTTTGATTTGTTCTTACTTTAGTAACAGTTTTAATTTGTACTGTTCGTTACAGACAATTGCTTCTTTCCTGTGAAAAGGAAAGAAGACCACTGTTATCAATTCACATAAGTTCCATATGAAGCAGCCTAAATTTGTTGGTGAATCTGAGGTCCTTACTGCACTGTTCGGGGTTTTGTTTGTTTGTTTGTTTTAAGGTGCATGTGTATATATAAATTTACCTTGGGGTGAGCTTAAAATGAGTGTTGCTGATTTCAAAACACAATGGTAACTGTCTCTAGTATCACATATAAAAAAAAGATCTACCCCTGGGAACATAATGGATATGTTTTAGACTCACAGCTTTAGAAGGAACATACTTCCTTCTTACCTTTGCAGCTGCAAGTGGCCAGGAGAGCTGCGTGTTCTCCATGTGGCTGCATGATGGCCACAATCCTCATGTTCTGCAGTGAGTGGGAAACAAATTATCTTCTATGATGATGATATCACTAATTAGCATACTGCAACCTATGGTGTGCAATAATATTTCTTCTTTCTGCAGGACAGTTTTGAGAGGGTTCAAGCGGGACTTACATGCCCTCATTTTTCCCCTGCTTCTAGGTCAGTTTGGTTTTACTTTTAAAGCCAGACGTCTTCATGGGGAACTTACATCCATGGTGAAAGCTACAATATCAGGTAGTGCTGACAGTCCCCAAACCCTGTTCCATAACAGTTCCTCCCTTCAGCTGCTGTCCTTATGGGACCTGTAGTCATCTTGGTTTTCCTGCTCTGCACCTTGCCCATGTTAGGAAGAGGAGTACAACTGACTGGGAGAAAAATACCAGACTAGGCGCTTTCCAGGTGTTGCTAGAGCAGGGAGCGCATGTAGATAGTCTTGCTTTAGTTGGTAGAAGGAGAAAGGATAAAAGAGCGAAGCTGCCTGAAGCCACAGCACTAGGTTGTGAGACTAGTATCAGCCTACTGTTGGTTTTTTTGTTGTTTTTTTTTTGTTGGTATGTTTTTCTTTAATGATGTGCTTTACCTGTAGTACATTACTGGCAGGAACTTGGCAGTGATATCGCTTGTCATTAAGTTCTATGAACCTTCACCTGTTACTTATGCAGGCACGAGGCCCTGGTAAAGATTTGATGATTATGCTTTGCTTTCTCTTGTATTCTGTAGAACTTTTCAAAGAAATAGAATCAAATCCCTGTGAGTTTTCAGGGAAATATCATTTTGATGTTGAAGTGTAGAAATCTTCTCTGACCTAAATTTTCAGAAGTGACTAATGCTTTGGGGAATTGCGTTTTCTAATGCTTGAGCTGAGGTTATGTAAGGAGACTTTTTATGGAGAATGAGTGCTAGCAATTGGGGAATTGACAAATCTTAAGTGATCTAAACTGGTTATCAGAATATTCATGCCTTAAAAATGGATGGAATACAGTTTCTTCTCTCTAATTGTATAACATAAATACATTTTTTTCAATATTGCAAAATCTACTCAATTATTAACTGGTGGACAAAGATGTGTTAACATGAATCAAAGCAGGATTTTTTTTCTGTTCTGATTGATTTACTTCTCATATCTTTCTCTTTCTGATTCATTTTATGAAAGCTACATTAAATTTTATGGAAAACAAACATTAGGATATGGATAAAAATGTAAATCCACAGAGGTCAGGAAAATTAAAAGTAAGGTCCTTGTGTTCTCTGTCACTTTTACCCCCATCCCTGGAGGTATTTAAGGGTTGTGTAGATATAGTGCTTAGGGACATGGTTTAGTGGTGGGCTAGTCAGTGTTAGGTTAATGATTGGACTAGATGATCTTACAGGTCTTTTCCAATCTAGGAGATTCTGAGATTCTGTGATTCAATGATTTTCCTGTCCTGTATAGATAAGCAGTATTTCATTACTGAGATTTGCAGCGCTAAACTTACAGTATAAAGCACGTGCTGCTGGAAAAAAACATTTTGTCTTTGATTTTTGTGTGATATTTGTGGGGTTTTTTTCAACAGCAGTTTTTCAAATTTTGATTGTTTGTTTGTTTTTCTGGTTAATGTAAATTCTTTTTATTAAATTCCCTTTGACCTTGGGAAGAAAATGTGAGTAAAGAGATACTTCATTTGGATGAGGGATAGACAGAGATGGATGTAAGGTTTCTGTATTGTCTGATGGAATAAAATTTGCAGACTTGCCCCCACACTGGCTGAGTGGCTTTGGGTGGTGGTCCAGCAGATGCAAAGCATCTTTCTGAATTGTGCTTGTTGTAGCCAGTTTTTCATGCTGATGTTCAGAACTTCAAAGAAATATGTGCCAAGAAAACTGTCTCTCTTACACAGATAAAACAGTAGGGAATTGCACTTCTTTAAAGATCGTCCGATGTTTTCAAAACATTCCTGTATTTATTTGCATATGCTATATAAAGTATATAAATCTGCACTTAGAAAAAAAAAAACAATTTTGAAATGCAAATATCTATTTGTCCTCTGAGTAGATAACCTGTGCGTACCTTCAAAGCAGGTGGCTGTCTTCATCAATGTAATGTAAAAAAAATGTATATCACTTACAGGAAAGAGATTTAGCCAGAGAAGCGAGGTATTCTTAAGTTAGTTATATCTTCTTACCTCTAACTGAAAATAGGCTGGAGTTTAGAGAAAAAATGGAAACATAAACCTTCAGAATTAAGGCTTGCTGATTTAGAGAGCTAGAAATGTGTCCTTGTTCTCCAAGTCCTTTAACTTTCAGGGGGTTTCATATTCAGTAGCTTTAGAAGTGATGCTAAACTGAAGTTAATTTGTTGTATATGAGAACTGATGATGTTTTTAAGTGCATTGTAGAAAGAACTGTTTTACTGCTGAATTATAGGCAACTTCTGAAAACAAGATGTTGACTACATTGGATGAAATTTAAGTCAACTTTACTTGATTGAAATTTACAGCCAGAAGAATTGTGTATTTTAAGGGTCATCCTTTGATACTTAGCATTTCCATGTCCCTTCTTAAAAGCTAGCTTAAGCAATTAGGACAAGATTTCTAAAAGTGGGGGGTGCCTAAAGATGCAGTGAATGCCTGGAAGGATTTTGTAGTCACATGCATCTGAATGTTATTTACTTGTGGGGTAGCTCCTGAAACTCAATGTGGAGGGAAGAATCTACGCAAAGATGCCACTACCTAACATTTTGAACATACTGTGAACTTAGGCACTCTGAAAGTGGTGGGAACTTGTGGCTTTTAAGCCATTTCTGTAACTTAGAAAATTATACTCATTGTCTCATATACTGAAAATTGTTTTGCACCTTTATTTAAAAGGCACATGATGGCAGAGAGGAAAATCTGGATAAAAAGAGAAGTACAAATATTCTATGAACTGAACTCTCCCTGCCAAGGAAAAGAGAAGGGGTGTTACAGTAGATGGCATTATTGCAAATTTACTTAAGTTTAATAAGCTTTTAAATCTGAAAGGCAAGTGAAGAATTCAGCTGCAAAATAGGTAGCTACAAAAGCAGCTGTTAGGATTTACCCCATAAGGTAATTTCTTGTTATTAAATGATACATTCAATACAATAGCTGAAGATACACCTTGACTGCACAATGTTCTCGCGTTACTTTTTTCTAAGTACATTTGTGTGAAGAGCTCAAGAAGAATTTTCCTCCTCTTGAATCTTTTGCTCTTTCCCCATGAAGAATTCATAGAATCATAGAACCATAGAATAGTTTGGGTTGGAATGGACCTTTAAAGGTCATCTAGTCCAACCCCCCTGAAATAAGCAGGGACAATAAGCATCTGGGGAAGGACTTTTTACTAGGGCATGTAGTGATAGGATGAGGGGAATGGCTTTAAACTGGAAGAGGGCTGGATTAGATTAAACATTAGGAAGAAATTTTTCACTTTAAGGGTGGTAAGGCACTGGAACAGGTTGCCCAGAAAGGTTGTTGAGGCCCCATCCCTGGAGGTGTTTAAAGCCAGTCTGGATGTGGCCTTGAGCAACCTGATCTAGTGGGAGGTGTCCCTGCCTATGGCAGAGGGGTTGGAACTCGATGATCTGCAAGGTCCTTTCCAACCTAAACCATTCTACGATTCTATGATATTCAGTTAGATCGGGTTGCTCAGAGCCCCGTCCAACCTGACCTTGAATGTTTCCAGGGATGGGGCATGTACCACCTCTGTGGGAAACCTGTTCCAGTGTTTCACCACCCTTATTGTAGAAAATTTGTTCTTTATATGTAGTCTGAATCTATCTTCTTTTAGTTTAAAACTGTTACCCCTTGTTTTATCACTACAGGCCCTATTAAGAAGTCTGTCCCCATCTTTCTTACAAACTTTCAAAGACAAAATTCCTCTCTGCGGAGGGGGATAGGGGTTGTTTTTATTAATTTATTCAACACATCAGCCTCATTGATCTCATAGTATTTACTAGTCTTCTGCATTAGTAGTTCACTTTTTAGAGTCGCTGAAGTTATTATTTACTGGGCCTTAAGTTGGCATGAGAAAGTTTCTTGTTACTCTTGTGCGTATTTTTGAGTATCCATGCAGCTCCAGCCACAGAGGTGCAGAGGAGGTGAAGAATAATTTGGGGGATTAAACACAGCTACATCAATGTAAGTTGTATACAGTCCTTCAGTTCTTCCATGCTATTGTATGAAAATAACTCTTCATACTTGGAAAGCCTCTTTTGGCTGCTGAGTACAAAGTAAGAGCTATAAGCAAGTTTGAACTGGAAAAGACACAGAGTGGAAACTAGCACATCCACCAGTAGGAGATTCGGAAGGCCTGACTGAATCTCTGCTCTGGTTCATCATGGGATGCATTCTACAGGATTTAATTCAGTTCATTTTGTTCAAAGAAACTGCGCAAAGATGCTACTGGAAATGTACTAAAGTAGTGTTCATTAAGTTACCTTCAGTAATAAGATATTGATAATTTGTTGCAAGTATTGCACAAAAGCACCTATAAAAACCCTGGTTAAAACCACCTTTTCAGTTAAATGCTTGCTTTGAAGTGAGGCTGAAACCCCTTTATGTCCATGGAACCAACAGAAAAGAATAAAATATGAGAGAAGCTACACAGTTGCATCAAAAATCTGTTTGTAGAGGAAGATACCCAAATACATTTAAGCTGATAGTAAAATTCTTCTTTCCTCACACCAGTTGTTTAAATCTTTGGCTTATGACTTATATGTTAAGTGTTAGTACAATTATATTATTCCTAGTTAGCAAAACACCGTTATAAATGCTGACTGCATTTTCAACAATGAAATGCTACATCATACAATGGATCTATTGTAGAATAACAACTGTAATAATTCACACATGCTTAATCTGAAAATATTTGAGAATCTTCTTTGTTTCATGTACTTCCTTCCTCATTCATTCATAAATGCCTATGTTTTATGTAGCTGTATTAAGGATTGCACATGTGTGTGGCTATCGATGATTTTAAATTTCCTTTTAGAAAGGAAAGAAGGCTGTATGGTTATGCTTTGGTTTGGGAAGGACAGTCTGAGCTGCAGTAGCCTCCTTTATTATATCACAATCACTGATCCTGTGAAAGGACTGTGTCACGTTGCATTCCATCTGTGTATTAGTTCTCAAAGAGAATCACCATTCAGAATAATTACTCATAATTAGCAACAAAGCAGGAACAAGGTCAAAATACTGATTTTTTTCATTCATATCAATCCCACCTATTTATGGTGTGGTCAGCACCACACATTTATTAGAATGTGTGCTTTTGTAGTTTGGCTCCAGCAGCAAAAGACATTAAAATGAACTGTTACAGCTGAATTTATAAAGGTTTTATTCACCTCAAAGAAAAAATGTCTATTTAAGCACTCAAGGTAGGTCGTATTTCTCTTGCAGTCCCTTAGGAATTCTAACTAGGATGTATTCATCCTATTCAGGGCTGTAGTTTGTTGGGGTCTTTTTTAGCTCCTTATAAGTGTATTACTGCCAGTGCTGGTGACATATATCAGAATCACAGAGTGAAACACAGAAATGAAAATAGAATTTGCGGCCAGCACATGTTTGCTAAAAGCATTGAAAGAGATGTCTTTAGCAATAAACAAGAGAATAAGAGGGTAGACCACGACAGGATTTTGTGCATGTCCTCCAAACGTGCACTCATGCTATAAAGCTGCTCAAATGGAAATAATAAAAGGAATGATTTTACCCCCAGGCATGACTCCAATAACTGATAAAAAAGTAAGAGGACAGAAGAATCTGATGACCTGTGCACTGAGGACTGAGGAACTGGAGAAAAGGTTATGATTGATTTGACCCTGGATACATTAGGAAATCAAGCTGAATGCAAGACCATTACAACAGGATGCTGTCTGCTGGTTATCCCTGTAGATAAGAACCAACTGGTTGAAGGCGTATTTGAAAGTAAAAACTGGATGGTTTGTACTTAATAGGTCAAAGCACTCTGAAAATGTTAAATCAACTCAATGCTAGTTTAATTGCCGTGCTTCTACTTGAAGGGTGAAAGGTTTAACAAATGTAAATAAACCAACAAAATTCTTTCTGTTCTTCACAAGAAACGGATCTTAAACTTTGCCCCTTCCCTCTTTACATTTTTTTTTTTTGGTAAACAAAGAGAAATCATTCCTGACATAAGAGAAATATTACTGACCTGAAAAACAACATTATAGGCATCATTTACATGCTGTAAATCAGATGTTTTAACTACAAGTTTTGATAACTTGGAAACATGGTTTTTGAATGCAAATATATCAGTGTGCTGGCAACTAAAACTCAGGAGGGAGTGCCACTGGGACACATCAAAAACTATTGAATCAAACCAGAGAACACAATGAATTGCTCCTTAAGTAACTACAAATCATATGAGGAAAGGGAAACATTGTTGAAAGGCCTCAATTTGCAACAGGCACGCTAGAAATTGCATACAAACAACATTTTCTACAATTGACAGAAAAGTTAACCTCTATAATTTTTTAACCCAGTCAAGTTCTGTAAAATACCCTTTAGCAGTGACAGTGTTTCAGAAAGGAGGGGAAAAAAGTAAATGCAAAAACGCAAAAAAATAAAAGACCTCAAAGAAGGCCTTGAGTAACGTATACTTGGCGACAGCATTTCAATGCCAGTGAACCCAAAATTTAAGCTCTAAATTAGAGCTTGTGGAAGAGGTCTAATTACAGTGGACCTAAAGAGTGTGTTTCCGTGTACATGAATGCCCCACCACAGATGTGGCAATGAGATTTTTCATAAGAAATATTGATTTTTACAACTGGTGGGGGTGACAAGTGGCTCCCTATTTTCCCCTCTCCTTCCTAGTATCTCTTTCAGCTAGGTTATTTTAATAGTTATATTTTTACTTTGTTTTCCCCTCACGGGAGATCTGACATGAGATTTCTGAAATACATCCCAATTCTGTTACCATTACATCAGTATCAGAGTGAAGCAATGTAGCACATATTTTTGTGCTTTTTATATACATTGTGAATATATATAATGAAATATTCAACAAATAATAGGCAAATAAGGAGAGCTTATCCATTATCCTTTCTCTGAAGGAATACAAAGAGCTAGAGACTTGGCTCTACTCAGATCAAGCCAAGCTATCAGAAAAATGGGTAAGGCTGGAGGAAGTAATGTACTCATCATCTTTGCATATTTTCTGTCCTTGTGTATTCATTTGACTAAATTACTGGAAAACTTAGGAACTGCTGAGGACAGGATTTTAGACAGGAAAATGTGGAAATGACCATAGGAATAACTAATTATGAGTGCTGTTGACTGGAGAACAGACATGAACTAGAATGCCATTGTTTGAAGTGCTTGTGACCTCCTTATAAATTACTTCAGTGATCCTTTTAATTACTATAGAAGAGTAATTGTTTATTACTGCTGCCCTCTGTTCGCAAGTGCTGCATCATTCTAGAGTGCTTTGCTGAACGGATACTTCCCCAGCATCCTAAATGCTGTGTTTTAATGAGCAGATATGTACAGTGTGCTATTATTTTTTCCTCATAATTCCTTGCACACTAATGTTTCTTAGGTGTTTTTAAGAGGATGATTAAAACAGATTGTTCAAAAGCAAGAAATCCAAGCCGCCAGGGCAAGACAGACTAACAAAATTTTGATGAAAAGCATGAAGCCAGCTTTACGGTTGCTTTATTTTGCCTTAACAGCCAATATGCCCTTGGCTATATAGGGTCTAACCATCTAGTACAAATTCTTATACTTGCTGCTCCAGTGGGTTTTGTTGAAGATACTGGCTTCTAATATATGAGTCAGCAGTGTTTATCAATTTTAATATCATGCCTCAGGAATATTGCCAGTCACACTTTAATATGACTTGGCTTGTCAATTCAAATCTTGGGTTTTTTTTTCAATTTTAAACTCTCATAATGTTATATAGTTTATAGGGCTTCATGATAATTCATAAAACTATGCCTGTTGGTTCTTAGATAAACAGTTTAGGAAGATGTGGCTTTTTGTTCTTGCAATGAGCTGTTTTATTTGGCAGGTTTTATTTACTGTATTTAAAGGTGTAACACTGAGAAAATTCTAAATGCAAGTTTAGAAGTTCTTTTTTGAATCACAGTGGGTATCACAACTGGAAAATGCTCCTCTAGAGTCCATTCTGAAAAGATGTAATTCTTGCTGCTGATATGCCCAACAATTTTTTTTGTGTAACCATGTTTTAAAATCACACCTTTTCTAAGCCTACTCATGTGGGAAATCGTCATGTTCTGGTATAAACTGATACCTTAATTCATTGTGCCAGCACCTCCTAATAGAATCATAGAATGGTTTAGGTTGGAAGGGACCTTGAAGACCATCTAGTTCCAATCCCCCTGCCATGGACAGGGGCACCTCCCACTTGAGCAGGTTGCTCAAAGCCCCATCCAGCCTGGCCTTGAATGCGTCCAGGGATGGGGCATCCACAACTTCCCTGGGCAATTTTTTCCAGAGCCTCACCACCCTCAGAGTGAAAAATTTTTTCATAATACCTGTTCCAAATCTACCCTGTTCCAGTTTGAAGCCATTCCCCCTCATCCTATCACTGCATGCCCTTGTAAAAAGTCCTTCTGCAGCCTTCTTGTGGGCCCCCTTCAGATACTGGAAGGCTGCAATTAGGCCTCCCCGGAACCTTTTCTTCTCTGGGCAGAACAACTCTCTCAACCTGTTGTCATGGGAGCGGGGCTCCAGTCCTCTGATCATCTTCATGGCCCTCCTCTGGACCTGCTCCAACAGGCCCATGTTCTTCTTATGTTGAGATACCCATTACAAGACCTCTTTCCCAGTATGTGCATAGCCCTGAAATCATGACACCTTGATACCACCTTTGGTATAGAGCTTTGCAGGCTATACACCATGAGAATTGGAGGGATTTGCAGCGCCATTCTCAGCTTTGTATGGCCTTTACCAACTTACTTGCCTCCTCTTTACTTTGAAGTTTCTTGAGTGAAGAGAATAAATGTTCTTTCTGCTTACCCCACTCCATGTAGATACCTTAAATTAGTCATCAAGTAACTGGCATGTTAGAAGTCAGAACTGAGTTCCTGGCATAAATCATTTTGTAAGCAGTGTGACATTATGTGCTAACAGCATCTTCCTGTGCAGGAAAGAATGTGTACTTCACTGCCTTGGCTTTTCAAAAATAGAGCTAGGTTGTGTCATCTCTTTCCACTCAGAACTTCCATGGCAAAGCAGTTTTTAATTATTTCTATAAAGAGACTATATATTTGATTAAAATAAGCAACCTTTTGTGTCATCTTTTGTCCAAATGTTGTATAAACAGTTTTAAAAAAAAATTCATATGACGCATCTGTTAGGTATCATGTAAAAGACAAATTCTTTACATGAATCAACCACTGATAAAACAAAGTTGTTTTTAAACATTTGCTGTTTATTAAAATATAAAGCTGAGAATACTTTATCAAAAATAAACTGCAAGACAATTGAATTAGGTGGAATGTAATTACTGTAATCTAATTGCCGGGTTGAGGTTTTTTTGCTCTTGGAGCTGTTTGTTGAACAAAAGGTCTGTAGTGATCTCTTACAGTTGAAACTTCCAAATTTACATCATGTATTATTTTCCAGTTTTACCCATACAAATTGTATAAGATAGAGCAAAATCAAGTTCTATTTAAAGATCCAGAAAAAAAAAAAAAAATCTGCCTTTCCTAGAAGCTCATAAATATGCCCTAAGAGCAACAGGTACTTCCAGACAGCATCTGTGAAAAGGCATTCATGGTTTATTAACCTACCAGGTGGGCCTGTTCTCCCACAGCCCCTGGGACATCTGAATCAAGGGAAAGCAGGGAAAAGGAAAATTAAAATGAGAATAAGAGGAGGATGAGTAATTTGAGTTTTGATACATCTGCAGCAAATGGATTTTAAAGAAGATGAGCTGCACAAAGAATAGGAATAGTGTTGCCTGTGCATTGCAGGTACCGAAATGCTATTTTTTGATTGGCACTGGGACTTTTCCTTTGATGTTTGGAGAGTCTTCAGTGTGAAATATGATTGCAACACTCCACAGTTCCTCTTGTGTTTCCTTAGGCAAACCTTGCTGTCATTAACAAGGAATCTGCAGAACAAATCCAGCTGTTTCCTTTATAGAGGTTTTTTGGCTCACAGATGGGATGGTGCAAACCAAAATCATGCTGAATGAATGCTAAATCCCAAAATTATGCTGATAATTGATTAAACTGCTGAATAGTAGCTTTCAACATGTTTGAGCCTTGATTATAGGAAGTGGTGGAAGTGAGGTGTTTTGGGTTTTTTGTTGTTCTCTTACCCAGCGTTTTATCCACCCCATTTTTTTCCTTATTTCCTTGTTGGTAGCCCTCACTATTTCTACATCTGCAGGTTACTCAGTACACTTTTTTCTCATTGCTCCTGTCACCAAGGTTTTTGTATCATTTCCAAAGTGATACTCCAGGCACATAGATGATAACTGGTGGGTTAAAGTCTTTATCAGCTGTAAAATAATAGTTTAGGGAGGCTGTTTACTCTTAAGTATTAACCAGCAAAGGTGGGCTCAAAACATATGCTTTTGGAAAATAGTATTTCTGAAACATGGTGCTTCTGTACTGACTGATGGAGAATTCAGATGCCTCCATTGTTGGCTATTACAGTCTGCATGCGTTTTCTGACAGAATAAGGGAAAACAGAATGAGCTCCAAGAATTTAATTTATCATGTATACCACAGCTGTAAAATTATATTCTTGTTTTATGTATTTAGTTTTCTCTAAACTGAAGTTTATGGGGAAAAAAAAAATTTGAATCCCTATATATCGCTTTCCTTTATTCCAAATTTATGACTTTAACAATCTTCAGTGAGAAGCTGTTTATCTCAGCTCTGTGCATTTTGACATACAGGACTCATGTGGCTTCATTTATTTAGTCTAGAATGCTTTTGAAAGAAACACCAATTGCAACTGTGAATATTCAGAAACAATGTGATTCACTATAAAAGCGTAACATTTTCTTTACTGTGTGCTCTCTTGATCTTTCAATATTTGTACTCTTTCATATATAAAGTAAGCATTTAGATATAATTTGTAGAGATTTAGTAGACTTCTTTAAAAAAAAATCAAAGTGAGGAAATAACTTTTTGTGGGTTTGTGTGTGTGTGTATATACATCCGTGCACACACTAATTCATTAAATACCGAGCTTCAGTATATATAATGCTCTTACATTTACACAGGATAACTTCAATGGAGGTTCCCGACAATAAAACTGTAGAGTTGTGCAGGTTTTATTCTGCAGACTTCTGCCCTTTTCCATGCCACAAGCTGCATTTTGGGTTCAACTAACAGTGTTTGGAGCATATGAATATTGCACAGAAGTTAGATAAAAGAAGGGAGCTGCAATACCTCTAAGGGTTTCTGTAATTTATAATTTCTTATAGGTGCTTTCAATTTACATGGAGATTTATTGTTCTGAGAGTAGAGCTGAGGCGATGAGCTAGTCCATAGTTTTAAATTGGGCATGTGACAGAGGTGACAGGCTTAAGCTGTGGGAAAAGGAAATTTGTGATAGCTTCTTAGAGGTGGCTTTGGGGTCTTTTGTTTGTTTATTTTTCCACAATGCTCAGCAAGCTGATGATCGTAAGTTTTCTTGGTGTCAGAGTGAGCTCTTCCTCCTTTTTCATGATCTTCATTCCAGTCACATTGCAAGAAACCATTTACGTGATCTTTGTGAAATTTATAGTGAAGCTCAATATTGCCCTCCTTAGATACACATTAAGCATTGGTTCCATAAATTGGTCTGTTCCCTCTGGGCAGAGCTGTTACATCTGGGCCCACGCAGAGCTGAACAGGCATTTGTATTAATAGAGCGCTGTGCGGTCACTGCTGCGGTGGCTATCTGCCGTTTCACAGATAGCATCACAGTCTGATGCGATGTGTGTAAATAGCTCCCTGCACTGAAAACAATATTCTACTGATCCAGCCTTCCAGCTCTTTCCTGATCCTAACTACTGCGCCATGTGGTTTTTTTCCTAGAGGTTGAACTTTCTTCATTATGTAGCTGCTTATGTTCTTGAAATTTCTGTCCTTATTTATATGCAAGGAACACTTACTATATGCAAGGAGCACTTGCATTCCTTCCTTCCTAAAGCCCTGTGGTTTTTTCCTCCCTCCAAACCCAACATATCCTGGAAATATATCCTATTTCTGAGAGATTCAGACTTGTCATCCACCTCCTTGTCTGTTTGTGCCACACCCTGTATCACTTCTAGACACCTTTCTAACCACAGGGGAGCTCTGCTTTCCCTTAGAAGACCCCCATGATTGAGTTTTAAATTAGGATAGTGTTGTGGTTTAACACCGGCCAGCAGCTCAGCCCCACACAGCTGCTTGCTTGCTCCCCTCCCAGCGTGATGGGGGAGAGAATCAGAAGAAAACTCGTGGGTTGAGATAAAGGCAGTTTAACAGGTAAAGCAAAAACTGTATGACCAAGCAAAGCAAAACAAGGAATTCATTCACTGTTTCCTATCGACAGACAGGTGTTGAGCCATCCCCAGGAAAGCAGGGCGCCATCATGCGTAATGGTTACTTGGGAAGACAAATGCCGTAACTCTGAACGTCCCCCCCAGCTTCCGTATTCTTCCCCTAGCTTTTATTGTTGAACACAACATGACATGGTTTGGACAGTTCCCTTTGGACAGTTGGGATCAGCTGTCCCAGCTGTGTCACCTCCCAACTTCTTGTGCACCCCCAGTCTCCTCGCTGAGGGGGCAGAGCGAGAAACAGAAAAGGCCTTGAATCTGTGTAAGCACTGCTCAGCTCTAGCTAAAATATACCTCTGTTACCAACACTGTTTTGGTCACAAATCCAAAACACAGCACAATACAAGCTGTTACAAAGAAAATTAACTCCATCCCAGCAAAACCCAGTGCAGATAGTTAAATAAACTCTATGATCTGTATCACAAGAATAGTAAGGGGACGTGTCCTTTAACAGCAATGGATGAAGTTACTTTGGATGGCCAAAATGTTAAGTAGCTCCTGGTAGGTCAGGAGGAACTGCAACAGCAGAAGGCATGTCTCTGAGCTCCCCTGCCAAGCTCTCCTGCCTTGGGTCTTGGGTAGGTTATAGCTGTTAGGTCACTTCTAGCTCCTCTGTACAGACCAAGCACCTTGATTATGTGTTTGTCTGTCTCTGTCCTGATCTAGTGAGGCTTTAGGAAATTGTCTTAAGTGCAACGGCCTTGACATATTGACATATTGTGATGTTTTACCACATTGTAAGCCCAGTGTTTTGTGATATTGCATGTCCGCTGTGTTTCTTTGTGATTTACTTGCAGAGGTCCACACTGACCATTTTAATGGCTAAGTGTGTGTAAGTGGCTCCCGATCTTCTCTTCATGACTGTCTGTGCATCTATCACAATGAGGCGTAAATGAACTGTGACTGTCAGTAGCAACATGGAATTTTTTTAGTAGCTATGTATAGCTCAGCTGATCACTAATCAGACCCACAGCCTGTTTTACTCCTGTAGATGAGTGCAGAACCACAGCAGTTAGCTGTAGCTATGAATTTTGATCAGAGTAAACACGGAGGGCTCATTTGTTATTGAGATAGGTGAGAGTATGGCAACAGGCAATGATGGAGGAAAGCAGGGCTGTGTGCTGCTAAGAAATGAGACAGTCAAATAATATTACAACTTCACAAATTTTCAGACATGAAATATAGCATGAGGGTTTACAAAGGCTGGTATATAGCAAGTGCCTGGCGTTATCGGGTAGCGCTTTGAATGTGTTAGTACTGGGTAACTGGGCCTAAACTGTTCAAATGTATCTTTTAGGTGATGCCTCTAATAAAATTTAAGAAAATAAAAAATGCTTTCGATAAATGGCATTTACAAACTGCCTATACGCGCACCCAGTCTACGCTGTCAGTGTGTGTCAAAAGAACATCTGTGTTCAAATTGGCTGCTTCATCAAATGGAAGTAGCATCTGATGTCCAGTTAGACTCTGTTAATTTTGCTTGTCTGTAACATTTCCTTTGATTTCTCTTCCCACTCTTGGTGACATCATCTTGGGATTGTGCAAATTCTGATGTTCTATCTAGTACATTGACATGATCTATCAAAAGCAAGTACTTTCTCTCCACCCTTCTATCATATTTATTTTATTAGTTTGCTTACCTGCTTATGGTAAAGATATGCTAAAAGAAGGCACATGGGGACAGCTGGGACTGCATTTGAAACACAAGTGACAGTCAAGATCTGGGTTACATTGCTAATTGGTAACCTCCTAAATATTGCAGGAAAAATGATTTAGTAACTCTAAGACCTTCGTTTTCTCATCTTCAAGCATCTCTCAGTTTTACAGCAAAGGACTTCTTGTTATACTTAGCTTTAAGGAATATTAAGATAATTGGAAAAGATACTGTTTTGTTCACTATTTGCACTGTACAGTATTTCTAAGTGAGTTAATACATTACTACATTTTAACAAAAAGTAGGTCACTGCCTCTAAAGCTTTATAAAGTCTGTTTAAAACAACATAGTCACATTTCAAGGTCAGGGTCTCGGAAATTAAAGGGTGGCTGTCCATGCAGATTACAGCCAATGCCTTGGTGTGTGAGAATTATGGCATGCCATTCCCTATTTTTCCTAGGCCCTGAAAGCCATTGCCTCATCTAATACTCACGATCTTGATGAGTGCTATATGGAGAACTAACGCCATTGATTGTAGATCATCTGCCTTGTTTGTTCTCGTATTTAGAAGTTTGACACCCCATATGCACGATTTTAGTGCCTCCAATTGCACAACTACCTTGAGTATGTGTGTATATATCCTCCTAGAAATGTTCAAAGATAAGTTCATCAGAGTTTGTACACCGCTTAGATTCTGCCGTGATTGAACAGTGTATAACTAACCATGTGCAATTTAATAGTTCTGCCAGAATTTTGTTGGGGTGCCATAAATACAACTCAGACTAACACGTAATTTCACAAAGATAAAGTCTGACTGTCCACTGAGCAGGTGCTGCACAGAGATAAAAGTTTCAGCACTGACATTGCACAACCAACACTTTTACCCCTGTGAAATATATTTATGTATGCAAGTTTTATCTGCTTGGTTGTTGGGGGTTTTTTTGGTTTTATATTTATATATATTAACAAGTCATGAAGGTGCCAAGATACCAGATGCAGAGAGTTCACAAAGTTATGTTCAGTAACTTACTGAAGGCCTGTCAGTGAAGAGGAGAATTTTTATTTTAAACAAGATATACACTGAGCAAAAAGATTTCTCAAAGACAGGCAATTCTTGGCAGAGATTTTATGAATCAGGCATTAAGCGTTTCATGTAGTGACCAACTTTATATTGAAAGGGATTTACCCAACATTGAAATCCTGAGAAAAGCAGAAAAATTAGATACTTTATTTTTATTGGAAGTAATTTTTGTCATATTTGTATGGAGGAATTGCAGAAATATACCAGAACTAATATGCACAAGCCTATTTTATAAAATGACTTATTATTTTATTAAAATAATAGATACCCCCCCAACTTTACAAAATATATTACAAAATAATAAACAGCAGGCATTGTTCTGGGAAACTTATTCTCATGTTTTATACAGCATATGTTCTAGAAGTAGTTAATTCTCAATCACTGGGCCTCTGTCAATTTTTTCAGTGCCACAGTAGATATAGCTCTCAAAATATGTTGAAGTTGTATTTCATGCAGCATTTCTTTTCAGATTTTCTTTTTTGGCTTTTGGTTGGTTTGGGTTTTTTGAGAACACAGTGCCCTTGCCAGTGAGATAGTATACACAGTAACTACATTATTTTAAATCTCTCTAACTTAACAAGGCATCAGAGGCTGAGCTGACATTATCTCCTGTGGCGGATTACATTTCCTGCTGGTGGCTTACTGTCAGGAGTGAAGGAAGAAACTCTTGGTGGGACAGATAGAATCTTCCAATCAGTTCTGCTGTAATTAATGTAGAATTTCCAACAGAAAATCTAGACTGTCAGTGATGTGTTCAGTAACTCGTGCCAAGGCCTCTTTATCAATAATGCTTATCTTTAGAAGGGGCGTAGTTAATTTCTTCAGTAGTCCGTAAATTATTACAGAACTTATAAACCTGCTATAAAATCAATACAACTAATTGTAAATTAATAGATTTATAAGTGTGAAGGAGCATGTAATAACGTAGATGAGTCCTTGAATGAGCATGCCGGTTCTGGTGTCAGGGATGGGAGCTTCCCACTGTTTTATGTGACATCGTCAAGTGTAAACACATTTCTTTTCCTTTCCCCAACTGATTTAGCCTGCTACCGTAGCAAGTAACATTTCCATTAGCCTCCTACCGTTAAATCGTGGAGTAACTATAATCACAAAAACATCCACCATGCAAGGAAACTAATAGAGCAGCAACTGTGGTCATAGCTTATCTCCATCTTACAGGCATTTTTTGCGAGTTCACCACAGTTGGTGCAGAAACAAATCCCTTTAAACTGAATTTAATGAAGGAGAATAAAAATGGATGGTTACAATACAGACTAAGGGTTTCTAGATATTCTTGAGTATGCTTGCTAAAAAGGAAAACATTGTGTTTTCCTTATTTGCAGTACTTAACAGTAAGGCAGTGTCCTATGTGTTGATGCCTAGACTGCTCGGGATTGCAGTGGCAGGAGAGGAATGGTCTGACTTCAGGATACTTCAGATTTTATTTAAAATAAAATATATGTAGATGCTGACAGGTTTAGCTGTGTTACAGGCAGTACAATTTTAAAGCAAGAAAAACTTTCCTGTTTATTGCTTGCAGTATTTTGGTTCTGGACCAAAACAAACTGTGTTTGCGTATGTGCAAAGCCATAACTTGCTGTGATTTACCTTTCTTTTTAACTAGAATTAAATAAAAGATAGCTTTCATTGCATAGCATACTAAGCTTTTGTTTTTCTAAAAGCTCGGTTTAGACTTGAAGCTGAAGTGACTCTGAAGCAAGGTTAACTTTTACACACAAGTTTTTCTGATCTGGGATTTCAAGGTGTCCTTATCTTCCTCAGGGACTGAAGTCTGGAAACTTGGCAGAAAGCCATTTATGCCAAAGGCTTATCTTGTGGCGCAGCTTTCCTCTTCTGCATAGAGCGATACCTGTTGGTATTAATGAATTTGATGGTAGCACCTTCTGCACCTAGGCACTGTGGGTTTGGTTTGTGGGTTTTTTTAAATAATAGAGTCATGAATAGGATGATGACACAAAGTCTCACAAAGAGTAGTCTATATGTTAAATATATGCAGTAATAGAACATTTTACATAGGAGTAATATACACAGTTTGTCACATTTTGGAGGGAGGACAGAGTCTTGATAAGCTTCATAACGAACTACTAGAACTAAAATGTGTAGAAAGTAGATGCTTTTGCTTTTTTGCCTTTGTTAATTTTCTTATTTTAATTAAAAGCGAAAGACAGGATTTTTCTAACAGTACATTAGGTGACCTAACAGCGGGATGACGTGGAGGTGGAAAGCACAGCTCGCTGTGCGGCAGTGCCCAGGAGGAGCAGCAGCAGGAGAATTGTGAGATAATTCCTCACTGTATCATATGCCACCCGATCATTCTGACAACCACCCAAGTTAAACATTTTGGTAACTCTTTCCAGGGTTGCTGCTTACAGTTTAGTTACTCTTAATGCTTATATAAGTTTGTTAAAAGTCAACTGTTGTTCTGTGTTTCTAACTATCCTGTAGCGGTTAGATAATGGTAGAAATAAGAGGTACCTTAGAAACGGTATCTGACCTGTGCTCAGTGTCCCCAATCCTGGTTTGTCACAAGTAGCATGAATATGAATTTTCTTGTCCAAATATGAGCATTTGTTCAGGGCCCATTTTGAGTCCTTCCCTGCAGAGCGTCTGTTTGGGTAAAAGGCAGAAAAGCAATGTCTTGTCTATGAGTAATATGCAAACATTAAGTGAAAGGCTGAAGGGAAATGTATTTCTCAAAAAGTCTTAGTAGATGATACAAGTTTTAGAAAAATGAGAGTTAACAGAGACTGACAGAGGGTTTTTTTGGTCTTGTGTCAACCCCGTCTTGTTGTATACCACCCCTACCCCCCACCCCCACCCTCCCCTCTCTCCCTTGGGGTAAAGGAGGGGGGGTTACAGGTGAAATCTGCTGAATGCTGGGTACAAGTAGAAAACATCTACGGTGTGCCAGCACTGATCTGTACTCTCATGCTTAGCCAGGAGGTCCCAGTGGAGGAGCAGGCCTCTATGGAGCTGCTGAGCAAATACCCCAGTCTGCCAAGGGTCTGGCGAGGCGGGGGCTCAGTCCCTCTGGATCAGAGGATGGCACATCCATTTTTCTCTGTAGCTTTATGATGAAAGGGGCTCTGCCACACTGCTGCCTAACACAGCTTTTGTGCTAACTAGATGGCATCTCTGTCTCCAAAATAATGGGAACATTCTTGCTGTGGTTTTTTTTTTTTTTTAAAAAAAAAGGATGTATGTTAAGTATGTGTTGGGAGGGCACAACTGCATACAAACTATTTAAAGTCTTCTCAGAATTGGAGGCTTATTATATAGTCAACTATACTCTGCAGGAAATCCTTTGTTTCTCCTTAACAGGCTTTCAAAGTTCCTTATTTAAATGCACAACACCGTGTTTTAAATGATTTAAACACTTCCTATGATGGCAAATTTAGAAAAGGAGCAGTGCCATTCAAAGGTGGTATCAATTGTAAATGAGAGACTTTCTTCTTTTCCTTTTTCTCTCCTCCTAACTGCTCTTTTAAGTGTCCTAAGCATTTCATGTGGTTGAACAGTGGTGTATTCTCAGACTACCCCTTCTTTGATAATACCTGCTAGTAATTAGAGAGGTTTTAAATGTCTCTATACATGCTAGTAATTAGAAAGGTTTTGAATGTCTCTGTGCACATTTACAGTGGAGACAATATGTTCTATTTTTTAAAATCCCATGTTCCAGTAACTTTCAGGCACTACCTCATTTCAGATTTCACTAAATTCATATTTATTATTACAATTTTTGCTTACAAAGCTAATGAATTATGGAGGACTTCTGATCTAACACCCCTCCATTTATTAAGAACTATTTTATGCACGTTGGATTAAATGCTATGCCAATTGTATAGTTGTTGGGTTTATGATAATGCATGAATTTAGTTTTCACTTGCTTTCGAGTAAGGCCGCTGAAATCAATGAACCCCTTGAGAAAGGGTGGAGCTGCCTCAGGTGTGCCCTGATGGAGTGACCCTTTGGTTGTTGTTCCATGTGGAAGGATTAGTCCCGATGCAGCTCCGGGAGGGAGGAGGCAGGTGAGCTGGGGGCTGCCCCCCTGGTCAGGGAATTGCCTAGAGCAGTCCTTCCCTCCATCCGTGGCAGAGGGGGTTTGTCTCCCCACCTCAGTTCTCCCTGTCACCCTAAATTATATATCCCTTTCACAGTATTCTGAATTTCTGCACTGTTTTGGATAAGAGGCATATTGATGATGATGTGTATTGATTAAGTGTATGTGCTGGTTGTAGTACACGTGCAGACTACTATAGTTTCTTATCCCTTGCAAAACATCTGTTACCCTTTTTTTTTTTGTGGGAGGAAGGGAGAGTAAAAACTGAATGATGTAAAACTTCTTTTTCTCTCCCAAATGTCAGATCTGTAACATTGATTTTATGATATATTATTTTCAACTTTTTTTTTTTTTATTTATTTCAGGTAAGTGGAAGATTTCTCTTCATGAATTGGGGATGCGTTTAATTGCTGTGGTGAGTGTTCTCCATCACATGAATACAGGGATCAGCTGTGTGTTCATTAACACTATAAGCTGGTGTGACTTGTGGCAGCAAATAGTTTATAGAAGGCTGCATATATGTATATATCTACATGCTGCTTCTCCTACACAAGTTGTTGGTATTTTTGAATACAGAAGATGATCTGTCCTCTGCAGATCTGCTCAGTCGTACAGCTTGCAGGTATCCTCGCTCATTTTTATTCATGTAACTGTGGTTTAGCATTAGTTTATTATGTTGTGTTCGGTCATACAATACAGAAGCTTGTTAGCTGAAGTGGTTTATCTGTGTTTCTGTTTTTGCTACCTGTCTTCCAAATTTCATATGTTCAGTTATTGTCATAAATGTTGTTTTCCTCACCTCCTTCAGCATTATTTCACACTGCTTTGCGGTAGCGTAGTTCTGATTGTTAATGGCTTGGACTTACTGCTGTATGTGCTTTTTAAATTGCAAATTACTTTATAAATTGCATGTGTGTATGAAAGGAAAAAAAATTGAATACCTAGCTGTGAGTTCTTTCAGAGTAAAAGTGAATGCTCGAATTTGCTTTTGTGCACTAACTATTCCTGATACACCATAGCTGGGTGAAAGGGAAGGATGAGCTATTTTTTAGGAACTTGGTTTTTAGATCGTAAGAGGGAAACTTTCTATTTGGGGCAGGCAAATTCTGCAGGTTTTTTTTCCTAAACAGGTGTATGATGAATCAGGCAGTGTACTGCAGGAGAGAGAAACCTCCTTTTGTGTTTCTGGCATTGTCCTGGGAATCGCAATATGTGTGTAATCCTCCTGTTGAAAAGGCTGTGATCTCACGTTCTGTCATCATCTACTTAGTTTTGGCCTTGAAATGAAATGTTATGACCCTGCTTGATTTTTGGTTTCTTTGGGAGGGGTTTGGGGGTTTTGTGACTGTAAATCCTTATCCTATGTGTTTTTTGTTTATCTATTGGACTAAAGAATGCATTACTTACGGCAGTGGTGTTCTCACTACATCCAGCATGCTTAGCCTTTGCCAACAGCAGTATTTATATTGATGGTATTTTTAGATGCAGGTAAAGAAGGTTATGCTTGTGTATAATAGCTCTTCCCTTCATTAAAATGTTTTTTTCTTCAGAAGTTTTTTTAAGACACTATAACTTCTTTTGTATGTGTTAACAGAAAAGTACAGTTCACCTTTTTAACCTAATGTGGTTGATTTATTTGTATAGTAATTATCTTTTGTTGCTTTATTAAGAAGATAATGATGATCGTTATCTTAATATTTAAATAATCAGTTATTAAGTGTGACAGTGATGAAGCTGTAATATGTCCTGCTTCAGAATGAAGTCCATCAGCACTGGCGTGGTTATTTTATGTTCTTGTAAAATTCAGGCTTTACTCAAGGCATTTGTGAATTAGCTGGAGGGTATGGATGCCCGGTTGTGGGTTTTTTTTCTTGCTTAAGGGAAACATTTACTCAATACTATACCTAGATCAAAACTGGTTATATATATTATTTTTTTTAAAGGCTATAGATTATTGCAGCTGCAGAGCTAATACTAGGGTGAAGAAGAAGCTAGTACAGCAGGCAAAATCACATGTGTGTGACTATGTACACAGTGATAATGAATGTTTACTACTTGTTTCAAAAAAATTGAATTTAGAATGGGAAAGTACTTATCTACTTCAAATGTCCTTTCCCCTGACCTACTTTTTTTCACTGAATGCTAGCTAAAACATTTGATTTTTTTTTTAAAGTCTTACAAAAAAAAGAGTAAATTTGTTGTCCAAAAAGACAAGTAGAAAAATTCGAAGTAATTAAAAAAAAAAAAAAAAATCCATTCACCTTTTACCAATGCCAATGATATTTTATTGCATGGTGACATAAAGTAGAAAACTGCCAATTCTAAGAAGTAGAAAATGTGCAAAAGGAAGAATACTTTATGCAAAATCTGAATAAACAAGCTTATGGAAATTCTCATCCCTCTTGCTTTAGTCGGCCATTGGCTGTTCGGTTAGAAAGACCGGAAACTATCCTGCCCGTGATACCCATTATGGGGGAAGGAAGCCATGTGTGCGTGTAACATTATGTACGCACTCTCTGCTGATAAGTTGCCAGTGGTCTATGCGTAAAAATTGTATGCTTGAGAACACAGTTATATCAGTGTCAAGCCTAGTTACGTATTATTTTTCAGCTTTTAAACTTTATGTCCTTGTTGGGTAGAAACATATAAAAATTAATTCCTGGCAGACAAATAATTTTTTCTTGAAATGTACTAAAGAGAGCAGATTTTTCTTTAGTTACTACATCGAGGTCCCTGCCCCATGCTGTTTCCAACCCTGTTATATTTTTCTTTTCTATTAAAGAAGCAAGACTAGAAAGATCAGAAAACAGAAAAATGGGAAGGTGAAGAAGGTCAGGTTTTGTGCCTGCGTAGGCTTTTTCATACTTGTGCTTTGAGCCCTTTTAAGAATGACAGAGGCACGCAAATCAAGATGTTGTTTGAAGAGGTACCTCAAAGGGGGCTGGTCAGGGCAAATGACACCAGTGTCAGGGCAAACCTGTACTGTGGCTTTTCATGACCATGTACAATCCAACACCTTGACAGCTGCACCCCATTTCGAGTGATAATGGTAAATTGATATGCCTGCCTTTTCTTTTGCATTTGGTTTGAGGGTGCTGGTTCTTGACACCTGAAGTTGTTCACTGTAAAAGCTGTTGTTAACAATTTGTCATAGGTGGTTTTTGGTTTTTGTTTTATACTGCTTACTCCCGGTGATCCTCATTTGTACTCAACATCATTATATATGAAGCTTTTTTTTTTTTTTAAGGGGTGATAGATATTCTTAGTTGGCATTGTACTTCAGCAATCTTCAGAATGTTAAGAACTGAATTTGGGATTAATGCAGAGATTCAGAATTTTCTAATTCATTTTGCAGTTCAGTTGTCTTTCGAATTTCCGTAGATAAACCTCAATAAAACAAAATAGTATTGTAGAAACTGGGAAAAATCAGTCTTGAATCCTTCATACACAGCAAACATTTTAATTAGTCTGGCTTTGCAGGCTTGCTTGATCATCATTATTTTAGGTTGTAAATGTTTCTAGTGTCACTTTTCCATATTCAATCACTTGTTATGTTCTTGCTGTTCAAGTTTAGTTTTATTTTCAGAAAGCTTACAGCTTCTGTTACAATGTTACTTGTTCTCTTGCATTAATAGCTAAGTCAAAGGCTACAGAGAAGACATTAAAAACATCGAAAGAAAAAGCTGCCTGTTTTGCTGCTGCTCAAAGGAGACAGCAAGTGTAAAATTACACTACCAAAAGTTTGTAAGCACTAAAAACTTGTGTTTCAAAATAGCTATTCAAAGTAGCAGTTCAAGTAATAAATGTTGGATTTGGTATTTATACCTGTGAAGTTTGCTATGTATGTATGGGAGAGAAAAGCATTTCTGAACGCTCTGCAGGTTACTTAGCTGAACAAGATTTTGAGGCATGCCTGGAGTGCATGCATTCCTAGGTGGATGAAGACTATCATAAAATTTCTCCATCTAGCTAATAGGATGACTTTACATTCAAAAAGAATCCTGAATTGTTGACCTTTTAGGGGTGAGAAGTGTTGGGGATTTTTTTATGGTGGTCTAGTGTGTTTTTCTGTTTGTTTTTTTTTTTACGTGCTACATTTCTCAAACTATTTTTTAGAATATTTTTGCTGCAGTTTGTGTATTTATTAACAACGTTGATTTTTTTTTTTTTTTAAATATTTGATTCCAGAAAGTGCTTTTTAAGCTTTTATCTTAAAGGATAAGTAATTGCATTTCAAGATGTTTCATGAACAGGTATGAAGCAAATAAGATATCAGTTTTCTGACAGTATGTGGTGCAAAAAAACCCTCACCTTATCTTGTCTTTGGAACAGATGTGAAATTTGCAATGACAGATTGCTTCTAATAAATTTACTTTCACTGCATCAGTCTGTTAAGTAACATCTAACTTTGCTTTTCATTATTATACTATTGAAGTTTTCCTAAGCAGCCTTATTTCTACAGCAAGATGATTAAGGTTATCTGTCAAAGAAACTTAAGCCCGCACTGAGAAAGACCCAGTGTCTTTTATTGAATTAAACTACTAAGATGATGATATAAGAGTTTTGAAACTGTATATATGTAAATGTATGTATGCATGTATATATAAACATGTACATAACAAAGCAGGTTTGTAATACCAATCTAGCTAGATTATACTTTCCAATTTGTTGTTTTGACGATCAGAACTCTGTTGCTTTTCTGATTTTGTATGCAGACATTTTGTATTGTATTGTGACCTCTTGTAGTCCATGACCTCACCTTTACCTTACCATGTTTATGTTGGGATTAGTCTGAATCACGTTCCATAGAGTAAAAAGCATATTAGTTGCAGTCCGGAGGGATTGTGGTCAGGAGCTTGTCAGTGTACTTTTTCGTCTATTAAATTTAATTCACAAGGCTTAATAATAAGCTTGTAGCTGCAGCGGATTTTTTTTTTCTTTGGTTTCTTAATTTTGAAGGTGAGGGGTGAATTTGTATAGAAATAATCAGTATAGCCCTAGAAGACGCACATGATCCTCCATAGGAGGATTTGTTTCTTTATGCTGGAGTCAGTAGAACCACTATGGGCAAGAATAATAGTGAGCTTCTGTGCGGTATGTTTTCAGATTATTTGTTTTACTTGGCTTGCTCAATGTCCCTTGTACAAACCCAGTGTGCAGTAAGTTAGAGGTGACACATTGTCTTGTTAAATTGGAGCGCTCAGATTTGACTGAGATCATGTTGAGAGTACTTAGCTCAATGTTTCCCTGCCCTTATTTTATGCCAGTCAAAGCAGGATATTGAAACTAAGCATCTGCTAGTTTACATGTTACTGGGGCAGTCAGCTAGCCTTAAACATTTTATGAAGCCTTGAGAATATCCTTATATTGTTGTGCTTTTTCTATGACCTAGTGAGGACAAACTGAAAGTCAAATTATCTGGTGTTGTGTATCAAAATCAGATGTTAAAAAAGAATCGTGGTATTGTTTATGGAGCAGAATAACTCCAGAGTATTTAATTGCTGTGAACATGCAAAAATTTACAATCATATCGTGGACTACCACATACATATTGATCTATGCATTTTTCTACCATGAGATTTTTTTTTTGAAACAAAGTGGTATTTATGAACTGCAACTGAAATCCATTTTTTAAATGATTTATGAAATATTGAAGTGAAACATTTGTTATTTTGTGATTATTATTTGAGTGAGTGCATTCCTAATTATATGAAATATCTGTTTTCCTCAGGGTTTGCCTGACAGGAAACAGTAAAATGCTATTTTATAGCTTGTAGATAATGGTGGCTTTTTTTTTTTTTTTTCCCCATATATTTTGCCAGCTGTGAAGCTTTCTCTCTTATTCTTCTTTATTCAGAACTTAATTTTTTCTTTATGGAAAAGAGATAGGAAGAGAAGCTTGTAATCTGTAACACAGAATGGAGTGACAGCAGAGGAGTTAACAACAAATTGTTTTAACCTTTATTTACAAATGTAATTAAGAACTGAAAAGATAACCTTAAAATGAAATCATGGGGGAGAGTCTCATGCATGGTAAAATCTGCTCTTTCATTACTGCACACTTTCAGCACTCATTTACATTGTTATTTCCCGAAGTCCCTGCAACTGTTAAATTATGCAAATCAAGTTACCATAATATTCAGTGCCAAAATGTTTTATTTAATAGCAGTCATTAATTTATTTCTCTAATCGAATCCACTAGGAAATCATTTTAAATGTATCATTTTGTTTTAAATAGGTCCCAGTTCAGCATAATGAAAACCTGTTGGGCCTTACAATCATGGGGTTTTTTCCAACATGTACATGACAGTTCAGCGGTGATGTCCCCCTCTTTACCTCCCACTTACCCAGGGATTTTTCATAATGGAAGAATCAAACAACATATTTAAATGTGACATAACCATGTATTTTATAACGCAACAGATTACCAATAATGTTAATGTTTCTGCTCAAAGTGGAGCATTGTAAGAAAAAGAGCTGATGCAGACCTGAGAGAACTAGGGTAACACCTCTGAGAGATGGTGAAGGCAATGCTAATGAGATTACAGAAGAAAGAGAAGAAATTCTTGCATAGCTCCCGGTCTCTGATTCACATGGTCTTTAGAATAGAGTAGAAGGGCATCTTGAATACTGCAGTGAGATAAGTTGAAGTGGTTTCTGGATCTCCCCAGGAAAGTGATTTTTTTTTTTTGTTTTGTTTTTTTTTTCCTGAGTCTGTGCAAAGGGGAGGCAGGGGAATTCCCTTCTGATTCGTCCTTCTGCAATATGTATTTCAAATGTGCTGTTTAGAGGAGGAAAATTTTGAGGTAAATGACTTGGTTTACCACAAGCGCAAGAAGGAGCATGATTATGGAGTTAGAGCTGCCCTAGGCTGTGGGAAGGCTAAACATAATTTAAAGGTTCTGTGATCTGAAAATACTACTTGAATAACATACACAGAATTTCTTTTTGTCGGAGGCAGCTATTGCATTTGAAATCCTGAATTTTAGGCATAAAATATAAAGCTTTATATGCACATATTTATAAGTAAAAACCTGGATACTGGATAGATTTTATTTCCACTAAATTCTAAACCTTCATGCCCCTCTCATCCCAATACTCTTGTGCAGCTGTGGCAGGAAATTAAATTCAGTGCAGGAGTGGAGATTGCAATCGTCTCTCCTCCTGTATCTGACACATTTTTACCTTGTTCCATTGCAGGGAAGATCTGGCAACTTGTTTGAATATGCGAGTGAAATATTTTTGCAGGGACAAATAAGGTTAACTTTGCACCATTTAAAAGCCACAGGGAACAGAATATCCCATTGCCTTTGAGAACATGCAAATGAGATTCTTGTCTAATTGAAAAATAGGGCATTTCTGGGTTAATTGCTGGAAATGACCAATTATTCAAACACCTCTAATAGAAAAAACACCACCACCCCTCTGCTATCTTTCTTCAAAGAAATTACTATCATCTTTAATCTGTAGTACATTCACCAGAAGACTGCATGAATATTATTATGTGATTCTTATTATTCAGTTTTGTGAACAACTGGTAAGATTGTTACCCAGTTGCCTTATTTGCCTTTTGAAATTAGATGGAGCAACAGTTCTGATGACAGTGCATTGCCTCAAACCTGTCAGTGTCTTTTGTAGTGACATGTTACAGGTCCTTAAGCATGTGAAGTGATGTAAAAGAGTAGGTAGGTGACCATCACCTCATATTTTCCCATCTTCCCTCTATGCAGTTTAATCCAGCCCTAAACAGGTTAATTCCTTCTATATCCATTCTTCCTTCTCAACTTTGCTTCTAGAAATGTTGCTGTAGGAAGCAGAGGAATTAAGAGTGGAGAATCTGACCATTGTTTGTATGGGGTGAAGAGCAAAACAAGACAGCCCTGGTCTCGTCATGCTTCCTCTCTTCCCCTGGCCAGTCCATCTTCTGCAAGTAGGCTTCAGGAAGATCTGGCAATGAGAAAGAACATTCCTGGCTTTAATCTTTAAAGCAATCTATAAATGTTCATAGATTTCTTTATATACTTGTTTAATATAAGTTTTTCATACAACGTCAACATAAAATAAATAACATGATGTGTATGTGTATTTTTGTCTAGCTAATGGTGCTTACCTTAGGTCACTTTGACTCTTTATGTGTAGAATATCAGGACTTAAAAGACATTAGAAGAATAAGTAGGTCTTTCGGAGAATTCTGCTTAAATTTCTTTGATTTGAAAGCTAGGAAGTTCTTAATACTGAATAAACACTTATTTTCATGCTCAGGACAGGTATTTTTAATAATTATTTTCTGAATCAAGAAGAAATTCAAAATAAGAATGGCAGATAGAAAAAAAGATATTAACGTTGGCCAAAATAATGTAAACTGCTTTTGACTAATCTCCCCATATATAGGTGTTATATTGTGACAGAACTAAATATTCCATTTATTTTTAACTAAAATAAAGCAATAAACAAAGGAGCAAGCAAAATTGGTGAGTATCTCCTCTTTTTCCCTTCCTCTTGACTTTGTTCTTGGCAGATTTCCCGTCTGTGATTATATATTCCTGCATTCCCAAGATATTACGTTCTCTGCTGAATCTCAATGACAAGGAAAATCTCAGCAGGTTTATTCTTTAGTGATCTGACCTTTCCTATGTCAACTTGTTTACTTACAAACAGTTCTGTATCTTTGATTCAACCTGCAGTTTACTGAAAAGCAAGTAGCAAAACTTCTGAGTTTGCCTCCTTATTTCTGTGGCCTGTAATTTCTGTTACAGAACAATAGTTTGGAAGATTAAAGGGAGTATTTTTTCTCTTTTTAGGAGCTCAGAGTCTTGGGCTTGGAATTCTGTAGGCACTTTTCGCTATCTTGAAATGCTGTCTGCCCCACCACAATGTGGGATATTAATCAGATCAAATGGAGGCAACCAGCTACCAAGACCTCAACTCTTCTCACTTCTACCTAGTGATAAAATGCCGTAGGTAAAATGCAAGCTCATCAGTCCTAGGCTTTTTCTAGTTGAATTCCTTGAAGGTTGTCTAGGAATACTTCGACCAGCTCCCCAGAGTGAGATGCTGTTTGTGAGGGAAGCATGTCTGTGGGCTTGAGGAATGAGGGCAGCCTCTGTAAGGCCTCTTGGCAACCCACCTGTCAGCCTGAGCCTCGCTTTCAAGAATAACAGTTTTCATCTATGTCCCCCTTCCACCTCACCATGTTTTTGTCTGTCCCCAGTGACTAGCCTTAGCTTAGCTAAACTGAATCTACCTACCTCTAGCACTTCGTATGAGCATATGTGATTTTTCTATTGGTTTTGCTGGTCATGGAAAAAGTGTAGGTATTGGGGATTTTTAATCATAACAACATGGTAGATACTGAACCAATACATACAAGTGTTTTTCAAATCTACCAAAGCCTCTTTTGCTGAAAAATGTCCAAAGCTCAGAAAGGACATCTCCTTGTATTGGGATGTTTATTCTTGTCATGTATCACAGCATGTCCTATAAAAGTCTTGACTTTTCTTTTCCTCCTTCTCTTTTCAAGATTTGGTTGTACTGATGAGAAATTTTTTTAAGGTGATAGGATGCCGACTTAGGTGTTTACAGGCAAATGTTTGCATAAACTAACTATCACTTCGGTCGGCATTTATAGCTGTCCCTAGGCTTCTCCTCCCCAAGATTTCCTTCTAGAAGAGCCTCTCTCTGCTCGCGGCTTGGGAGGATGCTTGGGGACCTTTACGGTGCCTGGCAAGTGCAGGGCTCTCTGAGGGTACCCAGGGTGGCAAAGTGGGCTTCTCTACCAGCCCTCAGTGAAGACTGCTGGTAGTGAGGACTCTTTGTGGGAGTTCAGAAATTACTTCCCTGATCATTTGCTGCACCTGTTACCAATTAGAATTATGTACAAATAGTGTGTTGGTTACTCATTAAAGCCCAGGTTCTTGAAGTTATTTATATGACCAACTGCTGAGGGTTTCATTATGGAAAAACTTGAATAAATTTTGGGGAAGATATAAGTGACTTCTCAAACTTCACAAACACCTACAACCAGTTTGCACGCAGCTTCATTTCCTTGATAGCCATCTGCTATGCTGCTGCGCACTCTTACATGTAAAAAGTGGGTAAGGGAGCTTAAAGTGTATTTGCAGATTGGTTGCTTGTAAGTTATTTGCATCAAGACAGTGGCTAAGAGATTACTTCTTTTTTTTTTTTTCTTTTTTTTTTCTCCCCCCCTCTCAAGTTTGTGGTATGAAGCACTTGACGGTGTGCAACTGAAAATTAGTACTTGCTTTTTTTTCCTGCGCATTTTTACTGGCAATTTTTACTCTATTGTATCCTGCTTTACTGATGATCATCAGAGATGTTTTTGTATCTACTTCTGAGTTTATTTTTATTTATTTAATTTGTATGGAAGTAGTAGTAAATTATTTAAATGTCCCTGCTTATCTGCAAAGACTGTTGTTCAAACTGTAAAAAGGATCAATGTTGGCGATGTTTAGTGCCCTTTACTGACACCAGTTTCAACTTTGAAGGCATTGGTACCTGTTAATAGTCTTTGGAGATATCCACCTGGAATTTCAAAGTCTTTCAGTACTTCTGTGTTTCATCAAGTACATAATTATATTGCTGTTATTCAAAGAAATCTATATAAATTAAACGTACTCTATACTTCCTTCTCCAGATAGAAGTAAAATTGCAAATTTATAAGATTTTTCGTTTTAAGAATAGGCCGACATCTTGTGTAACTTGACAAGACGACCGATGTGAAAAGCATGCTCACTAAAAAGGACTAAGGTATCGAACTAACCTTATTCTGAGTGACTTAGTGATAGTGCCGCTGTATAGCACATAATATGCTCAAAAACATAGTTTCTTTTCTGAGTCAAAGATGTTGGCCTTTAGTGAACTACATCATTGCTGCTAATAGACACCACCAGAAAACTGATAACAAAACTCACCTCCATTAAATGTATTTGCTCGGCAGATCCGTATCGCTGAAAATTAAGTTATATTCATACTTCACTCAGAAATCTAGCAAAATGATCTTTGGTATGCTTTAGTCCTGCAAATTGAAGTGATAGCTGACTTAATCCTCCCTGTCAGACATTTATTGACATTTCTCACAGGGAAATGCATTGCACATTTAGAAAGCCACTGGAATGTATTGTCAAAAAAAAATAATATTACTGGTTAGAAAAATATTCATCTATCATTGACATGGATGACATCTTGTTTAAGTGTGATGAATGCATATTTGTATAGGAAATGGGGCATCCAGATGCTATTGAACATATATCGTTGCAGTTACTGTTGTATTGCCTACTAAGAAGCAAGTTTGTTGCAGATGTATATCTTATTTTTGCCAAATTGTGCTTTAGAACACCGTGGGTACTTGGTGCTCTCGTAATCCCCAAGACAACCTAAGAGTCTGTTACACAGTGCAGAATTGTCCCTGGAAACAGTATTAGATCCTAAAAACCACATGGATGATTTCTTAGGGTGGGCTGGAGACCACAGTAGCAGGATCCCTATTTCCTCATACTTTGCCATGTCAGTGTGTCTCCAGCACATTGTCCGACTTTAGTTGATGAAGTGGAATTCCTTTGGCATTACTTTGCTTCCTCTGTGGCCTTGGTGGCAGCTTGGGTATTAAATGTCTGCTAATATATATGCATTTGTTTAAGTGTGCAACATTAGCTTTCCTATCAGCTATTCATCCTCTCCTCTAAAGGAAAGTAGTAGGTCGCACGGCAGTGAGCTAGGTTGTTCTCACCCTTGCTCCCTTTGGGGTAAGGAAAGTTAAGAAGAGTAGAGCTTGAAACAGCAGAATTTGTGATACCAAATGGAAATTAAGTGGAAATACCAGATTGTTTTCCATTTTAAAGTCTGGTTGAAGTGTGTTTTATGAAACATCTCTCAATTGTCTTGCTGAAAAAGAAAGAAAGGAAAAAAGAAAATTAGGCCAGTTATTGTCAGATCTTTATTTTGTTTTGTATTATTTTGGGCTGGGGTCCTAAAAAATATTGTATTTCCTTATGTCTTTATTTATAAAAGTATGATATTGATATGCTAAATTAAGCTTAATGAATTCCTTCACTTGTTAAAAACAACAAAGCCCTGAATGTCCCTAAAGTGCAGGCGTCCACTTTTGAAGTCCTTTCTCTGATAAACCTACTTGCCTTCATATTTATAATCACATCATATAATTTTAAATAAAGTGAAGCTATCAGGAATAATTTAATACTCTAGAACAGAATAATCTGGTTTTGGAGCTGATAATATGTCAAATTGTAACATGATATGGAAATACAGAAAATTGTTGTAAATGTGTTTAAAAAAAAAAAGAAAACTAATTTGTTGGGAGCAGCAACGTGTTTTCGGTGCTCTCAGATGTGTTGTTTGATCATGGGAAACAAAAGGAATATTTGTGGAAGATCAAACAAGATCATGTACAGGGTAGATTTTACGGTTCACATAAAGTCTGAGCCTTTTCTTCTAAAATTCATCTGACACCTGTAGCTTCCTCTGTGGGGGTTGGTGATTTTCAGTATAACAGAATTTTGTTCCTGTGTAACATTCAGTGAAGCGACTGTACGCAGTCAGTTATTATCACTTCATCCATGGGGAATCCATTGCCTGTGATATCAGAACAGGAATATTTCAGAGGATAGTTAAATCTGTACTTTTAAGAACAAATACATTGAAAATTTGTTAGTAATAATCGAGTCTATCAAATACATTAGAATCTGGTCTTCTGGGTTATTTCACCTTTCACGTCAGTACCATTTGGAATATGAAATTTGAACAGTGTTACAGTCAATTCCACTTGGGACTATATAACTGTCTATTCTGCATACAGCAGATCAATGGTACAGTACTTCTTGCACACACTTGAGAAGAATTTCTGTAAGTGTATGTGCATGTATATAAATGTTTGGGAGCTTAACACACACCAGGTGAAATTTAACAAAAAAAACCCCAAAAGAGCAAACTCCCCTGTGGTTTGTGTCAGTTGCTGTACATGCCAAGTAGAATAGAAATTCCATCACTTAACTGACAGTGAATAACATGATAATATTTCAGCATTCCAATATGTGTTCTCCTGGGGAAAAAATATGTTTGAGTTAAATAAAAACAAATAGTAGTAAAGTCAAGGATGTATTTCTGTTCCAGTTGGTATTTTAAGTAGCAGACTCCTTATTTGTGGCATTCAGATCAAGTAAGGGGGGGGGGATCCCCTTTGGAAGGGCAGAGGAAATACTCCCCCACATACTGCAAAAGTACCAGCAGGGCTGCCCTTCACTGACCTTGCCACTTATCCTGGCCTTTGCATATGCTTCCCTTAAAGCATGGGAATCATGACAGATTCGCAGCTGCTCCAGTTCCCTGGTCTGTCTTAGACCACGCAACCACTTGCACACCTATCTGAATCCAGAGAGCAGCCTTGTGCCAAATACTCGACGTGAATGTAGTATGGGTTTCTTCAGTTCAAGCTGCTCAGCCTTCCTCTGAACTGCTGATAAAGCTGCCTTTGCAGCTGGAAAATAAGGATGTAGAGTTTGCTGCTACCTGCTTGTCTGATTTTCCTCTGCTGTGTTCTTCAGCAATCAGTCGTCGTAGTCTAGTGCTAAAATGAATTGCCTATTAAGCCACATCACCACAGTATTTGCTTATACTCCTCTGTCTGGACTCTGGCTTCTTCTAATTTCACTACAATAAAATGTTATTATTACATGTGGCAACCTATTCCCTTATCAATGGGAATAAAATGGCAGAAATCAACTCTGCCTTTTTTTCAAATGGCTTGCAACTGACCCAAGTGCAAGATTAAAACTTCTAGCAAGCTGAACCCTCAACATCTACATTTCAAACCATTTTTCCTTTCTTTCTGTTTTGCATTGCACAGGCCTGCTCCTTCAAAATTATTGGTGTTCTGTTTTTTAAATATCCAATCAGATCCCAGCAAAATCATGGCTGGCTCAGCTACAGATGCAGTCTGTGTACTTTCTGGAGAGCAGGAACCATAGATGATTCTTCCAAAGCTTTCTAAAATGTGGGAGAGGCTGACAAAGGTTTGGGGGAAAAGTGTGGCAAAACTGGATTCATAAGTCTGAGGAAGTAACATAGTCCAGTACCTGCTCTATAGTAATTATATCTTCTTAAATTGCATGCTACAGGGAACTTGATTCCTTGCTGTGTGTCCCATATCAGTTTGGGCCACTGCATGTAGCTGCTTTTTTCTTTTTAAACTTCTGTGTCACATCTTAAACAGTATATAAAATACGATATGGAGATTGTATCAATGGCATTTCTAAACATGGGATTTCTGCTTTTTTTTCCCTGCTTTGATGTCAGGGTTTTGACAATTGCCCTTTACTTTTGTGCCTACCTGCTGCAGTTGGGGGCCCAGCTTATATGCCACATTCCGTCTCTAAAGCTATATTATTTTTCTTTTGACTTTTTTCTTTTTTTTTTTTTTTACCCTCAAAAGATTTTATGTTTTCATGTTGTTTTTCTTTTATTCTGTTTTTTCTACAAGCAGAAATAAGCCCGTGCAGGTTCAGCACTAATGGGGGTTTTTTTGTTTGTTTTTGTAGTTTTCCAACTTCCCTGTTGTTCACAAGGTTTGCATACACATGCTACACTTTACAGAAATTACACTCTATTCTGGCATTACATTGTATAATCATTTGTAATCAAAATTGCTTCGAGATGGTTTGGCAAGCAACATTGAATGCAACTGCTAAGTATAGGAAGTATGGAAGTCGAGCCTGATTTAGAGCCTGCTTTTAGGTCTTAAGGCATAAAACTAATGGTGCTAAGATGGTAACATGGAGACAACTATATGTCATCTGAGGCTGGCATGATAGAAGCTTAAATTAAGTTATCACTGTACTGTAGCCTTCACGTGTAATAAATACTGCTACACATAAGAAGGGCACAGAGAGAAACAAAATCGGCTCTGTCAAAAGTGAATTCACAGATGCATTTGAAGAGGATGGGCAGCATATTTGTACAGTTCTGTTTCTGGTGGTTTCCTTGGTTTGAAACAGTGCAGTTCTGCTGAGGATTTTAAGATCAAAAGGGTTGTTTTGCTTCAAATTAAAATCAAGTCAGGGGACTTAGATTTTCTTATTTTTATTCTACTTTTTTCCATACCAATAAGATACAAGTACTAGATAAGTCTTTAAACACATAATAAAATGCTGCTGTGAATAGTATGCTGTTCAGGTGATGCAGGTGTAATTCAGTTCTTGTGTATCATCTTGAAAGAGATTGTGTTAAAATTTTAATGGAAATATATTTTTGAACCTCAGTCAGAAAGACTTGCATACAGATATTAGGATATAAAGAGAAACGTTCTAATTTCAGTTTTAAAATAAACTTTTCTTTTTAAGATAAAAGCAAGTTAATTTTTTTTCCTATAAATCTTAGTGTTACTATACTTTTGGAAAAAAAAAACAAACAGTAATTAGGAAATCATGTTTGGACATGTCTATGAAAAGCTAGGATGTTGATGGTGTGAAAGAACTGCACACGAGCTGTTTTCATAGCTATCCTTGGGGAAAACTGTTTGAGATGGCTTATTCTAGCAAATGGGTATGAAGTGTTCTGGAGAAGTGAATGGAAATACTGGCTAGGAGGAAAAAAAAAAATGAAAGCGGCCTTCACCTTCAGGGAGGAAAGTTTAATTGGAACTCTGAAGCTAAGAGAGCCCCACTCCTGGCTTCTGCTTGCATGCAATAGGTATTTCACTTTCTTGGACTACTATCCAAAAAAAATGCCTTGTTTGTAGTTTTCAACTCAGCTGGTGGTACCTGTGGCCAAGGTGTCTGAATGGTTTTACAGACAAACACGCAACTGGGATAAGCGGAAGGTGAAGTATTTGTGATGGATGGGCTTGTTGGCTTTCGCTCGGAAAGGTTAACATAGGGGAAAAAGTGCTTCCTCTGGAAGAGGAAAATAATTCACAATGAGAACAGTGAGCCGTTGGAATAATCTCCCCAGGGAAGTGGTGGATTCCCCAACGTTGGACACCTTTAAGATTCAGTTGGACAGGGTGCGGGGCCATCTTGTCTAGACCATGCTTTTGCCAAGGAAGGTTGGACAGGTCCCTTCCAATCAGGTATTCTGTGATTCTATGAATTCCTGTTGAAGGTTCTAAGGAAAAAAAAAACTAATAGGAATAAGTATGACTGTGTTTTATGGGGCAAAATGATGAAGAGAAATATTCTTGCAGTCTGTGATTGAGGAGTTTAGATATGATTTTTACTTCCGCAGGTGGCTATATCCCTTATTCTTTAGCTTCCTGTTACACCATCTCTGTATGTAATTTACAGAGTTTTAAATATAACATTGACTTTAGTGGTGCTGGCATTGATTTGCAACAATTTCAGACAAATACAACTTAAATAGGTTTCTAACACAGGCTAACATGTTGTTCTATTGATGTGTTAATTAAGCTCTTAATTAGGTGGTGGTAGACTATGACAATATTGTGTGATGTGGCAGCATCCCCAAATTGTTCCTGGAAAGTTACATGCTTAAAAAAAAAAAAAAAAAAAAAAAAAAAAGAGTAGGGGGTATTGCAGGTGGGATGTTCATTTCCACTAAAATAGTAATAACGCAGTTTTTAAAAGCAAACATATTTTGTTTTGCCCTGAATAGATACAGCTTCAGATTTATTGTTTTAATGTGCTTAACATTTTGATTTAGTAATGCAATTCTGAAATGTTTTCTCATAATATATTTTTTATTTATATTTATTTATTGGCTTTTTTTATTCCCTTGCAGTAAGTATGTTTGCAATTTAATGGATTTTAATTTAACTTTTTTAGAAGACTTTAGAAACTGGAGGTTAGCACTGCTTCAAATAGATACATCCAGGTACCAAATTCAGCACCCTCCTGCTGAACAGCAGGGGAGACGGGACTCTTCCCCAGGAGCATTTTGTTTGCCTTGAAGACAGTGTCTTTTCAATTGAAGGAAACCTATTATTATTGAAAAATCAAAAGGCATTCAGCCTTTTGGTGATAAATTGTCTCACTGCAGTCAAACACTTCTTCCAAAGACAAAGGCATTGGTAAAATGGTTATACTGAAAGGTCTAGCAGGCAAAGCGATTGTGAGGTTCTAATTGTGAGGTTACCAAGACATTCATTTATTTTGAAGTTGAGTGATCTGAAGGTGTAGAATAAGGAACTTATGGAATACATTAGAGACTTAAGTTGGAGTCAGAAGCTACTGATGCTGTTGTTTCACCTATGGTGGCAAACATAGAAGTTGCAGCATCAAAGAGTTTTTATAGCTGGGTGATGTAAAGTGTGCATGGGCAGTAGTACAGTAGTTACTGGTGAATAAAGTTAGAGATGTTGGGGTGGTAACAGAGAATTATGTTTTAAGTACTCTTACCCTGGTCCTTAACTAGGCTTAGATTTTATTTTATTTAAATCTTTCTGACGTTGTTTCTGTCTGCGTGGTGTAATGGTGGGAACACTGGTATGGAAAGACACAGCTGCCCTCTGCAGCTATTTAGACACTGCAGTCTCAGTAGCTGCTCTGTGCTAACACTTCTACAACTGATACATCCTAACAGGTGGTACAAACATTGGTTGTCCCAGAAGAAATAAAAGAAATGCTATTGTAAATTAGATAATAGTATATCTGTATAGGATCTTTGATTCTCTAATTACGTATTAGTGCTGTGAAGTATAATTATTTAACCCACCCCCAGTCTACAATTTGACAACAGTGCCATATAATCCTAGAGTTATAACAATGGATAATTTCAGGCTTCAAAGCTGTCAGCATAGATGTGTCCAGAAGTCCATTCTGCACTCTGAGCTCTCTGTGGTTTTCAATTACTACACACAAAGGTCATGACTTCAAGCCCTATTGTTCTGCTCTCCTCTAATTTTTCCAGCCTCTGATTTACTATAGTAGAGAGTGAGCTAAGAGCCAGCAAGGTAAAGTGTGTATGTTTTGATGGGGGATGGGATAAGAGGAAAGGCTACAAATTCTTCTAATAAAACAGAATGCTCTCTTGGTGGTGGCTGCTTGGGGTTTTATTAGTTCACCTGCCTTCAAATGAGTCCTGCAGGTGCTTTGAAAAATGGATTGAGAGATTGCCTAGTAAGTTCCTCTCTTTGTAAGTACTTCTGTGTCCTATGTAGATGATTTGTAACTTTCTACACCAAGATGTCTTTGTAAATCACACCAGAGACCCCTGTGCCTTCCAAAGCCACAGCGTGTCTTGGAAGGGGAGAGGAATGAAAGCTAAATAAAGATGCTGACAGAAAAAATATTAATAGAATTTCAGCACCTTAATTTTCTAAATGCATATTGAGGAAAGTGATATCTTTTTCCCTCGCTAGTTCTTCCCACTCATGGCAGTATGTGCTGCTTGCACTAGGAGTTATAAGACCAGTTCTCTCTTCTGCCAAGTACCAGGGTCCTAATTTGAACGTCCTCATAAGTCTCATTTCTGTTGTGGCTTCTCCCTGCACTACTTTTGTTCCATAAGTGACACCAGACTTTTGAGTTTGGCTCAACCTAACACCACCTCTGCCTTGAAAGAGAAGTTTAGACTTGACATGGGGACTTGAATTATTCACAGCTCCTGTTGACAGGGTAATGTATTTGGTCTCTGCCAATATTTAGAGAAAAGATGAAAGTTGTGGGTGGTTTTGAAACATGAAGAAAGTGGGGAGATCAAGTTAAAAAAAAAAAAAAAACCCAAAAAACAATTACACATGTAATAATCAATTTCATTTTACCCTGAATATACTTTAAAGGCATTTAGTTAATCTTGTATGCAGCTCTGAGATAGGCAAGTGCGATATTTGTACACAGGGAAGAAGGCAGCAACAAAACATAAAGTTAAGTCTCATTTCCAAGGCTCAGTCTCAGGAGCTGGAAATTCCAGACTTGCTCTTTTCAATGCCCTCCCTATTTATAAAGAGCTTTTTAGCTTTCTGCAAGATCCTGCTGGTTAAAATTCGGGGCTGCTCCCACAGTTAAAGGACATCTTGATGGTACATAAGCTAAAATGACTTCTTAATTATTTTTTTTTTCATACTTCCAGAGAATGCTTTAAGTCAAATGCAAGATATCTGGCTCCATACTGGGATAACTGGGTAGAACTTAATTTGCTGTGATTTGGTAATGTGTGACTGATTCTTCTTTGTGGGAGCAACTGGTTACGGACCTGATGGCTCACATTTGTTTGGGCTGGGGAAAAAATATTTTCTAGAACAGGTGTTTGGTTTTAATAAATTCTGGAAAAGTTTCCTTTTCTATGTAAAATATTCCCATGCATATATATTTTTGTTTGTATTAAGGCTGGGAATACTACTGCCATAACTCACTATGTGAACTTCTTTGTAGATATCCTTATTTCTTCCGAAGTCTTCACTATCAAAGCAGCTCTCAACATTTTAAGAATGACCTATTAAATTATAGCCAAAATGAATAGCATTTGAATGTCAAAGATACTGAAATCTTTTTATGGCAGAAAAAAAAAAGATTTAGAAAGTAGGCTTTTCAAGTTCTAAACATCTCTTGCAAATTCTTTTGGTACTTTGTGTTCTGATTTCACGTAACATATTCTGTGCTGCCTTACAGCAATGCTTGATTCTGAAGTCAGACTGAAGAGAGAGATTATTTCTGGGAGAAAGAGTACATAAGAAAAGTCACTAAAATCTTAGTTTGTTTTGTAATTGAGCTGGTTTTGGCGTCCTTATTTACACAAATGGATGTGGTGGCAGGGGGAAGGGCATTCTGTTTCTGCTTCCTTCCTAGAGGGTTAGCCTGTACTCTGGCTGGCCCTTAGTAATTTCTGTTTCAATTTTGGATCTGTATCTTTTAATCAACTATTCATTTCAGAAAAATTAGGGGGTTTGAGCAATTTTTTACCTGCAGTTACTCTCCTGTATTGGTACAGGAGGATCATTTTTGATCCCACTTGGAAAGTATAGGTCCCTCTTAATCAGCTGTATTTTCCTCTGTGTCCTCCAGCTAGGGAAAAGGAGTTTTCTGGTAGATCTGTCGTTTCTCCTGTTTGTTTTGTACCTTAAGTCTTAGGCTGTGGCTAAAATGTGCTGATGCGCTAAGGTTCCTTGTCTTCAAAAATGTTGGTGTCACCTCTTAAAATTCCTGATGGAGAGAAATTAAGAAAGATTGGTAAGTTTTTAGAAATGCTATTTTACCTGCTGGGAAAGTTAAGATGATGAAAGTGATAAATGCAATCCCAGGCAAACTACAGGTTAACAATGACCTTTGATTTACCATGGAAGCACATAAAGTGTTAATATCTGACTTCATGCAGGGGCAACTTGTAGCCCATTGTAGTTAGTAGTAACTGAGGGCCATTATAGTCTTATGGATATTTGGAGGCTTGTATTAAAATGGGGTGGCTCTTTCAGGCTAAACTTGGGTTGACAGATACCTGTATCTCTATAGATTCTTTTATTGGCAAAGGCACAACTCAGCCAGGATTAATGTAAATTGTCTTCATGTTAAGATCATAAATAAAGGCGTACTTCATTCTTTAGCCAAACCAAAATTTTATTAATTTTTTGTTTGTTTGTTTTATTTTATTTGAAATCAGGAATAGAAGGGGACAACTGATGCAGATATGAGTTCCAGAAAAATATTTCAAAAAATAGATATAGGTATCTGACTTGATCAGCATTCATTAGTGTAAGACAGAAGAGCCTTTCAGATTGGAATTCCAAATTATTGACCAGATTTTGTATTTAATTTGCTAAGTGTCAGGAAAATCTCTAATATATTTAATTTTAAATGGAAATTTTAACTGTCACTGCAGGCCAAATATAGAACAAGCATTGATATAAGACCCCTGCGTCCTTCTTTGTACACGTGTGTACATGCTTCCAATGTTCTTTCTCTTTTCTCTTATGCAGTGTTGGTTAAGGAAAAGACTAAGTTCCGTTTTCTGATGATGATAACTACACAGTGGGATACCTGGGCTCTTGGGGCTTCCTTAGATTACTTTTTTTTTCACCCCCTTCTCGTCTGTGAAGCTGAACTAATAAGATTGTCTTTGCACAAGAGAAGAAAAAATGTTCACTATTTCAATTTACCAATGTTTTTGTTTCTACAAGCTTAGGAGGTAATAGAATTTAACAATAAGAGTAGTGTTTTTTTCTGAAGCATTTATTAAAGGAATAAAGACATTAAAAATATTGAATCATAATTCTGAAAAGACACGTGATCGAGTGCTCTTTACCTTCTTGATGATCCTTCTTCAGCACTCTAATAGTGAAAATCTGAAAGCATAAAACCAGTCATCTCACCATTTCAGTTGGCATATAATTTTATGGAGAAACTTCTAGATACTTTGAACAATCTAAGCTTTTGTTACAAATACTAACTAAAACTATTTCGCATTAAAAGAAATTGTTTTCCAGTATGTACTTATATCCATTTTACTTAAACTTTTACTACCTTTTTGTTATTTAACTCTTTGCTGTAGTTACTGTCTCTTCCTCTGCAGAAGAGAAAGTGTTCTGTTAAATCACTCAGGTTACTGAGGGTGTTTAGGCATAACAGAATAAAATGCTTTTGAGTTTATTTAAAAACAAACAAACAACAAAACCCAAAACAATCAAACCAAAACAAACTAACTCACCTTGACATTTGTCTTAAAAAATCTGTACACACTAAGTGTAGTAACTTTGGATTATACCTAAATAACGATTTAGATTTTCACTACCACTCTGCATTTTCAGTGTCTAGTTTTGTACTGTGTGGGTATTTCAATGAGCTGGGCAGATTTATAGTAAGGTGGGGATTGATAAAGTCAGTTTGGGTTTTGAGATGGTTTAGTACTAGACCAAAAACATCTCAACCATGTAAATGGTGAACAATCTATTCCAGTTTGAATTTGTTTAAAAGCTTTGAAAGAGTGACTTTGTCCAAAGAAGATTCAGATTGTATAGGGTGCTTTCTGCTTACTTACAGTATTTGGTAATCAGGCAACAGTTATGCTGGGATGGTGCTTATTTCTTTCTACAGTATAAACACCTGTGTGCACTCTGATTAGACGCAAGGATGCACAAGCGTATTTCATACTGATACTATATGGTGTGGCATTAATGAGTTCATGGTATGAAATGCCCATGTAAATAAATTGAATGCCAACTCAGAAAACTTTTGGTGGAGCCTTTAATATAAAACTGAGCAAAGTCACCTTGGTCAGTAGAAGTAAAAATAGCAGTATAGATGACAGCACCACAGTAGGAGCTGCCTATTGAAGAGAACTGAAAGCTGTGTTTGTACTGGATGTTTTCTGGATTCTGCCTCAACCTTTACAAATAGATCACAGCTGGAGTATTTGCAGAACTTCACATCATTGGAACATGCTCAACACTGGCTTTTAGTATAGATCTGTTTTCCCTTTTGCTGTCTCAAAAGGAATTGGAGTACAGGTCAAAAAGAGCATCTGACTGAAAATACTCAAGTCAAGACATAGGACAATTAGAACAGGAAGAAAAGGGTGAGGATAATAGCAGAACCTAAGCAGTCACCAAAGCATGGTAACCTTTGTAGCTGAGCCTGACCTCTTTGCCTTTCAACTCCCCATGTCGTGCTTATATTTTGGGAACATGTTAACTGGGAGAAGAAGAAAAGGCAGACACTAATCTGAGAATACTAAAACAGCCCAGCAAAATGGGGTATTGGTATTGCAATGTGAAAGCTATTTGAACATTGTTTTAAATGCTAATTTTCCATTTTTTAATCTTTTTTTTTTTTTTTTTTTCCCTAACTGAGCACAGATATACCCGTGAAAAATGACACTTGGCATGCGGTGATTTGAAAATCGCTGTCTGCCCCTTGATGTCTTCATCTGACAACATCTATATGTTGCCAGGTTGCCATGACAACTAAGTACAGTTGTAATTGCAACCCTGGAAAGGTAATTCTTTCACTCAAAATGTGGCATACATTTAGGCTGTCTGAAGTTTCAACAAACCATCTTTTAATGACAAGTATTTTGAAAGGCCTGAATGAGGTAGTTTCTTTGATGTCAATTTTTTTTATTATCTCATGTAGCTTAACTAGATAGATATGTTGGCTTTGATTCAGTGGAGTCTGTATTTTTTAACCTTTTTATGCTTTATTTAAGTTTCAAATATATGGTATCAACTGTGAATCTGAAATTAACATATGAAAGCAAAATACCACATAAAGTGTTCATTTACTTGTATTGGCAGGTCTGGAAGCAGAAGATCTTGATACATTCCTCGTGCTTACCATCCTTTGGGTTAAATCAAATGAGTTCTGTTGTATGGCTGACTGTATTTTCTAACTTTAAAAAAAAAAAAAGGCACAACAAAAAAACACACCCATCAAAACTGAAAAGTAACTGCAAGTGTTTCTACTCAGCAGGCCACACAGGCTTTGTAGTACCAGAAAGGCAATCTTAAGAATCAGCAAAACTGCGTATTCTAAGAAATTTCCACCTGATTTGTATGCCTGTAGGGGGAAAAGGAGGATCAGGGATTACGAATGCATAGCTGAGCCGCCTTATTCATCTAAAATCCTGGGTACTGAGAATTGGGAACATGTAGCCGCATTTTGCCCTGTTGGCAGCCTCACCTGTCTTCTCCATCTATGATGATCTACAGTCTCTCACCATCCGTTTCCATTGCACAGGGAAAGTAATACACCTACAACTACACCACTTTGCAGTAGTGGAAAAAGCCACCTTATTTGGATATTTTGGTTGTCATTTAGGGCTAGAATATCACAGAATGGTAGGGGTTAGTAGGGACCTCTAGAGATTACCTAGTCCAACCCTCCTGCTAAAGCAGGTTCACCTAGAGCAGGTTGGACAGGAATGCGTCCAGGCACTTTTTGAGTATCTCCAGAGAAGGAGACTCCACAGCCTGTCTGGGCAGCCTGTTCCAGTGCTCTGTCACCCTCAAGGTAAAGAAGTTTTTCCTCATGTTCAGAAGGAACTTCCTGTGTTCCAGTTTATGCCCGTTGCCCCTTGTCCTGTTGTTGGGCAGCACTGAAAAGGGTCTGGCCCCATCCTCTTGACACCCACCCTTTAGATATTTGTAAGCATTGATAAGATCCCCCCTCAGTCTTCTCTTCTCCAGGCTAAAAAGACCCAGGTTTCTCAGCCTGTCCTCATAAGAGAGATGTTCCATTTCCTTGATCATCATTGTAGCCCTCTGCTGGACTCTTTCCAATAGTTCCCTGTCTTTCTTGAACTGGGGAGCCCAGAACTGGACACAGTACTCCAGATGTGGCCTCACTAGGGTAAAGTAGGAAGATAACCTCCGTCGACCTGCTCGCCTTGGTTTCTTTAATACAGCCCAGGATACCATTGGCCTTCTCAGCCACAAGGGCACATTGCTGGCTCTTGGTCAACTTGTCCACCAGGACTCCCAGGTCCTTCTCTACAGAGCTGCTTTCCAGCAGCTCAACCCGTAACCTGTACTGGTGCATGGGGTTATTCCTCCCCAGATGCAGCACCCTACACTTGCCTGCGTTGAACTTCATTACATTCCTCTCCGCCCAACTCTCCAGCCTGTTCAGGTCTCACTAAATGGCAGCACAGCCTTCTGGTGTGTCAGCCACTCCTCCCAGTTTTGTATCATCAGCAAATTCACTGAGGGTACACTCTGTCCCCTCATCCAGGTTGTTGATGAATATGTTGATCAAGACTGGACCCAGTACTGACCCCTGGGGAACACTGCTAGCTACTGGCCTCCAACTAGACTCTGTGCCACTGATCACAACCCTCTGAGCTCTGCCCTTCAGCCAGTTCTCAATCCAACTCACTGTCCACTCACCTAACCCACACTTCTTAAGCTTAACTGTGAGGATGCTAAGGGAGACTGTGTCAAAAGCCTTCCTGAAGTCAAGGCAGAAAACATCCACATCCGAACATCAGGCTTTATACTTGCTGAGAGGTATAAACTAGCTCTGGAAAGTAAGAGTGAATGGAGTCCAAATCTTTCAACATTAATTTCCTCAAACTGTGGTTCTGCTTCGTGAGGGCATGGTAGGAACGTTTCCTAGGTTGCTGAATTCTTGCTCACTAAATGATGGTACTGTCACCTGGGATTTCTGGGATTAATCAGGCGACTTTTAGTCTTTGAATCTGTTAGAGCTTCAGTGAAAGATTAATATAAATAGTTTAATAAGTTTAACTTCATGTGGCTTAAATGCCCGCATTTACCTGTTTTTGTCTTGGCATTCTACAACACTAAAATTGCCCTCCATAAGACACAGAGGTGTTTGATTATTTTTTTTTTCTTCCCTGAAAAACAAGAGCAGGGTGGGGCTTTGAATGTTTTGAAAATCAGGTTGATTTTGCTACAACAGCTTTGACTTTTCAGCATAAACTTCAACTATCAGTTGAAAAATACTTTAAATGGACCGAGGCCGTTCACACTCCTTGTACAAGAAGACCTTCTATTACAAAAATAAAATGTAAGTCCAGACATCTGTGATCCTTTCAGTGGGACAGGTCCTCTGACACAGTTGTGGCATTATGCCATCTGATTATTTTTTTATTATTGGTTCCTTTGTGCTCGAAATTATTCAAAGCATTTTTCTTTGGCGCTTTTTTGTCATTGCCTCCTAATGAACCAGAGGTCAAAACCATGGTATCACTCAGCAAAATAGAACTTGTGTATTTTGAAACTAAGTCACAGAGGTATCCCTAGAGATGTCCTAAAGCTTATTATGACCAAAGTACTGAAGTAGGCTTTCAGTATTCTAACACACAATGCAGTGGTATGAATTGCAGAGAAAGAATTATGATTGTTTAATTTGAAATAATCCTTTTATCTCTGAGGCCTGTGCTTTGCATAGATGTGCTGTATCATTTGAGCGTTTTATGTGATCTGGTAAACAGTGTTCTAATTGTTTTTGCAGATCACTAGTTTAAAAAGCCAGGCACACCTCCTACGCAGGGTACAAAACAGACATTCTGTGATTAAAAGACATTGAGCAGCAAGCACACAACCATACCAACTGGTAAGGCAAGTGGAGTAGGAAAGGGACCACAGTAATCCTCAGTATCTCTCTGCGTACCTAACTCTGAATATTAATATAGAGAGATATTCTGGTGACTCTGGATAACCTTCCTAGGGTGTGCTGGCATAATTCAGCTCAGATTTTGCTGCTTAGTGTATATGAAATATATGAAGTGTTTTATTTTGAAAGTTAATTTTCTGCAATGTAAATGTAGATAATAAGCCTCCACTTAAGTCTTTCTATAAACTTTAAATATTCACTTTAGCACACAGGAAGATCAGCTAGGGCCTTACATCCTGGTTTTTGGTTTATGCCATGTTTGTTACTTTTACTTCCCTGAAAATACTGAGATTTAAATTCTGGCCCAGTATTCTTACTGGAAAATGGGTTGTGTGTGTTTTTGAAAGCCAGTTATGACCATGACTTTGAGTTACACTATGTTGTGACATCAAAGTTTAGGAGTTATCACAATCCTATAGCAACTCTGCACTGTTGGAGTTTACCTGCTGGACTGTTGTGCTCTGAATCTTCTCTTGGCATATGAAGCAACAGGATTTTTTCTTTATTTCCTTCTCTTCTTTTTTTTTTTTTTATTGCTTTGAGAAACGTACTTTCAGGCTGACCTGGAAATCACTTATGTGCTCTAGCACTCTGCCTGCTGAATGTTCCATATTTACAATTTATCTTTTCAGGGGTGCAAGGTAGGCTATAACTTACAGGTTTGCTAATGTTATGTAGGATTAGAATGTAACTTTTTCTTAACTTGCACAAGAAATGCAAAAAAAAATAGGAATCCCTTTATTGTATTTTCTCAGTTGCCTCAAGGTCCCTTAAAACCCTTCTCCTTCTGGTTTAAACCCACTTGCTTTCAGCCTTTGTCTCACCCTATACTTAGACAGGACTCCCCCTGCTAAGAAAGCAGGCTTTTCACTTTCTGCATTGTGCCAATGCTCTTTAGGGGATGGATTCCTTTATTGTATACCGGTGACTTCTTCACTGACCACTTCAGGACCCCTTTGCTCAGAGCCTTTGAAAAACTGCTTGCCCATCGAGGCAGCTTGCTTAGCCTGCCCACTCTTGGGTCAGGGCAGCAATGCTAGAGTTAACCACTTCACCTGATCCTGCTTTCCACAGGGGTGTGTCACAGTTCCCTTTGCCGCAGACACACACTCCTCCTTAAAGCAATTACACGTCAACATTATAATGGTGCCAAGAATTCATAAATTATATATAGACTGCCTGTATCATCATATTTCTCCTTTGTCAAGGAAACCTCATTAGGGTAGAGGTGAGCTAGTCCCCTGGGTGCCTTTCTGATGTTCTGGCATCTCAGTCACAGCACACCTGCTTATAATCCTTATTAATTGAGACTTCCAGCATTCACTCTGTGTATGGCCCCCTGTCATGAAATTGTTGTAGGTCAGTTTTCATTTCCCTGTGTAAATCTCCTTTCTCCTCACACGTGGGAAAGCTGCACAGAAAGAAGCATTCATAGCTCCCACTTCCCCTCAAGTTCATTCATCCATGAAATCTGTTTTTCACACATGAATATTAAAGGAAAGGATTTACATGAGGTAGATGTGAATTAACCTGTAATGCTTTTGCAAGCCTCTGTATCTGTGTGATCATTGAGACAAATGGGTGATTGTGATAAGTTTGTAGGAAAGAGAAGCCACTTACGTGCAGTTTTGCCATTGCTGTAGAACCTTCTTGGAGAAGTTTGGAGTCCAGAGCGTGTTTGTCTGCTTGTCAGGTGGGACTTGTAGTTAAAAGTGAGTAAAGACTACATTGTTTCTGTTGCCCATTCAGTGTACAAGTTAGTTGTTTCTCACACAGAAATGTGATATAGTCTTGCGTACTCTGTAACAGTTCTGCTCCTGAATATGCATACTGTGATTAATACCGTCCTCTCAGCCTTTGGTTATAAACATGTAAGCATGGGCTAATCTGTAAAAATCAAACTTTCAAAATCTATGATCCATGCTTATAAATCTAAGAACCCATTTTGGCAATGCAAAACATGTTTGAAGGGAGAACAGTATTTAAATCAGAGGCTCACACAACATTTTCTTAAAATCATAATTTAATAAAGAAATTGATTCTAATTAGTGTTTAAATCGCTCATCTTGTCAGCTCTATGTGTGGTGCCTTGTTTGAAGTGAAATTTTTTTTGACACAGCCTTCCTAATGAAAAAATTGTTTTCCTTAGTTCTTTGATGTCGTTGTTAAAGGGAAAGGCATTTCTAAAATAAAAGAAAAAAAGCTTCTCTTTAGCAAGAGTAGTAAATGAGGGGAATTGATTTGATATTCATATTAAATTCTCTGGGGCTTTGCATATAAAGCATCAATAGGTCTGACCTATCTTTATCAAGAATAGAGGAAAAATGATTTATTTTTTGTATTATAGTAGCACCTAGAGGCTCCTTTTAAAATCGGCTTTATTGTATTTGACGTTATACATGTTAATGAGCATCTGTCTTCCAAAAACTCACAAACAGGCCAGGCAGAGACTATACGTGAAACCAGTATTGTGGGAAGCTGAAAGGAGGTACTCAAGGTCATTCGTAAATACAAAGCACAGCAGGGAAAAAATGCAAGATTACAGAGGGTAGGACCCAGCACAGCACCCTCATCCCCACTGGTGTGCTAGTGCCAGCACAGCAGCATTTGGGGGTTTTGGGGGCACCAGCTCTCATGGACTCTGGACTCCTTAAATCATGCTCTGCCCTGTTTGGATAGCATTGTGGAAATGAATGGGGTAATGGCAGCATCAGCTTGAGGTGAGCTGAAGGAGGAGAAAATGGTGACAGTAAAGACTTCCTACAAAAGCATTGATACTATATGAATTGCACTACTTCTGCACTATATACTCTTAATGCAGTGTAGTATAAAAACGCACGAGCTTGCATTAAATGCTGTGATAGTACAGTGCGTCATAATCTGCTGTTCATCTTGCAGCTGGCAGATGCATAAACCAAAATGTTCCAGGTGTAAGTGAAACAGGAATAATAAAATATGCGCTATGAAATAATAACGTGAGGGTATGTTTGTTGGGGGATGTATGTGTGCATGCAGACATCAAGTAAGTTATGAATAAACCAAGATTATATAATATACACAAAAGAAGTGTTAAAGTAGCCTTATTAAGGTCATAAAATCTAGCTTTCGGGAGCTAGGAGATGTTGTTGTGAAGGTTTTCTTCATGGTCTCTTGTTTGATCTTCTGCACATACGTATTGTAATTACATTGCATACACTATGTTTTTTCACCTCCAAATTCTTAATTAATTCAGGAAGGATTGTTCCTTTTTGCTTCCTCTCTCCTGTTCATTCTCTGTGTACAGTCCCTATACCTGCTTTACTGCACGTTATTCAAATCCTGTTCAAATAGAACAATTTATATATTTGTGAGTTTTCAAAGGTGTTTCATCACTACACAGTCCAAACATTTGTTAGAAACCTATCAACAATACCATCATGAAATATTATTGCTATCGTTATCCTTACTTAAAGATTAGTTTTTCCAGAGTTCTATCACAGAAAGCATCAAAAATACTGGTTTATGAGTAGTAGCAAGTCTAGAACTGAGGCAAATAGATTATGGTCAAAAATAGCTGTTAAAATTATTTGCCTGATCCGAGATATCTGGGATCATGCTTCTCAGGGTACTGTTTGGTTCAGAATATAGCTCCTGCCTGGATCCACAGCTAAGAAATTTGGATCTACATCACTTCTACCAATAAGATCCAGACTCTTCAGCTGAGAACTTAGACAATGTGAAATGCAAACATTTAACCATCTGTGGAAGTTAGAGTTCTGATTTGTCCAGTATTCTGACTTTTCACACAGTGAATATGTAAATGCAGAATTATATTCACCATGGCAACATTGTTAAGACATGACTTTTTTTTTTTTTTTTTTTTTTTTTTTCCTCTGCAGTATCTATCTAGCTTTTGGGGAGGCAGGGGGAACCCTAAGCCTGAAACAAATGACACAAGAATTTAGTGGGTGTCTTTATGCATCACCAGGGGGAGGTACGTGATATCCAACCCCATTTCACATAGGTAGTGAAGTAAAACAGTATCTGGTCAATTTTAAAGACACGTAATGCAATTAGAAGCCAGTGTGACATATCTTGTTTATTATCTGCCTTATGTCATTGTAAGGAATGGAAACTGTAGGACTACCTGCAAAAGATGACTGAGGTAACAGAACACCCATCAGTAATTTTCTTTAGGTGAGAGGGAAGATACTGAAAGATTGGTGGGGGTGGGTCTTGGGTTTCAGTTGGAATGTTTTGGTTTTGGTTTTTTGTGGTCCTGTGGTTTGGTTTGGGTTTTTCTTCCTGAAGCATGGTACAGAAGACAGTTGCTCAGTCTTACAACCAGAGGCCTTTTTTGAATAGCCTGTATCCTAATTTAGTTTGTCCATATGAGCATACTGTCTTCAATTTTAAGAAGAAATCAACTTTTGGTAGTGCATAATGAAAGTTTCAAAGCTTTTTCTCTGAAACTAAATATAACAAAAACACTAAAAAAAGTTCTGTAAACTCTGGGTATATCTCTTTTTTTTTTTTTTTTTAATTTCATGTTTGTTTTTTTTTTAAGTCACCCCGATGACTGTTGAGTAGGCACAAGAAATCATAATTTGGGGTAAACTAAGCCTGATTACTGGTTCTGAAAAATAGAAATCGGCACTAAAATAGATTCTTCTCTATACATAACGCAGAATTAGCTAGCATGTGGGATACATCTGAAGACTATGTCAAATGCTGTGTTTGTATTAAAGGATGTTTCATTTCCAGTGTTTTTAAATAATAATCAATTGCATAAAACTTGAAATTTCTAGATGAATTGATTTATTCTGTCTATATTATTAATGATGAATTGCAGTTGCAATGCTTGTTTATATTAATGATGCATCTTCAGTCAATAAACAGCTTCCAGCAAATATTTGAAAACAGCAATCAAATCTGTTTGTATTTTCCATGGATTAATTTGTATTGTATGACATCTGATTTTCTGCTCAGAAACTTCTTCTCAAAATAGCGATTATTATTGTGTGAACTTTGTGTGGAATATCTTTTATTAAGAAACCTGAGAATTATTCATTTCCTTATGATATTAAATATTTTCCTTTCTCAGCACTATTATATGTTAACTTGACGGTTTGGAAATTCTCAGTTGTCCCTCACGTTCTAAGGCAGCCCTGAATGTAGTATGATAGTGCTGGAGAGCAGCAAGTATAGAGAAAGTCTCATGGAGCTGTCTGAAAATCAGTGATATTCATTAAAAATAAATTCTAATATATATTGCTACTTCCAGATATTTCCTCTCCTTGGATTAGGTTATGTTCCATTTGAGTATTTCTTCCTTCTTTGCACGCTGTGTGCTGTAAAAACGTTAAAGCATTGGGGCTATTCTAATAATCTTTTAAAGTACTCCTAATACTGTTGGTTAGCTGATCAGCAGTGGAGTTTTATCAGTCAAATGAGCCATTTCCCATGTTCTAGCAATAAGCGTAATATTTAGAGATATAAATTGCATCTTTCATTTTGTGTAGGTGTTACACTGTTATTTCAGTGTATGAGTAGCTTGGAAAAGCCGCAAGTCTCCCTTCCGTAGGAAGAACTGATTCTTCCCATCTGCAGGGCACACCTCTGCCAGCAGTGCGCAGTGGGGGCTGCACTCTTCTGTTGGTGACTGGTTTTTCCTCTCATGTCATGTGTTTCTGTCTTTCAGTTTGACTTCCACTGAGGTCAAGGGCAAGCTGTGACAAGGCTGTGCCTTTCTGTAACTGCAGGGAGGCTCTCTGTGCGGGCCTAAAGGAAGTAATTTTGGTTTTAATATGCTATGTCAAAACACTTGTACTGTCAATATTCTCTGGTTCTTTAATGTAGCACGTGCTTTTAGAGTTTCCTCTAAGTAACTAAACATAGATCACTTATGTAATTGCAATTACCACCAGCCCCAGCCACCTATGGAGCTGTATGAACACCCACTGTCTGCAGGAAATACTGCAGTTGTTCAGCTCTTGCTCTGCCCAATTTGAAAAGGTCATTTTGTCAGACTGAACACATCACTGTTAGTGTGACTGTTTAGATGGCAAGGAAATTTCCTCTTGTCATAGGATAATGTTAAAAAGAAAATGTTAGTTATGTCAACCTTAAAAGAAAAGGGTTTCTGTCTATTTTTTTTCTATTAGGTAGCAAAAGATGTGCCCCTTAAAGGTCAGGTACTCATTGGTAGCATTTTGATAAGCAAACTTTTTGGTTGCTGCAAGACTGGTTTATCTTAGTAGCTCCAAAAATATGGCTAACTATCCATCTCAGACCTTTCCCTGTGTCTGTCATATTGCCACCAAGTGCTGCCCATTTCTGAATTAGTGAGGAAAGGGTGGATCTGCCAGAGCAGTTTAAAATTTAGGAAGCGTAACCAGGCAGGAGGGATATTCTAACGGCACTGGGGCTGTAGCAGAGAAATGCTTGGTCTCAGCTTGATCTGCTGCAATGTATAGTTATGCTGAAAATCTGTGTATACTGGCCTGCTGTAACTCTCTGACATCTATATGTAAATCTATTTTGCATCCATAGGTAATTCCTGAGTATTCATTTACATACAAGCATGAAAACTTTAGGAACGTGTTACTTTTCTCTCTGATAGTGTTGGAAATGTGGGTTCAGGGCTTTTAATCTCTGATTAATCAGGAGCATAAGAAATTTTTTGCAGGAACGTCATGTGAATTTAGTCAATTGCATGTGGAGGATAAACCTGTATTCTAAACACAGCCCTCAAAGGCCCTGAGTTCAAAGGTGCCCATGCTGTGCCTAGATAATCCAGACCAGTATCCTGTGTGGAATATGTATATTACCTTTTAAGCTAAAAACTCATGTACACTCGAATCTAATATTGTTAGTGACTGTGCAGGTAAGACATAGTTTAGCCTTTGTATTACAGCAGTATGCTTTGTTGTGAAGAAATGAAATAGCTAGAATTTTTATAGTAAATTCTATGACTTTTTTTTAATCAATTCATTGTGGATTTGGATTCCATAAAAAAATTCAGGAGGCTCTTTTCTCATGTTGTCCATCTAATTCTAGTCCTGACAATGTGACCTCTGGTTCACCTCTTTCTTGAAAAATGAGGCTAACAAAATGTATCTAGATATTTATGTGGATCTAGATATTACAAATATATCTCATTACATGTTCAAGGCCTTTAAATGTAGAGGTATTTTTTAAAAATACTATGAATATGACTGACTGTCTGTAGAAATTATATTGTGCTTCAGTATTTCTGAACTTTAGCTTACTGGGGGAAATGTTTTGCATTCTGAAACTCAGAACACTTGCTCCTATCGTTTTTGCTCCTATTGTTTAATACTTTTGCCATTGAATTATATGAAAGAAAAAATAAAACTAAATGCATCGGAAGCAACTATACAGAATTAACAAATAATCACAAGGTAACACTATAATGCTTTATCGTTTTATGGATTGTTGACTATATAACAGTCTTCAGTTTGAGCCAATTCAGCCTGAGATAGGAAAGAATTTTATACCTGTCAAGCTTTTCAATAATGAACTGTAGGATTGGCCAACTCACTTCAGTTCCCAACACTTCACTGGTAGCCTTAATACATTACACCTTGAATTACATTTTTAACAGCTGGAGAGGTATTTTTCTGAACTGGAAAATGGTACCATGCTGTACTATGTTTCATACTGACCTTTTCTCCTTTGGACAGAATGGTAAGGTGTGGAGTCATGGAGGGTTGGTGGTGGGCTTCTGCGCAACTGATGCTGTGTACGGATACTAATCTCCGTAAAATAATTTCTGTTTTCCTTTTGAAAACGGTTGTTTTATCTTTCTCCCACTTTATGGCCAATGCAGATTACATTTGTAATTAGTAAACCTGTTACCTAGCAAATCAGAAAGTAGTTCAGTTGCTCTTCAACTTTGAAAACTGAATAAACTTGTGAAAATGTTGTATCTGAGTGTTCAGTTGGTAGAAAGAGGTCTTGATGCAGGGTTAAAATTTCAGACTTTCTGAGACTTTATTGAAAAATTAGATATTTATTTTTTATGGGGATGGGTTTTTAATGGTTTGGGATCTTTTCAACCAGTTTTTATGGCAACTATTTGGAGTTCAATCTGCTAGATAAACAAGCAGAGAATTTTAAAGGGAACACCTTTTGGTGTCTTAGGAGACTTCAATGTAATTTCCTTCTTCAACCCTCAAACTAAAGGAGCTAAAAATATGCAGGGAGTGGATGTCCTGGCACCCCAGAAAAGGAAAAAAGCTGCACCTCTTTCTTTTGTCAAGGAAACACTCCTCTGTGGGCTGGAGGGAAGGAAGCTCAAGAGGAGAGAGTGCACTTGGCAGGAGGCAAGCAAACGTAGACTTCTGCAGTTTTCTCCTTTACGTCCACTGATATAAGGCTTTGATTTGGAAGAGTACATCTGAAGGTGCCTTTACCTATGCAGTTATGGGTTGCAAATCAGAAGAAGGAGCAGCACAGGGCTATATTCTTTGGCTAGATTGAATGAGGGAGATCCAGAGGCCCCTAAGCTTCAGTTAAAACTCCTGGAAGACAAAAGAGAGTCTGGATCTCACGTCTCTGAAAGCAGTTAGGGTAGCTCGTGAATAATTTTGCATCAAATGATTTTTGAGAAAGCACAGTCCTTAGGCCCGAGACTTTAAATCTTGATTAGATTCAGGCCTCATGGGTTGGGTGTGAAATAAATTTATGTATTCAGTGCTAGAAATTAAAAGAAACTGCTGTCTCTTGAAAAATGAAAGTCAGCATTTGTTGAAGAATCCCTTTAATTATATTTCTATTCTACTTTTAAAAAAAATAAATAAATAATTCTGCATAATCTTCCCTGCTGTCTCCAAAATAAAATTTGATTTAGTTAATTGGCTGCTGAAAGTGAGCAGGCTCTGGAGTAGTTGCAGCATGACTCTTTCAGTGATAAGGTGAGGAGTGGGGTGTATCCTCTATGCAGAGCTATCAGGACATGCATATAGCTGCTGACAAGAATTGCTGCACTTTCCATTAAAATACTTGTTTTCTTCTGTCTGTATTCCAGACAAGCACTGAATATTTGTATGTGTTTTTATGCCCAGCTCTGTCAGCATAGTTTGTCACTATGCACACCTCCCCGCTATTTCTTGCAATAGTTGCTAAACATCAAGTGGCACAATTGTTTTTTTGCGATGAAGGTTAGATGACAGTGATTTGTCTGAAGCCCCCAAATCCGTTTTCAGCCTTGGCCAGAAATGCATTTTTAAACTAATTCATGGTGATAGACTGGCAGAGTAAGTTGCACAGATGAGTCATAGTGATATTAAAGCAATAAGTTGGTAATACTAGTCTTGCTATTGGACCGCATATCAAGTTGCAATAGAAACTATGATTAAAAATCATGCAAGAAATCTTTCATTAAACAGAATTAAAAGACTGAGGAGTTCTGATCAAATTTAATTGCATGATTTTAAATACTTTAGAATAACTTCACAATAACTTATTTAAGAAAGGATAGGTCCTTAGTGAAAAATGTCATTAGTAGGTTCCTTGAAGCAAGTGCTGGAAAATGGCTTTTCCATTATTTCAGAGGCAGCATTAAAGTACCATGAAATTTAGAGCTTCTGGTTTTATCACAGACATTTTTATATCAGTATTTAAGCATTTCCCATATAGACCTTCTATCTAACAGCCAACATTTTAAGAGAACTGATATACCTGGAGATGGATCACTGCGTGATCATTAGTTAGAATCCATCAGACTTTCTAAGTGTTGCAGATACTCTGATATTACAAAACATATTTGTGTTTAATCAAAATTCTGGCATATATATAGAACTTCCTTTTGTAAAAGAAATTTGTAAATTTAGCTGACCTGAAGCCAGCTCTTGGATCTTCCCCCCCTCCCCCCCCCCCCCCGCCCTCAGGGTTTTTTCCCCCCCGGTTAGTTGGGCTTTTATAACTGAAATGAAATTATTAGTTTGCTCTTTTTAATAAACTTCAGGAGATCATTCCAATTATAGTCCTTGGTCAGGATAGGAAATTGAAGAATTCTATAGAAGAAAAGATTTGCATTTTATTCCTCCCTGGAGACAGGTTATAAGAAAGAAGAATTAGTAGGTAAAACGAGCAAGTCTGAAATAAAGCATTTGTGCTGACTGTCCACCCTACCATCAGTCTCCCTGGCCAGCAAATTCATTGGAGCAATATTTTTTCAGACCTGCAGATTATTTAAGGTAGCTGTGGCTGATGACTCCAAGAACACAGCTGCTAACACCTGGGTTATAAATAGTGGTAACTGCAGAGGAAGAGCAGATACATACCTGTCTCCAAGCCAAAACTTTTTACCAAAGGAGCACTTTCCGAAAAAATGGACTGGGACAATGGGAACAGTTTCAAAGAAATATGCTTAGATGGCACTGTGCCAGGGCAGGGCAAGAGAGGTTGCAAAACAAGAGCAAACGCTTTGTTCTGTATACAGAGCTATGGCGTACAGGAATCCAGAATGAGGGAGGAGCTGGACAGCTCAAGAGCTTAGAGGGGCATTACCACCCATTTTGCTATGGCACTTTTTCTCTCTTCCATAAGCATAAAGCAATATGGTATTACAAGCCTCTTCCTTTTGCAAGATATTTGAGTGCCTGCCTAGTATGTAAAGCAGATGTATTGTTCTTTTCTTCAATTACTGCTCAGAGGACTGCTCTTTGAGTATTACTGGTCAGTGTTAACATCACAGGAAAATATCGTATAGCCATAGTGTTTCGTCATCTTCTCTCACTGTGCTAAAGGACAAGGCACAGTGAATACTGGTCAGTGCTCAGTTGGGAAATCTGTCAGGAGCTTGACGGGATTCATAGGAATGGTTGGTGAAGGCAAAGGGCGATAAATGACTGCGTTACGAGAACATTACATAAAGTTTATTCTCTTGGAAAATTTGTAAAGCTGAGGTTTGATCACTTAAAGTTTTGACATTCTATTTCATCTTTCATAAGTTGCTTTCAGAAGTCGCACCTAGTGATGTCCAGACCAAATTTGACTTCATGTAATTGTCATCTGACTATGTTGCAGCTCTTGTAAAACAGTGTAATCACAGCCTCTCCTGAAATACGGTCTGGTGTTATTGCATTTTATAAAATAATTTTCCCTACTTCCCTAAAACATATGTATTGAAGCGGAAACAGGCAAATTGCTTCTGACAGAATAATTTTAGGCAAAATAGCAAGGAAATAAGGTTGCCTAATGCTTTCCATTATTAAAGCCTGCTTCCTGTAGTTTATAGTTTTACCAGACTTAAATTTCTGGTTTGGAGTTTTCTGTGCTAGGTCTCTATCTTAGGACATGTGTTTTTTTAAATCACATTAAAAATGAAACTTGAGACTGCATGTATAAACTCTTTGTACTGAACAAGGTTTACAAGTATTACATACACCTACAATTATAAGACTAGATCATTAGAAATAGATTTGGTTGGAATTGATGACTTTACTGTTAAAATTTTGTGAACTTTTGCATACTTTTAATGAGGTGAAGCATTTCAATAAAATTAATGCAGCAGTCTTGTGTTTGGACCATGTAAGAAGGAACTGAGAAGTTACAAGTTACCAAACATTACATTATGTATAATGTTCTTTCCAGAACCTTGAAATTAGTTCTTAGTATGATGAAGTCATAAACTTGAAAGGAATTAATCTGCTCAGTCACCACCAACAAGCTAGGGCAACCACACAAAGGAAGAGCAATGGCCTCTATTTCATGACATTGTTTCATTTGAGCACATCATTGTAGTTAGGAGACAAAGTTATCTAGATTTAATAAATTTTCCTTTGCTATGGCATCATATGAACTGTCACACGGAAATATATTTCCAATTGGCTTTGATGGATGAAAAACTGACAGACAGTAACCCAAACCTACTGAATGATCAATGACAGTGCACTGACTATAGGAAGGAGGATCTATTGAGAGCATCACTGGTCATTGGTAGCCCTGCTTATGCTGAGTGAAGAGTTTCAGTAGTAATTCCTTGGCAAAAATGCCACGTATTTATAAAACACATCAACTACACTAAATTGGAAGACAAAATAAAAATGGAACACAAAGGGACAATTAATACAGACAGGCAATAACAAATTTAGATTTGTTTTATGGCATAGCTTAAAAAAATAAACAAAAAAACAACCAGATTCAGTTTTAGTTTAAAAAGAAACCTTGTCATGGTGGGGATATCTTATTTTGTAGTAAGGATAGAGTTTAGCACTATCAGGCTCTGGTGCAACAGCATCAATACTGGACAGCTTGGTATTAGAAAGATGTGCGCTGAAAGAGGAAATCACGAATTGAACCTACAATAGTAAATCACTGGTTACAGATTGATCTCTGGCTTGCAGAATAAAGTCTGGAGCAAGGAAGACTTTCCCTTGGTTGATGAGGATCAAGTTAGAGATCAGTTAGATAAACTGGATATCCCCAAGTCCATGAGCCTGATAGGATGCACACATGAGTGCTGAGGGAGCTGGCAGAAGTCATTGCTGGGCCACTCTCATCATCTTTGAAAGGTCCTGGAGAACTGATGAGGTGCCTGGGGACTGGAGGAAAGCCAATGTCACTCCAGCCTTCAAAAAGGGCAAGAAGAATGACCCGGGAAACTATAGGCCGGTCAGCCTTACCTCCATCCCTGGAACGATGATGGAACAGCTTCTTCTGGGTGAGTCTGTGATAAAGAAGTCCAGAATGCCTCAAGTCCACAGTGTTCACATTAATACCCTCTAGACTGACTCAATGGTGTTCCCACCATGTACACATTGGTCTTCCCTGGTCTACATAGGGCACCCCTGTCACTCTCAGCCATACTTATATGAGCATTGGGTGTGGGACAGAAGGGGTAAATTTTGGTTTGTAACCTTAGAGAGGCTAAGTCACAGCCCACCAGAGCAGTGGTTTATGGCATAATGTCAAGGGCATAGCAGAGCGCAGTAGTCAACTTCTCCAACAGGTGAGCCGGTCCTGGTAGAAGGTGACATTAAGTGGTGCTGCCTTGTTCATACTGCTCCTTAGAAGGAGAAGCTGAAGCAAGTCCCTATAACCTGAGATCAGTTGTGTTTGAATGAACAGTCAAAAAGACACAGATAGTCAGTGGAATGTGACCCATGATCCACCTAGAGATCTGTGTTATTTGGTGGCATACATATGCCCTCACAATTGTTTGTGTTGGCTGGAATGACTTTTTTTGAGTCTGATTGTTCTCTGTAGCAATATATAAGTAATGGCCTACAAAGAAAGATTAATAAATACACTAAATTAAGATAGAAAATCATGATAGCTTGTGCTGAACTAGTTCCAAAAACCTTATAACCTGATGGGTCATTGGTCTTTTTTTTTTATATATCCCATGTCTTCCACACCATTGAGACTAATAGTGTATATTATATGCCTTTAAAAAGCCAAGAGTGACTATATTGGTAAAAAATTCCATCACTCTGATTATTATTGTACTTCTCAAGCGAATGTAGTTGATGACTGTTAACCTGAGAATTATTAGGTATGGAGTCAATGATGTGTGCCATCTGTAACAATGAAATTGTAACTTTAAATGGCAGAAAGCATTAATGTCTAATACAGGGTATTAATAAAAAGGTTCACATTAGAAATACCGTAATTGACAGAATCAAGGTACTAATGAGATTTCACATCTAGTTCGATTAATTTCAAACATCTAGGGTTTGTTTTACAATCTAAAATAGAGATCTAAATCTAGATAGATATTCCCAAGGGGGACTATCAGTGCACATTGTGAATTTTTAGCAAAGTAAAACTTATAAATGTTTTACAAAACCAAGAAAGCTTTTTTGGGTTGGTTTTTGTTTGGTGTTTTTTTTTCCTTTTCCTTTTTTTTTTTTTTTTTTTTAACTTCCACTGCGTTTCCCTTTTTTTTTTCCAAGAGCAGAGCTGTTGCTGAAATTAGAATCTATTATGGGAAAACAAATAAATTCTTTGGATTTTCTATGGGTTTAGGATTGAATAACAGTAGGGAAAAAAAAAGTCTGTTAAGGTCTCTGGTCAAAATTGCTGCTTGAAAAATATTTCAAGTATATGAATATACCTGACTTTTTTTTTCTTTTTGTAATATAAATAGGCACTTATAAAACTAAAATACAAAATACACTGGTCATAAAGTTCTAACATGTTTATTATGGAAAATAATCTGCAGTTTTATGCCAATATGTATGATGTTATTACTGTATATTGGGGCTTATTTTCCAAGGTGAGAGATACTATTGTGCGGCATTTTCTGTGATGTTTTCCTTTAAGATGCTACTTGGTCTACATGCAGTTCCCAGTGTATTCCTTGCTGCCATGTGAAAAATATATTATAAAAGTTGCCTGTGAATATCTTCATGCAGTCACTTTGTATGAAAACAGAAATTCCATCTGAGCAATGACCTGCAGAGAAGAGGGCAAATGAATGAGCAGTAGGATCTATGCCAATAGTATGTCTTATATCTTCAGGAGAATGACTTTCTAAGATTAATTCATTTTAAGCACGAGGAATCGCCTTGTTTTATGACCAAGTAGTAATCTCAAGGTCTGTACATTAAGTTTTGTCATCATGAAAGGAGTATTTTGAAGTCATATAAAAAAACATGACCTGTTAAAACAATCCAATGCACAAAGTCTATTTGCAAAGATTGTGTTATAAATCATGATTCATTGTGCAATTTTGATCAGCATGTAGTAAAAAAAAAAAATCATCTTTCAGTGGTGTATTCTTTTTATGGCCTTCTTTTTATGCAGTTAAATTGCTTTACTGCTTTTTTCTTTATCTGAGTTTAAATAGTTTTTACATCTTTGCTTGCATATTTTCACAGTATCTATTTTACAGCACCAAAACCTTTAAAAGAAAAAGAAAAGCTTTTTTTTTTTTCTTCTTTCTTTTGTTATTTATAGAATCTTACATTTGCATGCATGCATTAGTGTTTCAAGCACAAGACTAGGCATGTAATAGTGAAGTACTACCTTGCTCATTTTTGACCCAGGTTGTGGCTGATGCCTATTGCCAGAGGAAAACTCATATAAAACATCTGTCTTCTGCAACACTGGTCTGGGTATAAGTTATAGCCCAGTGGGGAGCAAACCAGAGTTGCTAAGCATGGATGAGAAACGAGGTAGACACTCTTCCTCACTGCTCCTTTTCTGCTAGCCAGTGTGCCTGAGCTGACAGAGAGGTGGGAATGATCTGGACAACCATAAAGCTGTCACTGATTATGTCCCTTGCCCTTGAGTTACTACCTGATACAACTGCAACTGTGTGTTTCTCCCTTGGGTTTTGTATCAAAGGTAGAATTTAGTCCTTTATAAGCAAAAGGTACAGGTGCTCGCAGTCTTTGTGAAAACTTCATTTTCACTGACTCTCAAATGATTTAAAAGTATGGTTCTGGTTTAAAACGTGATGACATTACAGACTTGTAACTTTTCTTTGTGACATGAGCTCAATTTACACCCCAAGTTTTTTCATTCTTCTGTGCTTGAAGTACTTGAAAATATTTTTCTCTGCCAGCAAGTGTAGATAGCTTACAGACCCTCTGTATTTAAATACCCCGTGTATTTAAGAGGGTTGCCAGTTACCAAACTTCAACGGTGTAAGGAACAACAGATGGAGAGCATAATAACTTTACTATCTCGGTAGAAAGCCAAAAAGCATCAAACTGTCTGACACACGGGCCCAAGAACACATAGAATGACATAATTTATTTTTTTTTTTTGCTAGAGCAATTGAAATCTAAGATCTCATTTGACCCACAAAATGTGAAAGGTACAGTTGGACATGTACAGTTTTTAATATAAAAATGCATTGGCATGGCAGTAGCTTTCATATTTACATTCAGAGGATCACTCAATGATCTAGAACCATAATAATTTAAAAATAGGTAGTTATAGTACTTTAAGAATCTCTGATATAGAGTACTCTATTATTGAACTGCGTAAGACATAAGTCTTTCACTTGTATTTTTTTGTGTGCGGAATCTTGAAGTCTTCTGCAGACTATTAAACGAAATGTCATTTCTTCTGCATACTCTGATTAACAATGTGGAGGCCTTTGAAACTTTGAGCCAAGCTTTCCTAAACATATCAGTGCATGATTTTTCTTTCTTTTTATTCCAATGACATGACCCCTGAATCAAATCAGGCAAGGCTTGCCTTAGAATTAGTCTCTGTTGCTTTGAGAGCAAGCCAACAAGGGATGTGTGAATTATGCAGAGAGCAAATCCCAACTGTGTGCCGTTTACTTGCACAACAAGCTCAACTTTAATTAAGCCAGGGCCTAAGATCCTTTGCCAGGTTGCTTTCAATACTGATTTTACAGTTCATAGAGCAACATCCTCACCTATATGAAAGCCTTTTTAACCCTTCAAAAACCTGCCTGTGGTAGAACCTCTGTGATAAGGGGCCCTCCTAATTCAGTGGCTGACAGAAACGCTCTGATAAATGTAATCATTTTAGCAGCTTGCAGACTTGAATTTAAAAATGCAGATTTTTAGACTTCTTTGGTGCAACAGGCATAATGATTGATGTGACCTACCACTATAGTGTCGGTATTAAATCTACGAGATTATTGCCTGCTAGCATCAAACCAAAAGGATTAGGAGGAGGTGACCTAAAGGGCACGCCCAGGATTTGGAAGTGAGTTAAGTTCTCATAACTGAAGAACACTGACCCTCCCATGTGAACTGTGAAGGTTTTTCCCAGTGAGTGAGATCTGTTCTAGGGATGCTTATTACTGTGTGAACTCTTTACTCCATGAGGAAATAAAATATTCATCCATTTTGGTTATATTCTACACAGCTGCATATTTCAGTTCTATTACAGCTGCCAGCTATCAACTGTGGCTGTTTTACTTCAGAGGGAATGTGGTTGCTGTAATTTATATTCTAGTGTGTTTAACATCATTTATAAATATTATAGGATTTGATTTCCAGTACTAAAATTCCATGTTGCACCTAACAATAAAGTCCTTCTAAAAAAAATCTCATTTTAACAAACAAGAAATTGACAAAAATTGATCACCTTACAAAAATTAGTGATAATTAGGTGTGTATGGTTAAACTTGTCATGTGCAGTTAGTGGTTTGAACTTAATTCTAAGTATTGAAAGAGACCAATTTCACCAGATTAAAATAAATTCTCAAGAACATCAAAAAGAAAGAAGCTTTAAAGAAAAAATACAAATAAAGACTGGAAGGATTTTCTGATTTTTTTATTTTTTTTTTTTGTCATGCTTTTTAAACCCACTGTACTAGCTCTGATTAGTGACATAGTGCCTTAAAGCAGGGACAGAAGCAAAACGTAGAAGAATGTTGCATAAAAACTAGTGGTGAGTTGCAGAGTGGAGCAGGGGAGAACGTGCTGTGTTTTGTTTTGTGCTTTTTTTGGTGTTTTTGAGGGGTAGTTAAATTAAGCAGCTCTATAATGTTCAAGAGCTCTTTCTGACAGCCTCTAATGAGCTTCAATGGGTTCCCTTTGCTTACTCAGTTCATTTCTAGTTTCTGTTAGACCTCTGATGAGGATGGAATTTGGAGTTTTAATTAAGATTAAGGTGAAATTTTGGCTGTTGACAGTCTGTTCTAAAGATGCTACTATATTTCAAATGCAAGCAAATATGAGTCTGTCATTGGATTTAAAATCCTTTTATTTATTAGCAATTTCAAAAATAGTTTAAGCTCCATTATGCCGCAGACCTTTTGAATGAAGATGTCTGGGACTTGATTTCGAAGGTTAAAATTGCAAATTGCTGTAAGTCCTGGTCATTGAGCTGAAAGTCATTATCAGGTACACTGATCATATAAAGATCTAATGCATGCTGTGATATATTTTTATGTGAGATTTCCCTCTAGTCCAATCTTTGGAAATAAAAATAGTAATTTAATAGTAAAACATAATCTCTGTGTGTAAATATTAATGCCTGGTTCAGATACCTTCAACATTATCTTATGTGCCAGCATTGTTTCTTCTTTGAGTTTTTTAATTCCCATAAGACACTCAATGGATTCTTTGAGGTGTATATTTCTGTTGGTATTTTAAAAACGCTGTATAGTACTGAACAGTAATAAATACTCCACCGGTTCCTTTTCATTTTCAACTAATGGTCATACAGTAATTCAGCAGATGTTAGTTGCCCACTAGGCACCCTCGGTTTTACTGAACCTTTTTCTATATAGGTTTTGGGGGTTTTTTATTATTCATAAGCTTGCCATTGGTGATCATGTAAATGTTAGGCCTGGAACTATTGTAAAGATTCAATATTTAGTCATCAGATATACAGACACAGTCTCTACAGAGACTTCATGCATTTTTGTTTTTTTTCTGAAGGTCTGCACACATCTCCATGTCTTTTCCCAATTTTAGATTTTTCCAGGCTTTCCAGTAGCATTTTTGTATCTTTGTTTCTAGTCATTATCTGATTCTGTTGTGAAACCTTCCATAGCCTCATCATTGTGTCTTACTCATTAGCTTAAGCTTAGTAAAAAAAAAAATAAATTGTCATGTTTTCCTTTTCCAGCCTCGTATAAGTCTTGCTCCCCCCACCTAAATTTCATGCAGTATTCTTTAATGTAGTCACTATAACTTATGACCCAACTCAGCTTGACTTAGTGCATAGCAATTCCATAGCTCTCAGTCCCGTGCTATTTTAGAAAATTATTGGGTTTTCATTCTTTCTGAGCTCAGTTGCTTGATTCTGGATCTTGAAGCTTTGCACAAGTTGGTAGGGTTTTTTGGTGGACTCTACGGATGAGTCCGAGCTCTTTTCAACTTCTGATCACTTTGGTTTTCTTGATGTTGCTGTTTCACTCCCAACAGTCCTCCTATTTGGTCTTTTTTGGGGGAGCATCTTCTCTTCTTCTGACATCCATTCTTTTTGAGCTACTCAGTCATTGTAAAGGTGGTGTTTGGGTAAGGACTTACAGTAGTCTATAGAAGTTTTAATGGAGATCAAGCCTACTGTCTAGAGTTATGTCACATGTTGGAGAGCCTACTGCTGCCTGACTGTGGGTAATGGATAATCCCCATAGCCTTGTATGCCCAGATCACCAGAAGGGCAAGCTGGTTACAAGGAACAGACAAAATTGTAGGTTAATAGTAGCAAATATTAATAAAACAAATATGGAAAATGTACCGAGCTTTTTAAACGAAGCTCTATGTAGCATGTGCCAAAGAAGACTCCCCAGCATTGCTAGTCCTTAAAACCATCCCTTGCAGTTTGTAAACCACCAAAGCACACGTTGGGTGGTATGTAGTCTACAACAACATCGGCCCCTCAAAAGAATAAAATTTAGGGAATGTATGTAATATTAACCTAGCTGTTATTTAAGTTTTCTACAGGGAGACTTGCTAGCTATGAGAGAGCAAACAGCTATGCCCTTTAGGGCTTTGCTTCTAGGACACTGAATTTCAAATTGAAACTCCAGAGGTATTTGCTGAGCAACAGTTAGCCATAGCCTTGTTGGTCACACTCCACTTCAAAGATGAAACAAAAATAATACTGAAAAGCTCAATAAAGCTTTTTACTATGGTTGATTACTATGGTTAGGGGGGCTGGTGACAATAACGTAGGAAGAGAGGCTGAAAGAGGTGGGTTTTACAGCCTAAAGAGAGAGATAAAGCAATTTTCAGTTAACGTGTGGGGGAGGAGGGTTTTAGAGAAAGAAATTGGATTCATCTTGGAGCTGCACAGAGAAAAGGACAAGTGGCAGCAGACACTTGGTTGGACATATGGGGGAGAAAAAAATCTTCCCTGTGAGGGTTCAGCACTGGAGCAGAAACCAAGGCAGGCTGTCGTCTCTGTACCCTTAAAGATTTTCAAAACTTGGCTGGACAAGGCCCTTTGCAACTTGATATAGCTTTGAAATTGCATCTAAACCTGAAAGTCATACCTGCTTTTGGGCAGACAGTTGGACCAGCTCACCTTCAGAAGTTGCTCCCAGACTAAATTATTTGGTGATTTTGTGATTCAATATTAAATCTGCTATATGGCATTTGATTTGAAATCACGTGGTTAAAAGTTCAAAATGAATATGGTATACTCAGAATAGGTTTAAAAATACTAATCGGTGTGTGTAAACAGAGGATAATTTCCCAAAGGAATATTTTCTAGTTGAATCTTGTAGGAATTTATTCTTGTTCCATTGCTAATTAATATTTTTACTTTTCACCCCACTTTCTCCCCCAGAATATAAAAGAGAGGAAAAAGAGAAAAGCTTTTTCTTAGGGTGGTTTTTTTTTTCTTAGTAAACAAATGCACATAAATTGAAACAGTATTAAAATGCAGTTCCTACTGGCAAAAATATGACGTTACCAAGAGGAAAACCGGCTGTGGGTCTTTGAAAGGAAAAAAAAAAAAAGTCAATTCCCGTAGCATGAAGTAAAACTCACACCTTGTTTCTCATGAAATACCTTGTATAAACTGAGGATACAATAAAGAGAATAGGAATGAAAAGACGTACAAAATCTTCTCTGTATATTTGAATTGCAGAAAGAGAACTCTAGTTTAAAGTAGACTTACTTGTCTTTCAAAAATCATTATTCTTGAGGTAAACTTTTTTTATTCTTACTTAATTTTGGTGTCCTCATCCCTGTTCAAATTTTCCATGTGTTGGCCCATTCCTGCATCCAAAATAGTAACCTCTTTTCCCCACTCATGAGCCCTGGACTAGGGAAGGCTGGGAGTGGAAGTGAGCTTTGGGGCTGGATGGTGTTCCTTTCCTACCATAGACAAGAATAAAGCTGGCGGTCTCATGACAAAGTATTCACGGCCTTTAATTCAGTTCTGTTAATTGTAATATACTTTGTTATGTGCAATAACATAGCTTCGCTTTAAGGGCAGTATAGCTTAGAGAATTTGTTTTAATCCATTTGTAACTTCATTATCAAACAAAACAGTAGGAATAGTGGTCTTGTCTTAAAAGAAAAAAAAGTCCTGGGTCACTTGTGAACAAAGGGAGGGAACACCGGTGATCAAGGAAAAAGTGCAACTGAAGTGGGCTTGTCTCTAATATTTTGCTTAGGGAGGAGAGGAGGGAGGTAGTCTTCTAACTCCTGACTACATCCTCTCTTTTTCCCTGCACTTAAATATTTATTTGTTTAAAATTCAACCAGTAAGATTCTCATTTTGAGCTGTCAAACATTTATTTGAAAACTAGAATCAAGCTGTCAGTTTTAATACTTCTTTTTCATTTATTTAGCTCATTATGAAAAGGTAAAAGAGGGGAAGAGAACATCCTACCAATTGTAATGACTGGCAGAAAGGTCCTTAACATTCTTGAGTGAACGTTTTTATACTTTGCCATTACAATCTATAAATGGAGAGTGAATTGATTCAAGACTGTTCATTGAAGTGCAAGTCCTTGGATGAGCTGGGATAGACCTCGAACAGACAAAATGCTGGTGGTGTAGGTTTTGGTCCCTTTGCTTTGTATGACGAGGAACAGGTAGAGAGTTACCCAACATTCAGGTGATGTTAGACATTTCTTACCTCACAGTTATATGCGGAATGGATTTGAATATGCCCTAAAGTGACTATCAGACATCATTAGTGCATTGGATTAAACCCAGCTTAGGTCTCACAGGTATTACCAGCAAAAGGGGGGGCGGGGGGGAAGGAGAAGGGGGGGGAACTCCACCAAAACCATGCATAGGATTCTGCTTATATCAGCAAAAGAAACCTTCAAGAAACTGAGTTACACCCAAGAGAGAATGCCAAACATGTGCTATAGGGGAAAAAAAAAAAAAATTAAAGTAGCATTATGTAGCAGGAATTTGTATTGTGTTGTTTTTATTTGGTTTCATTTTTCATTCGTGCATCACCCCTAACCTTTAGGGTAAAAGGTATTTCACATTAACATAAATATTAAGCAGATGCCATTTCTGCTACATAAAGAACTTTCAGCTAATCATTTTTCCATGCATTTAAATAGGAATATTAGAATGAGGGTAATTACTTCAGTTTTCCATGAGTGATCCATCAAGACATTGACTTTCACAGTATATTGTTGCACAGATTAGTAAGTGTAGAATTAAATTAGAAACTAGTGTTGGAGTATTTGAAGTGTTTTGATACGTTCAATATTTTTTAGTTTTTAGCAAAGTTAAGATTTTATTTTTAAAATGCATTCCCTTCTTATGAAGAAGTTATTTTGTCAGGAAAAGGAACATGAGATTGGATGATAAGGGAAAATTTTGGTTTTAAGATATGACCAGTTATATGAAGGGATAACCCAGCAGGAGTGAAATAGAGAGTGTGAACAATAAGTTAGAGAAAGTTCTTTAAAACTAAAGATTCCAAATTATTATTGTTGTTATTATTGTATTTCACATCAAGGATATCACTGTTGGCACTGGGGAAGGACAGTATAGCGTTGTTGAAGCAAATGTAATTGTAACAAACGAGTATGACTTTAACAAAATTATCTCTGGAAGTTTCAGATTTTACTATTATCAAAAAAAGAGCTTGTATTTTCTCATCTAGTTTTTGGCCATTGTACCCAGATAAACTTTGTTTTCCAAGTCTTTGCAAGAGTATTCCACTTTCAAAACATCACACTGAAAAACTTCTGTTTTTATATACCAAAAGGCTAAGCAGCTGTCTCAAAAAATGTCTCACTAAGTTAGGCTTGTAAGGAACTGCCAAGAATTATGCACCATCGTTACTGTCCACCATGATAAGCACATCTCCTATGCAGGTACAGAAGCAGTGCTTTTTTTGTGTGTTCCGCTCTACTTGACTATATGCTTGAAAGCTGATCATCAGCTAACCAAGCGATGAGACTTGGAAACCAATTTGCTTTTTGAGTAAAACAGATGGCATTGCCAGAATGAAGTATCAGAGGAACTGCTTATTGCGTGGTCGCAGATCTGATATTAACCGGGTGCTTTGTCAATGGCTGGGAAAATCCTAAGTAGGCATTGACTTCTCTTGCCAATATCAAGATTTATTGGCACAAGAGATATTGACTTCAGCAAATCCATGACATTATTATATTTCAAAGATTAATAAATCTTGTTACCAGCCAAAACCTTAAGTCAATATAATTATGCTTGATGATGCATGTTTTCCCTAAAGATCTCAGCTTCATATTATACTTCCAAGAAATCTCAAAATATTGGGGGGAAAAAACCAACTAAGGGAGAAGTCAGTATAAATAGCCACACTCACATTATTATCTGTCTTGTAGTCTCTGGGTCTTCGTGAAAGGCACTTGCCTGTTTCTGTGCTATTTTATATGCTTTTTGAAATGGGTTGTTTTCTCTTGAAAAGTTGGACTACTTTTCAGGAATAGGATTCAGTTTTTATTATTGAAAAATAACCAGATGACACTTACATGCATTCACGGGAACTTCTGAATTCACAGATAGTCTTGGTACCAAATGTTATTGTAAAATATGTAGGCCTAATGGGCTGCATAGGATTGTGGTCTGTTGAAGAGACCACGTTTTACAATGCCCAAAGGAAAACAGTGCTCCAGTGTGCAATTTACGTTAAAAAAAAAAAAAAAAAAATGCTCCTTAATCTGATTTATTTTGAGCCCATTTAGTGTTTTGTGGACAAAGTCATTTTCATTTTAGAAAGACCCTCTGCCATTGATTATACCCAGGGTTTATTTTCATGGGGTGTTTGTCTTGGATTGTGTTCTTCAAAGCAGAAGGAAGGTAGGGGAGGCCAAAGAAGGCTGCTCAGCTGTCCCTCTGCCTGCAGGGGGAGGGAGCCCCCCATACCAATCCTCCTGAGGATGGCAGGGGACCCAGCTGAGATCTGGCACACGGATGCTCCCTGTGCGGGGGACACACAGCAGAATTACTCAAGATTCACAGTTTCTGCAGGGAATAGTTCAACACAGAAACAGCATCGCTTTGGGGCTGTGGTTGTATAGTAATTTCTGGTTCTCTGAAGTGTGTGGTATGTAACTAATGGTGCAGAAGCAGGGAACAGTCATGAAAAGGCCTTTGCACTGGATAGTTTTGACGTCTTTATTTTTTACAAATCTGAAGAAGTTTCTATCTGAAAATGTAGAAGCACTTTTTTTTTTTTCATTTCCCAAACTATTGCATGATTTCAGACAGTTCTTTTAAATGATCCTGAGCTCTTCTTTGTTTTCTCTCGTGACCGTGGCATTTTCTTTACCTGTTGACATTATCAGCCTTAATAGCTTTTCTTTCCAACTTACAAAGTAAGCAGTAATAATCTTATTGTGGAAGTTTTGGTGTCATCTGCTGTCTTGGAAAAATGTATAACATCAAATGTATAAGCTAGTAAATTTCTGAAGAAAAATAGGAAGGTTCACAAAACATAGAAATAAACTACATATTTGTATTTTTTTGAAGAGGATATATAAAAAGAATATGTGAAGACCTACAGTTACACAGCAATGGAGGTAATAGCTCTGCACAGGAGTTGAAGTCAATTTTGTGACAAACCACTTACTGAAAATGCATTTTAACAAAATGGAGATACTGATGGGGTTGAGGAAGAAGATAAGTTTGTCCTTTCTTCTCAACTGCTTTAACTTCAAATTTGTCACTAATTTGAGGTGAGAGGGCTTTAATAAAATATCAGAAGGTCACCTTTCTTCTGAGAAGTCTAAGCCATTTATCAAAGGAGGAAGACAGCATTAAGAATAGGTGCTTTGCCACATCTGATATGGTTGGGGTTGCAAAACAGTTTCCATATAATGTGAAGGGATGTAAAGTATTAATGGCTCCATAAAAGCAGGCAGCAAAACCCCTTCCCATAATCTTCCATTTGCTCCCACAACTTAGTTGGAAGATAGCTTTACTTCAGAGCAAGTAAGAATTGTCAAGCACTTCTCAAAAGCACAGATTAGGATCAGGGAGATTTATTATGTTACAGGATCATATCAGTCCGTATTTCATTTTGTTTTTTCCACACATAATGTGGTTTATATGTTATTCAAAAGTTGAGATAGTTGGTCTTGCATGATTTGAAGCAATTTATAGAGATTAGGGTTGCAGCACAAAAGAATAACAAGAAGCTAAAAGGAAAAGAGAAAAAAAAAAGGTACATACAAATGCTTATAGAATTACAACAGCTTTTTAAACCCTGTCTGTCCTGTGCTACTCATGAGGTTTCAAAGTGGCACCCCTCCTAGTGCTGAGGTCTTCTGCTAACAGAGACAGTACTAGCACTGCAGGAAGAAAACAGTTGCCACTTCATCTGTAGACTCAAACAGCATGGTTTTTCATGTGAATTAGTATATGTTCCGCAAACCAAATTTTGTTGGATATACCTTTATTTTGAAGTGTTCCAGATATTGTACTTCATATTTAAAAAAATTGTACAAATGTAGTTTTCCCCTTAATGCGGTATATTCATCACAGCACAGAGCGATTGCATCAAAAAGAAGGGGTAACAGAACCTATGGTAAATAAGTGTATAGTAAAGTCTGTCTTAATCACTTCATATTTTGATAATCTTCCTCCCTTTCCCTTCTGACTTGATGCATACTTTTTTTTTTTTTTGTTTTTGTTTTTTTTTTTTAGCTGGTGATTCTCTATGGTCTCTACAGTCCTTTGGTAGAGATTGCATTTACAAGTCTGCACACCGATTTGAGGGAATTTGTGGCAGTATTGCACAATCACATTGTGGTTGAGTGGACTATCACGTTTTGGAGAAATGTGAACACATGGTTAGATTAACTGTTGCCTTCTCAAAAGGTCCTAGGAGTGAAAACGTAAAACTGTGTAAGAGGAGAGGAGGAAGCAACATCTATGGGAAAGGCATTGAGGGGAGCTGGGCCAGAAAAAGGGAAAACACACTATAGTAAGTACAGATACAGTCAAAAAGTCGTTCCTTTTTTTTTTTTGTGAAGGTACTGGGGACTGAAAAAAAAAAAAACCAAACCAACTGTACAATGAGAGGGTTCCATGAAAATTAATGACAAATGTATATCCATTTGGAGTTATAATGGGGAACTGTTTTCTCCAAGACTGCTTTGGCTTCTCTGCACTGCTCTATGTGTTTATGCTCTATGTAGTTATAATGGGGAACTGTTTTCTCCAAAACTGCTTTGGCTTCTCTGCACTGCTCTGGAGTCTATGTGTTTCTCTGATGTAGCCAAGGTGGAACTGTGATTTACCAAGGTACACGACATGTAAGAATTTCAGCCTTTTACAAAGCAGGTAGATCAATCTTCAGTCCTAGTACAACTTTAATACAAAGTCTCTAGACTGCTGAAATCTGTAGCTAGGCAGCCTGTCTGTAAGGAAATAACTTTCCATATTTCTAGTAGTTGTTTATAAGACTTCACCAAGTCTTTTTAAGTTTCCATTTAAAGTTACTTATAGTACAGATAGTGGGAAGGCTGAGACACTTATAATATTACATTATCTTAATTTTACTGACATATATTGCCTTTTCCAAGGTGAAACACAAGATTTCTCAGTAGGTTATGCAAAGGCGAAAGCAAACATGGCACCTGCCATTCTTTAAAGGCTTTAGAGTAGCTCAGCTGGAGCCAGTTTGTACTGCAAATACCAAACCACATGCTTTGAATTTCCTGATGAATTAGTGACTTGTCAACTTGCTTATGCTGTATGGATAGACCTGAAATACAAAACTCTGTACAATTTCCCTAACCTACTGATCAAATCATTTTATGAGCAATGTAAGATAATGGTATGTTGTACTGTGTGTGTAACTGAGCTATAAACCTTTGCTGTCTGTTCTGGTAGGGGTTCAATTTGTAATCTTTGATTCAAGCCATTGCTCATTCTTTTTATATTCTTTGCTCTCGGTTGGCTGAGTCCCAACTCAGTTTGTTCTTTAAGCAAGCACTGGGAGCAATAACCATTAACCTTTTTAAAGTGCCTTTTTAGCATGTCATGAGTTTAGATGTCTTGCTTCTTTTCACCATTAACCTTTCTGATGGGACAGCGCGCTGTGTTTTGCTTACTTCAGCATGTCACGCACATTTTCACCCCTTGCCCATTTGCAGGCGCTGTACTTCATTCAAAGAAGGATGGGGGAATGTGGTGGGGAAAGGACAAAGGCAGTGCATGCCGTACCTTTCCCCTAGGCACATGAGCCGCTAGCGTGACCCTGGTTGAGAAAAATAGCCCATTAAAGAACTAACCTTGTTCAGGTGCAGAAGCAGTGCTTCTAACAGTATCGCTGGTGCTTGCTACAAGGCCTTAATTGTCAACCATGATAAGGCATTGCAATCAAAGCCCTCAAAACAAAAGCTGTTCATCTAAGGCCAACATCAGTGAAAGGTTCAGTTATTCTTGCTTTACTGAGCATGAAATGGAATTGAAAGGCAATATTAAATGGGTTATTAAACTTAAGACATGGTGTCTTGTGATCTTCTCTTGCAATTGCCCTTACCACATGCATATATAATGTGTGGAATATTCTCTATAGGGCTAGTCATTTGTATGGCTTTTAAGTTTCAAGAAATGTTAGCATTGCAATTATTCAGTCATCATTTTATGATAAATTAAAAATATGGTTCCTTTGAAAATTAAATGTCTGTTCTCTGGTTATTTTCATCCTCTCTATATGCAGGCAGGCATCTATCACAAAGAATGATTAAGAGTATACTTATTTCTAGCACAATTTCTCTCCCTCTCAAAAATTCTTAAAGTGAGAAAGATGTACTTTTGTTTTTCTTCAACATAAACACTAGTCTCTCAAGTTTTTGGTTTAATTTACATAGCATTGTGACTTCCCGCATGTCCCATTGAAATGATTCCAAGACAACTGACGAATGTTTCCTGAAAACAAACCCAGCTTTTAAAAATTAATGCTATCATCTGGTAGCGTTTTGATCAGAACTTTTTCTCAGGTGAGCACTGAACAGTTGTTTCCATGGACTTTAGCTGGCTTGAGGGCAGCCCCAAGGGAATTGCACGAAAGCACATTTCTAGTGCTGGATTCAGTGTTTGTTCAGCTTGCCTAGAAACCAGAAAGGACTGGAACATTAAACAAAAGGAATTGATCTAAAGGGCATTTGCCAATTAAACCCAACATCTAGTAAAGGCACCTGGTAATACAGCATTTCCACTGTTTGCTCAAAAACTACAACCAAACTGGACTAGGAAGCTCCCTTGTAACTCTTCATCCTTTGCCTGGCAACAAAAGTATTTTCTAGATAGCAACTATCTCCATAACTAATTGAAAGACTTATCCAGACTGGCTAATTATCATCAAGCAGGATCATTCGGTATCACTTCAGTAGCATGAAATAGAAGTTGGGGGAACTGACACTGTCTAACAGGCAATCAAGCAGAAGCTAGAGCATCAGTTAATTTTGTTAACTGATGCTTAGCTGATATTCAGTTTGTGTTTAACCATATATCTGAGAGTTCTTGCTAAAGAATTGCAAAATTTAGAAGGGCATAAAAAATTATTCCTTGTGAAATTAAAGAAATATTAGAAGATAATTCCCAAAAGATATTGCTAGAAAGGTAATCACTTCCACTAGGATTTGTCTGTCTTATTTTGACAGTTTGTACTGAAAACAGCAACTTGACTTAGGAGTGGCTGATAATCATGGTATAAATGCGTAATCTGTATGAGAATTTCTAGTGCCTATGGCTGCGAAGTATGAATCTATTTCTAAAACAGTAGTAAAGAAATTCACCTTTGTCTTTAATGATTCTGATTTATTTTTTTTTTAATTATCTCTTTAATAATTCATCTAAGTCTGGAAGATCTGTCAAACAGCAAAAGAAAAAGAAGTGGTGATACAGTCAAAACACTCACAAATAGCCTTAGAGCAAGAAAAAAAAATGAATAGAATTAAGGATGCCACTGGGGAGGATTTTGGTTTAGTCTAATGACTTGGTTTGGTTTATGTCTGCTGACAGACAAGTCAACTGCCACAGCTTCACCTTAAGACTTTACAGAATCATCTTCCAAATTACTAGAAGCACAAAGAATATTTAAAGACAACTTTCACCTGAAAATAAATTTCTGTATCAGAAGAAAAGTAAGGCTAAAATTAAATGCTTCATCAGATCAGGTCTGAGCTGCTTGGACCAATACAGGTGCTGTAGTGTTACTCTAAAGATGCTCTGAAATTAGGGTTCCATCTTATTCAGAACTAAGCCATTTAGCTTCAGATATTCACGGTCTTACCAAATTTTGGGGTGTTTTATGCCTGGGATTTTTGGCTTATCCTAATGGTCTTTCACAAGAATATAGAATATGACTTTGTGTGGCCATCTCAACCTGTATCTAAATCCTGGATGCACTTTTCACAAATCACTTTTTGGTCATAGTATTTTATGGCTATACATGGGAAAAACAAGGATCCGTGCCAATGATTTTGTGTATTTTCTTCTTTTCGATTACAGCAATGAAATTCCAAGTTTGTGGGGTTTTTTTTCCCACCGGGCTTTTCCCCCCCCGACATTAAATCTTCCATTGTTCTTCAGCACAACTGGAGTCCACGGGAATGTACAGAAGTGTTTTTTATTTCAAACACTAACACTACTGATCCTGTTTTCTGTGTTAAGGAGATGAGTAGATCCATCCTTCCTGCATGACTGCATCAATTTCCTTTTGAAAGGGAAAACCTGTGCTTCTTTTACCTTCGGACAGTATGTTAGTATTTCTACTGTGACATATCAGCAATGGATTTAGAGGATTTTTTTTTCACATAAACCAACTAGACTGATTTTTTTAGTTTGTGGGAAACCAGTTCGGACCTAAAATTTGCAAAAGTTCAAATTGGGTTTGGATGCTTCAACTTCTTCCACTCTTTAACAACTCTGTAAAACATCAGTTTACTGTAGCAGATGCAGGAAGCTACAGCATCTTTCCCCTACCCAGCCCAGGGAAACCTATAAGGAAGACAGGTGTCCCTTCCTTAAACTGCCTTCTGTTCAAGAAACCTAAAACATAAAAAAACCCCCAAAAAACAAACAAAACCAAAATCCCACGAAAAAAAACCCAAAACACAACAGTAAATAGGCTATAAAGATTGACTTTTTAAAATTTCATTTTTTGAAAGGTAAGATGTGCTTCCCTGAAATATCTTCAGGCCGGTTCTTCTTGATGGGAATTGCAGCTCTCTGACACTGGTAAGGGCAGGGCCACAGAGGTGCAAGTACTGTCTTCATCACATGCAGAAACTTTATGGTGACATCTAAGAACTGAACACAGGCTTTTATTTTACTTTTAGCTCCTACATCTGATACTTTATTTATCCAGATTTCCTTTTATATTTTACAAAGCATATCTATCAATCACACCAATAAAAGAGGAATAATTTGTACTTAGTCTAAATGCACACGGTTTTAAGAGAACTTCAGTCTGGTGTTTGAAAACCTCCACTGGGGACAGAAGTAAAAGTACAAGTTTGTGTTGGTTTTCAGGTCTAGGACAGTATTCCAAAGAATATGGGAGAGTATGGAAGAGAATATAAAACAGAGTATGGCTGTCAATCTGACCTATCTCTCCCTGGGTTCCCTTGGTAGAACAGTGGCTTCTGTAACCTGTTAATATATTCAGAGGCAGTTTAAGCTCAGCAGCTTTAAAAAGATTGGAAATGGTGTCTGTCCCCGGCGCCGCCCCCCTTTTTTTAAGGCACTTCTAAATCTCACTGGTGTCTGCTCTTACATGCAACAGGGATTCTTTCTAACTCCTAGGTGAGGCTGAGGCTCTAATCCTCCAGGTGACCTGCATTTAAGGCTTATCAGAATAATTACAACTTGCTGTGGGTAGACGTAGGCATTCTTCATCTTTTTTAAGATTCTTCCCTGTAAGATACCTGACTTGAGCTAACTACCCTTCACAATGGGAGAGGGGAGTGTAAAGTAAAATTAGCTATGCATGTCCTGCTGTCAGCCTGAGATCTCCATCATTGACTTCTGTCAACCTCCTTGGCAGGAAAACAACCTATTGTGCCCATGCTTTGCTTTATGAAAACAATGTGTGCTTTTTAAAATAAGGAAGAATAAACAAACCAAAACCCTCCATCATATATTTGTTTACATCAAGTTGTCCCAGAAGCCAAAGCCCACGTGTTTATTAAGATGTGTGTCCCGGTTGCCGTGACCACCTAATGTTGCCTTGAACTGCAAAGAACAGACAAGGAGTGATTGAGTGTGGATTTTTCCTCTTTATGTATTATACTTGAGTTTAGTCTCGGTCTGGCTCTTAAATAGAATAATCAATGCCATTATCTCTTCCTCCCTTATCTAAATCACATCAGGAGATCAATAGCTACAACAAAGACGGCCAGTGCTTTCTTTCCACTGGGACTCATTACTTTGCTGCCCAAGATGGGGATATAGATATTCTCAGGAAGGTTATCTGGTGTTCCCTGGTAGTTAACAACAACTGTCAGTTATTAATGGTGCTCTGCAGCCTCACCTTTACAGTGCTGTGACTGATAACAGGACATGTTTATAACAAAATGAATCTCTGCCGCCTTTATCCTCGCCCTCACGATTGTTGTTCGTTCTTTAGTTTCCTTTCTCCTGTCCTGTCTGCTGCTGCAATGTGAGGCAGCATGTCTGAGCATATCAAATGTTGGGGGCCTTCTCATTGAGATTCCTCGCAAGTACAGATTTGCTTTTATACAGGCTAACATCTGCTGCAGTATTACAAAGACTAATTAAAATAAATTCAGATCCTAAATTAGTCTTTTCAGTAACATTTATTACAAAAGACTGGGTGATAAAGTGTATAATACAGTTAAGCTGAAGCAAAAGTTGTATTTTGATGGGGTTTGCTGGCCAGTCAGGACCGATCTCCCCAAAGAAGTTTACATTTGCAATGCAGTACTTTTCACTAGACTAATAACGAAGTCTACAACCATGTTCTCCTCAGGTTTATTTATACATATCAACTAAATGTGAAAAGTAATACTTAAAAGAAAAATACACTTCTCCTGTCAGTTTGGACTACACTCCCAGTTTTTCTTGTCAAAAACAGCCAGTTTGCAAATCCTAGGTGAACGAATGGTATGACAGACAATGCACGCATCAGGTCATCAAATCCTCAGAGGGGTTGTTAGCCAGTAATTTAATGCCTTCGCTTTCTGCAGTGGCACAGCCTCAATGTAAATGAAGATCCCACTCCACACCGTAATCCTGCCTTGGGGGGCTGGACATGGAGCTTGGGTAACGCCAAATTTCTGTGGAATGATAAGCAAAGAGAAGCAAGGTAACAGTACCTGAAGTACATTTGTGTTTACAGCAGTTAGAAATACATGGATGACCAGGATTGTATTTATTCCTTATCACATGCTTCAGAGAAGCAGAACAGGGTGCCCAAGCAACGACGCTGTCACCTTTCTGGCCTGCAAGGCTGTAAATGGATGAAAAACAGGGGAGAGCAGTTTTGAAGCTGTGCCCTCCAGACACGCAAAGCTAAGGAGCGAAAACATAAAGCAGTTGCACTGCGTCTTTTTTCTAATACAACACCAGGATTTGCTTGTCAAATCTTACGGGCCTGACCTTATGCCAAGTGAAAATAATGGGAGTTTAGTATTTGGATTTGGGTAGGAACAACAGTCACCTTTCTCTGCAGGAAAACTAAGGGTTTTCTGATGCATGGAGGAAGAGAGAACGTGTGATGTTTTAGGCCTGCAGACCATCAATGAACACCACCATGATGTGAAATGTGTAGCCGTAAAAAGACTCATCTTAATAAGGACCTGAATTACTCATATTTCCAGTCATTTGTGCCGTGTATTAGAAGGCATTATTATGGTGAGATTTTCTGTGACTCTATGTCAATAATTCCTTTTGGACTTTTTGTTGTCTACTTTTATCTGCAGTTACTCCTCATTTTCCATGAAATAGTCTAAGAAAGAGCAGAAAACATTTTTCTTTTGTTTCAATTGTCTCTTAATGTACCTGAGAAAATATTCAGGAGTGTGGAGTGTGGGAGTATTGCTTTCTTTTGCCTGCACATCATCTCAAGTGCAAGACATCTTGGCCTGGATCATCCCTGCTTTTATTTCTTTATGCGGTTTAGCTGCTTTTTTGGTCATCTTTTTCTTTAAAGATTTTGAGGCCTTTTTTAATTAATAAATTGGCATCTGTCGTGCTGCTCAAAGACTTTGTGCATCTTCCAGTGGATGGGAAATAAGTTAGTTGGAAAGAACCTACATTTCTTTGTGTATGAGAGAAAGAGTGCCCTAACATACATTGTTTGCTTTGATAGTTTTTATTCAGGGCTAAAATATAACTTGAGGATATATTTTTCCAGTATCTCTCCCTTGGCTACTTCATTTTTCTTACATGAAACAGCAAAATAGTGCAGGAGTTAATAAAAGACAGGTCTGTAGAAAGGGCATAATACACTACAGACAACTCAGCACTGATATTTATGTCTTCTTTTACTCTGTCAGTCCCCAGATTATAATATACAGATTGAGTATTTCCAAGGACACCACAGGGAAACTTGCGGGAAATCAAAATGGGCTATGGTAGGGCACAATCAAAACAAACAAAAACTCTCCAAAAAATACCCTTGAAAATAACCAAGCTTCAGAATAGGATAGTCTCAGCAAAACACTTAAAAGGAACATAACGAATGAAAGAGATGAGCAGAAGATGAAGCTGTCTTAAATTAGAAAAAAACAAAGAAAATTGAGTTGTCTGTGCCTGGATTTCTTGAGAAATCTGTGTAAAGTTCCTTTTTCTTTGATAGTTTCTCTCTGTTGCATAAATAAAAAGATTTGTATCTAGTTTGCTGCCTAAAATCAGTCTAAGAGAAAAGATGAACTGGTAGTTAAATTCTGGATTGGCTGATAGAAACTTCTTACAATGTCACCCAGGTAACAAAGAAGTATCTTCATCTCGCATGATTATGAAAGGCTTATATCTGCTAGAGTACACTGTTCTTTTCTTCATCCAGCAATGTTTTTGAGGTTTTCTCCATTGGTTTAGAGGCTTTCTGCATCCTAGTAGCCATCCACCATTGCCTCTGCGTTACTATTGCTGTCATTACTGTTGAAGACCAAGAAGAGATTAAAGCAAATGACGTCTTTAAATCAAAGTGTGATCATTAACTAACACAAACATCTCTGTCGTATAAAACTGGGAAGCTACGTTCATGCACATCTTCACCTTTGCCACGCTGAAAAGTGAGTGGTTCTGGAATTTGGATTCAGTCTCGTAGGAGCTCCTAAAATAATGAACGTTTAGTCATACAGTTCGCAGCATAATGTTTGGCTACAATTCAGTAAAAAGATAGGAAGGGAGGAGCGAGGCAGCAAGACAGACACACGATGCGGGAGCGCTGATGCTGATGAGACGTTTCGCTAAGATGATTAATGCCCATTTACAAAATTGGGCTATTTACAAAATTGAGCATGTAACTTAAAGACTGCCTGGGTTAAAAGCAAGTATCCCTGCCCGCTGACACTGCTTTTATACTGCACTGTTCCCTCTGTCCCATTGTGCCATAATTACGGCTGAGCCTTGTGCAATGGCCTGTCTCAGGTGGCATTAGTCCAGGTCCTGCTCGCTGCAACTGCTCCTGTCTCTCCTGGTGTGTTGTGCCAGGCTGCAGGAGCGAGGGGACAAGGGAGCACTTAATGGAAGGTGAGAGGCTCCCATTTATGGCTGTTATTCCACTCTGAAGAGCCATTATAAGGGTGTTTCAGAGCACAACAGGAAAAAACTACCATAACTAGGAGTAATGGGATAAGATTGAGCAAAGGCAAATGGAGGCCATTTCCTGACAGTGAGATCTATTAGACTGTGGAATAGATAAGTCTCCCAAGGGAAGTGGTAGAAGTCCAAGCACTTGAGTCATTTAAAACTACAGTGGACAAAGAGCTCAGGAGTACGTAATAGGGAATAATCTACCAGTGGCCACAGAAGGAAAGATTGACATAATATGTCCTTCCATCTCTAATTTCTGGAATACATACAGACCTATTGAAGCTTTCCAGCTTGTAGTTTAATGCTAAACATTTTTTAGGAAGTCCAGCTTCTAGAGGAAGAGTAGTAGCTGCAGATGTCTCTTAAAGGAACTACTGCTTGTTTGATAATGCTGTTCCACAACCCTTTCTGTAGATGTCTCCTCTGCAGGGGACAAGTTTCAGGCTTTTGCAGTTGACTGAAATCCAACTTGGGGACAGCTTCTCTTTCAGAAACACCATTTTCTCTTCACCCCTGTTATTCATCACACCCTGTACCCAAATATGCATAGCATTATTAATGTTAGTTTCAGGCTCTTGGATGCCTTGTACCTTGTTTAACCATTTATATAAGTAACCTAAAACATATAAATAGTTTTTCATCTCGGTGTTAGCCATCTCCTTCACTTACAGCTGCATATTGGCGTGATGGAGTGGGCCTTGCGGGAAGAGAAATCTGTGGTCCTACAGTTAAACTCAGGAAAGGCACCTCAGACGTGAGGGGCAGTAAGAATGTGAAGCACAAAAAAAGTACATATGAGAAGCACAGCAAAGTCTAGAATTACTAAAAGAAGAGATGGGGAATGACGTGGTGCCAAAGGAGAGCAGTCAAGGTATGAGCAGCGAAGTTCTTAAGTGTACTTGAGCATGAACATGATGTACAGGGATAGTGATGTGAGCAATGCAGTGCCCTAGAGCAATAGACCTAAGATGCCAAGTTTTTGATAACTTGAAGGCAAAATTAAAGGTATTGAACAGAAGTCACCAGGGAGGGCAGAGAAACATATTAAATACTTCTGGTTTTGGAAATTCTACTGCTTCCAGTAGGCGATATTGATCTTGTGATGCATTGAGTTAAAAGCTGCATCTAACCTGTCGCTTTGTCCTTCTTTCACTGTTGCGTGCATAACGTAGCCTTAGATTAAACCACAGATTGCAGAATTCATGAGCAGGTTGTGCAATGTATCTGTGACTCACTCCTCTTAAGCTATACCCCTTAGTGGATATTGGCAGAACAATACTACTAGCATAAGAATTGGCTTGATCTAATCTGCAATGTTGTTTGTGCTAGAAAATGGAGAAGAGAATAGTTATTGAAATGGATTATGTTCAAGAAGCCCTAAGGGTGGGCTAATATACTAAGAAATCTTTAGAACCCTGTAATGATTTGCTGTCCTTAAGAGGTTGGTTTCTTTTTTCTGTGACTTGTATGTCTTTTAATGTTGCAAGATTCATTTTTAATAAACTTGATCTGAACATTGTATTGTTTGCTCTGTTTTTTTTTTTTTACCTCCTTTCCCTGTTTTGTGGGGTTTTTCTAACATTTATATGTATTATGTTTGCCACTTATGTCTAAGCACACATGCTTAGCACACACTCAAGATTCTGTAGTTAAAAGCTTTAGCCAAGAACTGAAACAAACACATTAACCCACTCTGAACTTAATATCGCATTAAGTCTTTTTTATGTTGGGCTGTGTAAATGCATGGATCTTTGCCTTGTGCCTGGATGGGAATCAGATCATTTTTCTTTATTATTAGTTTATTTTGAGTAGCTATAATGGCTAATTCCATCATTTTGACCTCTCACTAAGATGTTCATTTGGTCAGTACCTCCATGTTTCTATTTCACTGATATAGGTGGTCAAGATACTGAAGACAAGGTAGTGCAACCTGGCATCTCAAAAGAAATGACAAAATTGTTTATTGCTCTTTTTCTAATTCAAAACCTCTATTTTGCTTGATGTGTCATCTCCAATTACCAATAGCAGCTCAAGACAATTTTATGTGTTTTCTGCTGTCTATACCAAGCAGGCGGATCTTCTTTTTCTTGCTGTGCTGTTTTTGCAGAGCAAATCCATAAACTTTGTCTCAGAATTTATTTGTATAGGATAATAATAAAAATAAAGTATCAAAGTTGTACCAGAATAGCTGTTACTTTATATATATTTTATATTTATAATGCTCTTCTGTATTTAAAATAATAAACACATGCTGAGGAGCAAAATTTCAGTGACTATACCAGTATTTATCTGCTAAATGAACACCTTTATTGTATCATTTCGGTGAAAGATAGGTATATTAAAAAGCATGTGTTATGGTAGAATACAGAGTGTGTATGCCCACTATATACAGTATATACTCTCTCTCTATATATATACAGTGTATGTATATATACTATATACAGAAAGCTAGGCTGGAACATGTAAATGGATGAACACAGCATATGTAACCATAGTATATCAATATATATATATTTCCATATTATTTCTTGTAAAGCATTTTCCAAGAGGGAAAAATAAGAGCATGTGAATGGAATACTGATTCCACGGGTAATAATGGCATTTGATCTACAGAGATGGCTAGTAGATTCAAATCATTGTCAGCTCCTGCCTTCTAGGCAGCAATCTTTCAATGCAGGATTTACCATAAAGATCAGAAAAACAGCTGGCAACTAGCAACTTGTTATATAAAAGACCTTTAAATGTCTTCTGCTATCTAGCTGTGATGCACTGTGATTTACTTAAAAATGTAGCTAATCAATGCGCAAAATTATTCAAGACCCAGAACTCCAATTAGCTGGTAAAATCCAGTTATGGCTTTAATTGTTTTAAGGTTTCCGTGAGGATATGAGTCTGTGAAGAGCTGAAAAGGAGAGAGGGGTGTCTGTGTTGTGGAAATTCAGTTTCCTAACTGTGGCAGGAATGTTTCACTGGTTGCATTTGCACTGTCATTAGAGAGTGGGAAGCCACATGGCAAATATTAAAGAAGGGTAAGATATGATAAACAGCAGAAGAATATAGGGAAAATGGGCTGAAGGACATGTTGGACATTTAAAGGAGGGAAATAACTGAGGCTACGATTTTTCCAGTCACTCCATTAGAGCACCAGTGCAGGTGTACAATCCATGCAAACACATGCGCATGCTACACTGCTGGTGGGAACGATGTATCTGCACTGCAGTTACTACTGAGAGAACTGGATAGGGATGATTGGAAGGTGGATTTTCAAGGCACCTTCTTCCAAAGCAGAAAGCTGTGAGAAAATGTAGTTGCCATCAGCAGGATTTTTATTTCTATTTCTTTGGTAAAGTGCAAACTTGTTCTTCAGTTGTCCATATTAACCCTTTGCCCTCCGCCCCCCGCAATGATTCCTGGAGCTCTCACTGTATTACCGAGTATCTAATTCAGCTTTCATATCTGTTTCAGCTATCTATCTCTTTGTTGTAGCTACTATAGCTATATTTCAACAAGCTACCCTGCTAAAATATCCTGTCTGAAAACTCAGACCGACAGCTTAGAGAGTGAGTTTGGATGGATGGATAGATAAACGGTTATCCAGAATAGCTCTTCAAGCTGTCTATTTTAGCAAACTATTTAAGCTGTCATCCTCTGTGTATTTATAGCCTACTTATCACACTAGTATCTGAACACCTATCAATTTAGCATTAGAAATCCAGTCCAAGTCTCAATCCAATTGTGGAGAGTCACTGGCTGTTCCCTACTTGCCTTAGATGAGTAGAATAAAAGATGTGATATCCATCCACCCTTTTTTCCTTCCTAGTCTATTATCTGAAAGCTTGATCCAGAGCTTCTGAAACTGTCAAGAGGGGCTCTTTTTGGTGATTCCTTATAAAATGTAGTTTGTACTTGTTCAGAGCTCATCTCTGAAAAAGGATTGCCTCTTTCTGAAAAGGAATATTTTCATTAAATATTCATTAAAAAGTCTTGCAAAATTTCCAAATTAAAATTTTAATTTCCATTTTCCCCAAACGTCTTCATTTTTAATATTTGTACCCTTTTCCATGCTTTTTCTTTTATCGGTGAAGTTGGTTTTGCTTCTCATATTACTGGTTGAGCAATAAGCAAAAGAGAAAAAGTGAAGATTCCCTCCCACCCCCCCACCCCTCCCCCCCCGAGCAAAAACAATGGATGCCACTTTGAATGTCTCACTAAGTGGCAGAGAGATTCATTTGGCAGTCAGAAATGCTAAGCTTTGAACATGATGCAGTTCTCCAGTATGCTGAGCTGAGAGTCATCTAGAGAGAGGAAAAAGGAGACATTAAACAAAATGATAAAATGGAAAGTTTCACTTCTGATAACTTTCTTTTTTTTTCTATTTTTTTAAAGGAAAATAAAAGGTTTAAGAAAAAGAAAGAAACTAATTGTTCTTAGTGTTATGCTCCCAAGCCTGAGAAGGTCATCGTGAACATGTGGTGGACTGCTCTCAGGGTTTATGCTGATCAGAAAACTGCATCCCACACTTATCAAAGCAGACGTCTACATCTTGTCTTTAGAAATGGTCAGCATTGTAGACTGCATAAAAGAAAGAATGGTCTTTGTGACTTCGTAGATTAAAAGACAGAATAGTCAGGATATGACAAAATACAGTATGATAGGACAATACAGTTCTTTGTGCAACCTGTGATACTGATTGTTAGTGCAGTCGTATGTCATTAGTAGAAGTCAGTCCATTTGTGCTCATGGTAAAATCCTCAAAAAAGGCCCTTCTGCAACACTGGAGGGTTCTTGTGTTACCCCAGATGCTCTGAGGAGACACTGGTAAAAGGAGCCAGGCCAGCATGGTCACAAATTACCCACGTGCATGCAGATACAAGTTCACACCATTATTACTCAGGTCAGCCAATTTTCTGGTCATACTTCTTATGAATGAGCAAAGAGGAAGACCAGATGTATGCAGCCAGAGGCATGCATGCTTTTAATCAAGAAAGAGTGCTTGTTTCTCTTGGGGCGCGGGGTGGGGGGGGAGATTCCTTACATGATTCCTTACATGGTAGTCTCAAGGGGCAGAGGATTTAATTTATTTTTTTTTATTTTTTCACTTTTGGTCCTTGCTTAGCTATAGCTCTGAGGCATTTGAGACAGCAATCAGTCTGTAATATATGAGACTCCCTTGGCCTAAGTGAAGTGGCATTTGTGGCCAAGCTCGGAGTTTGCAGTTTCTCAGCCGTTGTTGCCAAATCATACATGGCCCATTTATTCTGTGTCAATGTATTGGTCCCATTTCCACTAGGGAAGGTCAAAAAGGAAAAAGCTTGGATTGCACTGTTTCCCTTTCACTAAATTTGAATTTCTGGTGCACATAGGTGATTAATTCCCTGATTAATTCCATATGGAACTGAACTGGAAGAGTATTGATGTATTTGGCTCTTCAGTTAAATGGGAGAGATCACAGCGCAATTTATTAGATGTTTTTGTGGACTGACTCAGCAGGCTGCTTTTTGGTACAGTCAGGAACATGCATGTTTTTCTCCTTTCTTTTCTGTTGATTTTACTATTTTTTTCATATAAGAAAAAGCAAAATGAGATGCGTTTGAAATACTAAAGCACACTGGGTTTCGGCGGGGGAACATTTAAGTGGTTGGAGAAATCCAGTTTAGAATTGGGAAGATATAGCAGAGCATTGGCTGCATATCTGCTCTCCTGAAAGAGCTGAGGGGGAGAGCGACCAGAAGATGAGGAAACAATGGAGGAATAAGCTTGCAAGAGGGTTCGTGAAAACATGGGAGAATGCCGCAAGATGGATCTTTGTACTGGGTCTGGTTGGGATGGAGTTAATTTTCTTCAGAGCATCCCGTATGGTGCTGTGCTTTAGATCTGTGGCCACCCACCCCTCCCCCCCCGAGCAAAAACAATGGATGCCACTTTGAATGTCTCACTAAGTGGCAGAGAGATTCATTTGGCAGTCAGAAATGCTAAGCTTTGAACATGATGCAGTTCTCCAGTATGCTGAGCTGAGAGTCATCTAGAGAGAGGAAAAAGGAGACATTAAACAAAATGATAAAATGGAAAGTTTCACTTCTGATAACTTTCTTTTTTTTTCTATTTTTTTAAAGGAAAATAAAAGGTTTAAGAAAAAGAAAGAAACTAATTGTTCTTAGTGTTATGCTCCCAAGCCTGAGAAGGTCATCGTGAACATGTGGTGGACTGCTCTCAGGGTTTATGCTGATCAGAAAACTGCATCCCACACTTATCAAAGCAGACGTCTACATCTTGTCTTTAGAAATGGTCAGCATTGTAGACTGCATAAAAGAAAGAATGGTCTTTGTGACTTCGTAGATTAAAAGACAGAATAGTCAGGATATGACAAAATACAGTATGATAGGACAATACAGTTCTTTGTGCAACCTGTGATACTGATTGTTAGTGCAGTCGTATGTCATTAGTAGAAGTCAGTCCATTTGTGCTCATGGTAAAATCCTCAAAAAAGGCCCTTCTGCAACACTGGAGGGTTCTTGTGTTACCCCAGATGCTCTGAGGAGACACTGGTAAAAGGAGCCAGGCCAGCATGGTCACAAATTACCCACGTGCATGCAGATACAAGTTCACACCATTATTACTCAGGTCAGCCAATTTTCTGGTCATACTTCTTATGAATGAGCAAAGAGGAAGACCAGATGTATGCAGCCAGAGGCATGCATGCTTTTAATCAAGAAAGAGTGCTTGTTTCTCTTGGGGCGCGGGGTGGGGGGGGAGATTCCTTACATGATTCCTTACATGGTAGTCTCAAGGGGCAGAGGATTTAATTTATTTTTTTTTATTTTTTCACTTTTGGTCCTTGCTTAGCTATAGCTCTGAGGCATTTGAGACAGCAATCAGTCTGTAATATATGAGACTCCCTTGGCCTAAGGGAAGTGGCATTTGTGGCCAAGCTCGGAGTTTGCAGTTTCTCAGCCGTTGTTGCCAAATCATACATGGCCCATTTATTCTGTGTCAATGTATTGGTCCCATTTCCACTAGGGAAGGTCAAAAAGGAAAAAGCTTGGATTGCACTGTTTCCCTTTCACTAAATTTGAATTTCTGGTGCACATAGGTGATTAATTCCCTGATTAATTCCATATGGAACTGAACTGGAAGAGTATTGATGTATTTGGCTCTTCAGTTAAATGGGAGAGATCACAGCGCAATTTATTAGATGTTTTTGTGGACTGACTCAGCAGGCTGCTTTTTGGTACAGTCAGGAACATGCATGTTTTTCTCCTTTCTTTTCTCTTGATTTTACTATTTTTTTCATATAAGAAAAAGAAAAATGAGATGTGTTTGAAATACTAAAGCACACTGGGTTTCGGCGGGGGAACATTTAAGTGGTTGGAGAAATCCAGTTTAGAATTGGGAAGATATAGCAGAGCATTGGCTGCATATCTGCTCTCCTGAAAGAGCTGAGGGGGAGAGCGACCAGAAGATGAGGAAACAATGGAGGAATAAGCTTGCAAGAGGGTTCGTGAAAACATGGGAGAATGCCGCAAGATGGATCTTTGTACTGGGTCTGGTTGGGATGGAGTTAATTTTCTTCAGAGCATCCCGTATGGTGCTGTGCTTTAGATCTGTGGCCAAAACAGTGTGGATAAGACACCAATGTGTTCGCTATCGCTGAACAGAGCTTGCACAGCTTCTGGGCCTTCTCTGTTTCGTGCTCTGCCACCCCAGCGAGTAGGCTGGGGGTGGGCAAGAGGTTGGGAGCGTAGGCAGCCGGGGCAGCTGACCTGAACTAAGCAAAGTGATATTGCAGCCCCTATAACATCGTGCACAGCAATAATACGGCGGTGGGTAGTTTTTCCGAAGTAGACGTTGATCAGAGGCTAGCTGGGCATCAGTCTGCTGGTGGGAGGTGGTGATTGCCTTTGTATCACTTGGTTGGTTTTGGTTTTTTTCTTCACTTACTACACTGTCTTCATCTCGATCGGCAGGAGTGAGAGCAAGTTTTTCTTGCTTTTGCCCTTCTAATTCTGTCCCTCATCCCACTGTCGGGGAGCGAGTGAGTGGACCGGGTGGGGGCTTAGCTGCCAGACAGCATCAGCCAACCGCAGTCTGAGGTGACCTAACTTTGGAAACAACGGAAAAGGTCAAGTCTGTCCTGCTGGAGATAAGAACTTGGTATCAGCTCCTCCTTGCTATGTAGCTATATTTACTACTGACATACTTGTTGTATTCATAGGTTGTTTGCAATAAAAATGTAATGGGGAGAAAAGGACATGCATATAAATATAAATCTCTAGAGGTGTTAGTGACAAGTTGCTCTCAAAGAAAACAGCTGATCAATGTATAGGAAAGATGAAGGGGTGTGATCATGATCAGACAACAAGGTTAGCAGTATCAGCCAGTTCTCCTAAAATAGATGGAAGAGCTGCAATTTCATGTCTTCTGGTACAACCTGGCCTTGTTTGCTGGTTTCAAATATAAAATAGCAATAAAGCATCCATCTACCTGACATCCTTTTATGTTCTCTCTCAATCATGGGCCGCAAAATGTTTCTTTTCAGGTTTACTCTGCTTTGGCAGCCCTGTTATTGCCTATCACTTTAAGGAGTTGAAAGGCTGAGGATTGATTTCATTTTCTTTTAGCTCGCAAGCTTTTTTATGTGGAATCTGTTTCTCACTTGGTTTGCATTTCATCTAGGATAATGCTGGCTATCAGTGCTTGAATAATAATTGAACTGAAGCAAGCTGTTCAGCCTAAGGTCTCAAGCTGGGAAAGCTGTTTATGTCATGTGTGGATATTTCAAAAGAATTTAACATTGCAAAATTAAGTTGCAAGTAAACACAAAGGTAGGGAAAATCAGTGTAGCTCTGGCTACGCAGCTATACCATTGCCTTCAGTAGTTCCTTACTGTACCTGGGCTAATCCTTTATGTTTTTTAACAATTTTCATCAGTGGTATGTAGTAAAGCATTGCAGCACTGAGAGGTGGAAAATGGCATACTGGTAATTTTGAAACATGGATGAGCCTTGTGGAGTTGTTTCTCCCGCCCCTTCATATGCTTAGCTTCTGTTGAATGGGCCTTTAATAGCTACCCTACTTGAAATTGCACTTTTATTTAGATACCACTAGTGCTGCTAAAACATAGATGCTGGTTTTAGCTTTTGTAATTATGTTGCTACACCTTTAGTTTACAGTAACGCTATACCATTATTGCTCCACCATCTGTAATCTCTGCTAATAAGAATTTGAAATGGTAGCTCAACTGGCAGGAAAAGCAAGCTTATTTTACAGTAATAGTCTGTAGATGGGGTGGTGATTGCGCAGTTTGTAGATTGCTTATATTGAATTCCACCGTTTGACACATCCTACTTGAATTTGGCAGATGTTGGTAGTTGGAGATAAAATGGTTTGGGGTTGCAGTTTGGGCTCAGCTGCAGTGAGTGATGGTAAGCACCAAGTACTCAGAAAGCTCCTTCTATCTGCAACAGGCTTGGGCTGGGACTCGGGGACAGGGTTTCAGTTGGGGATAGAAGAGCAGAAAATGGTTCACTTCATGAAACTTAGCAGACATCTACAGAACGTTTTATCTTTTTTTTTCATTAGATTGCTGTTTGAATCATTCTAATCCTCTTTATAGTGTCTTATATAAACCATGTTTTTTCTTCAAGTTGGGGGAAAAATTCCATTAATGGTCCAAATAGTAATCACATCTTGTAAGTCACAATCTGATGGCTTGAAAACATGGGTTACTTAAAACTTCACAGACTGGTTTGATCTTTGAAAAGCTTTAACCTTCTCCTACCCTACTTAATCCAAACATGGCACGGAAACTTCACCAATATATAAGCACTTTTACATGTTTTACTAGCTATTCGCGTGCACAGTTACTGTGCTGCCAGTTAGACAATGTGATTTCTCTGCTGTGGAGATGAGAGACACGGAAGGATGTGTAAAATATTAAGAAAAGGTCTTTCTATAAGAAATTCTGCCATTTGCATAAAAAAATGCTACAAGATACAAAAATGTGAGTTAATCACAGATGTTAAACTATAAAAGAAAAAGTCACGCAAAGAGAGAGAGACGTTCCTGTTGTAGCTATCTATGAATTTATGATACTGCTGATGGATATCTTTTAAACTTCAGAATTAATGAGCACCCTGAGGACAATGAATGATAGTTGGTTTAAAAGGAACAGAAGAGTGAAGGGGCAGTGTTGAATCTAGGGGTTTTTTGCTCTGCAGGGGTAGGGTGTGCTAAAATCCTTTTGCTGATAAATATAAAATAATATATGTTGGAAAAAAAAATTATGCTTCTGCCAAATAAGAAATTGCACAAACAAGTTACAATACAGCCCCTGCAGCTTAGTTCCCTTAAAACAAGAGACAGCTAAATAGCATAACTTAAAACAACACTCCGGCTTTTTCTTTACCTTGAAACTTCAAGGAGAAATGCCAAGCTTTCAAATGTCAGATTGTATCCAACCTGTTAGTGACTTCCTTTTTTTAGAAGAGAAGAAAGGAATTGGGCTGCCTTGGGACTGTATATTGCTGTGTACATAAAGTTAGGAGAGGAGTGTACACATTTGAAAGATCCCTTCCTGAGCAGGTGCCTGCAGAATCCCATAGCGTGTACATGTGCAGTCTTTCTGAACTGTTAACACTTTGCAATTCAGTGTGAAGTACTCGCTTAGTATTTTGTTTCTTAGGTTTAAAGTGCTTCTCATCAGTTTTGAGCACTCCAAATCAGGGACGAGGTATGCTACTTTCATTGCACTGCTCAGGGTAAGCCACATGATCTTGATGGGTCGACTGAGAGTCAGACGGGGCTCAGACTGGCATCACTTTTTTTTATTTTTTTTTTTTTTAGGAGTCTTGGCACAGCAAAAGATTAGTCACATATACAGCAAACCCCAAGAGGTGTTCAGCTTTTCAAAATGCTGGAAGCATTGTCATGGGCATCTCCTTGGCAGTGGACAGTCAGTGTCATGGTGGGGGCATGGATTCAGCTTACCTCTCTTGTGGGTATGCACTTTATTCCCACCTTTGTGCAGGTCTTTGGGTTGTACCTGATCTCTCGCCTGGCTGTGCCAAACCAATGGCCATAAATTGGTCAGCAGCAAGTAATTCTTTAGGTTGTGAATCTGCCACCTGCATTATGGAGGGAAGGGAGCTGTGTATTTTACAGGTTTGTATTAATCTCATAATACTGTGTTTTATCTCCACACCAGATGCTTTCATCTTTGCTCAGTTTGTAAAATATTTGGGCAATTGTCTGCAACTTCCAAGTTGCATGGCATTTAATTGTGAAAGTTGATGAGTTTTTCCTTGCCTCTACAAAAACTTTTCCTTTATCCTTTAAACATTAATTCAGGCATTTGTTGAAAAGCTCTGCATGGCTGATAAACTGCTTTTAATCCCACTTATTCTTCCATTCCTCTATCTTGTCAGTCCTTTTCATAAAGAGCCCTCTTTCATGTGAGTATTTTGTCCTTATCAGGGCAGAGAGAGTGCCTTGCTGTTTAATATAAAGCCCCAAGACTTCCCTGTATGACGGGGTTAGATAAGGTCAGAGAAGTAGTTTCATCTATCTCATACTTTTGGTGTCTCAGGCTGATCAGGTTTTTCTTTGCCAAACCAAACTCTTTGATAGGTGAGCAAACCGAGTAATATGTGACTGCAGTAAGTAGGACAAAATCTCTCCCCTTGCAGAGGTGGAATTCAAATGGTGAAGAGAGGGAATATAAGCCCTCCTCTTCCAGTTGAAGGATGTTATCTGGGGGGATGTTACCTGTTTCACATGCAAGTCTTTTGAAAATACACCCTCCACCTATCTCTTTAATTCTATTACATGCATTCTTTATACTATGAAATAATGCCTTTTGCTGTATTTCTAGACTCTCCAGCAGCTTCTCCTTCTGCTAGACACAGTGCCACTGTATATCGGGGACAGTGATGTGAAGATCCTGACTGGTATCTGAGTGCAGAAATAGCAATATAAAATGTGAGACCATTTACTTTATTTTCCTGGGCTTTGAAACTGCTGTCTTAAAGGACAAAGCAGAATAGAGGAACATGAGCATTTCTAATCTCTGGCCATCCCCATCGCTTTTTCTGACCTGTCACAGTTCCTACTTGATAAACAGGTCTATGCTACTGTTAGGATTGTAGTGTTAGCACTGGACTGCCCTCGTAGTAACATAAAGGTAGATACCTATGTGGGGCTAGCAGGTGGAGGGAAGTGATTCTGCCCCTCTACTCTGGTGAGACCCCACCTGGAGTACTGCGTCCAGCTGTGGGGCCCTCAGCACAGAAAATACACGGACCTGTTGGAGCAGGTCCAGAGGAGGGCCATGAAGATGATGAGAGGGCTGGAGCACCTCTGCTCTGAAGACAGGCTGAGAGAGTTGGGCTTGTTCAGCCTGCAGAAGAGAAGGCTCCGGGGAGACCTTATAGCAGACTTCCAGTACTTAAAGGGGGCTTATAAGAAAGATGGGGACAGACTTTTTATCAGAGCGTGTTGCAACAGGACAAGGGGTAATGGTTTCAAACTAAAAAAAAAAAGAGAAGATTAAGACTAGATAGAGGAAGAATTTTTTTCCAATGAGGCTGGTGAGACACTGGGACAGGTTGCCCAGAGAGGTAGTTGATGCCCCATCCCTGGAAACATTCAGGGTCAGATTGGACGGGGCTCTGAGCAACCTGATTTAGTTGGAGATGTCCCTGCCCATTGCAGGGGGGTTGGACTAGATGACCTTTAAAGGTTCCCTCCAACCCAAACTATTCTATGACTCTATAAAGCCTTATGTTAAGCTTACTACCTTAATTAAACATGGGAGTTTTTAGTAATCCTTCCTGAAGCCTATTCCTTCACTCTACATCTTACTCAGATTTCTTTGCATGGATCTCTTGAAAACGAGCCCCAGTTCTGCAGTCTCTTGGGCCTTCACCAGCGCTGTGGAAGGCAGCAATGCTGTGTGATTATTTTTTTTTTTTTAATAAAGGTGGTTCAGTGCCTGCAGTACTTCAGGCACAGAATTGAGAAAATGTCAGTGTGCTCCCAGCAAGCATCAAAATATTTAATCCCCAGGGCTAGAAGGTGCAGTGTTTATATCTGTATTTATTTCTCAAGTGGTTTTAATGTCTTGGGTTCCTTTTACAAAATAGGGATGCTTTCACTATCTTTTTTTTTTTTTTTTTATGACAAGGAGAGTACAGACAAGACAATAATAACTTCCATTTTCATTAGCTACATCTCTGCCTGTCCTGACATTTTCTGATGAATACCCCCTAGAATTTCAGCAGCAGCAACAACAGCAAAAAAATACTGACTGCAGTGGAGGTTCATTAGCAGGTTGAGAGACAGGGAAGAAAAAAGAATATTCGGAAAGTATATTGTCTGTGGCAGAATTTGTGTCTGCTTCCAAGTGATTAATATAACCAAAAAATACACCTGAGAAATAAACAAGTAGGAACTTATTTATATTCTCAGAGATACTCTCCCTCAAGCATATACTATTAGTATCTCTTCTCTCACAGTTTTTTAAAAATACTTTTCTATGTAGCTAGTTTGTGTGTTCTCCCTACGAAACGTAACACTTCTAAGTATTTTTAAAGCTTCATCTGCTCTGTGTGTAAATGGTGCACAGCAGTTGTGACTGGTGCTATTTGTTTTAAACACCTAGTTGAATTGAACTGTTTTATGAAGACTTGGCTGAAAAAGTGGCTCCAAATAATGGCAGTGGCCAGGACGCAGCTATGCCTACAACTTTCTCAGCAGTGCTGTTGCTATTTGGTCTGACTCCTCAAAATAAGTATGAGCAATTCTTGCAAAAAACTTAGTGGATAGACAAAAAATGTATTTCCAAATTGGATCTGCACAATTATATATCTGTCCCAGTGTTTCTGTCTCCAGCAGTGGAAAGTATTAGATCTTGGAGAAAAGTGCTAAAACTCCCACAGTTGACAATTATGGAATAAGTTGCTCTAAGGGAAAGTTCCTTCCCAACCCCAGGATGCCTTAAAGTATTTCTGTTCCATCTAATGTAATTGTAGATTCTTCGTATTAGTACTATAAATGCCAAATCCCTTTATTAATCTTTCTGCAAGGCTAGTTCTTTTAAAAATCAATTCTGCATAGTGGCTGTTCAAAAGAAGTAGAAATTCATCTTAAAATAAAAAGTGAATTTTTGTGTTTTCAAAGCAGGACAAGACCTAACTGAGAATTTATAAACATATTTTCCTTCATGACTAGCCTGATACATTCCAGTTGAAAGACAAGAATGATTATTCACCCTGGTTGTATTCAGACAACTGAATAAATGATGTTGCTGTGAGAATATTCTTGAGACTTCTTTCTAATGCTGTTATTTTTTATTTACCTATTCCAGTTATTCCTGTAATTCTTTGTAGCTTATTCCATAATCCTTTGAAACATACCTCAGATGATCTTCAGAGCATCATACACCTTTTTTTTTTTTTTTTATGCAGGTTCATGATCTAAGTTTTAAACATTTAATTCACAACTAATCTTAGTAAGAAATAGGATCATAAATTCAGGCATTAAAGATAAATATTAGGTAAATTATAAGGCTAATGTGTTCCCAACTTAGTCATTTTCTGATAAGCATTGACATTTCTGGAAGACATTTAATTATTGATGTACAATATATCAGGAATGATTAATCAAAAGGGTATCATAAGTTCAAATGGATATAAATTATATGTTTTATAATGCCGACATTATTTAATTTACTAGGATTTTAGTTTAGTAGTCATCTTGGATTAGACAATGTAGGGGCACACTGTGGGAATATTAATTTTTGTCTGACTTCCCACAGATTCTGAACCGGCAGGAACTGGGCACAGTTTCCAAGGCTAAATCCTATGTAGAATTTCAATATGAATGCATGCCTGAAAGACTGTTTAACTTGTATAATGGTGTCAAACACAAGCAATCTTTTAAAATAAAATTACATTGGCTTCACTTTTCCCAGACTGGGGTGAAGGGTGGTGTTTAACCTTTTAATGATCTTAGTAGCGAGACCTGTGTTGTACCATAAGGTGGTAAAAAATACTATCATCCATTTTTATCTAAGATTTAATATTCTAAGGTTACACTGAATAGTTTAGATGCTGTAGATTTGATTTTTCTTTCTAATACAAATTTTACTCTGATATGGTAGTGCAGATATTGCTTTCTCATGAATATGTAGCAGCATAAGGAAAGAACTGGGCAGTATGTTTTCTATATTAAGAAATCTATTTTCTCTTCATTATAAACCACAAATATGTTCCTAACAGAACTGTCCATACTGTAAGTATGGATAAATCAGCTGTTACACATTGGTCATGCAAAAATGCAGTTCTTTTGTATTCAGCTTCTGAACATGCTGTCTATTGTGCAGGCTGCACGCTATCTGACATCGCTATCGTTGCTAGTAGGATTGGGTCTGCGGTGATAATTTCTCAGCCCTCCTGAAGGCTGTATAAAGTTTCTGGCCTTTCAACTTTGAAATGAGTTTCCTTTTCAAAGTCAAACTCATCTCTAAAATGCCTTTTCCAGCTGGTCAATCAGCTTACCAAAAATCTCCTATGGTCTCGCAGTACCAAAGTAATTGGGAATCTAAAGCTTTTTAAAACAAATAGATACCTGAATAAATAAAACCAAATGGAAACATTTTGGAGGCCTTCAGGCAAAATCATGTTTTCAGTGAAAATCTGGATGCGGTTTTAACCAAAGAATCTGTATTGGGAAATGTGGGCAGATAAGGCATTTTGGTATTTTCTCTCAATCTGACTTGCTCTATCATTCAAAGCAGATAGGAATTCCATTATTAGGGCCTTTGGTTATCAGGTCCCTTAAGCGTATTGAGGTAATATTGTTCTTCCCACAGCTTCTATGGCAACTGAGGAATATTTAGAGGTTGAGTTCAGCAGCATGCATCAGTGATAAGTAGGAAAAAGACAATAGCTGTCTGACGGTAACCTCTCCGTTCTGAGTTACCCTGGAGAGCAAGTTAATGGAAGAAGAAAAAGAAATACCCCACCTCTATTACAGGTGAGAGCAGTCCTGGGTTTGCCTGCATCTTGTGCGTGGAAGTATAGGTGACCTCTTAGGCCTTTTGCTTTCCCAATATACCATCCAACCATTACTGGAAGTCATGCAACCACATATCAATGTATTACTTTTTTGCCTTTTTTTTGAGAGGTGACAATGTCAACTCTACAGCCAATACAGTATTAAAAAGGAAAAAAAAAAGGTCATCTTCTCAGTATGGAAGACTTCAGCCTTTATGACGATGCCGTTGCTGAAAATTCATGCAAATTCTTTTTTATTACTACAATATCTGTACAAGGACTGTGATAGTGTCTTTTGTTCATTTTTGAAGAACTAACGTCTGAGATTAACTGACAGATTTTGTTCAGGATCTTTGCTTGATTTTGTATAAACAATGATGTTGTTAATAGCAAAGCAATAATGTAAGCAAATACAATGCAGCTTTAAGTAAATGAACAAAGAATAGAGAAACATGATTCCCTGATGTGCATCATGTGGTTCACCTGGCTATGAAAGGGCTGAATCCCAAGGAATCACTGAAGATGAAGGGTGAGGTGGTGCATGTTGGGGGCATTTTGTGCTTAGTGTCATCCCAAAACAAGTTCCGAATCCCTAGGGTTAAAGAATTCAACTGTCGTGATTAATTTACGGCAAGGAAAGATTGAAACCAGCAAACAATACTTGATGGAATACACCTTGAGGGCTACATAGATGTTTGTATAGAGTCATTTTAAAATTGTGTATTTTAATGCATGAAATGCTAAGATCACTTTGTAACTTCAGAAGACACTGAAGATGTCACAACATAGTTTCTGTATTTTAGAGAGTCCGTCTTTCCTTCTTTCCTCTTTATTAACTATAAGAACTTAGAAGCTTAAAAAAAAACCCATATTTTCTTGGCTAATGAAATTTTTGTTCTGTGGGAAGTGAACCTTGGATGCCTAGAGCAAAAACCACAAGATACACATTGCATTTGGTCAAAGAGTTAACTTTAGTTTTTTGTTTAAGCTTCTCCCTGCAGAGGTCAGACAGCCACATTATTCTGGAGTGTCTTGCATTTATCAAAAGGGGGTTTTGCTATTTTCATGTGAAAAGGCTTATGAATGCTGAGTCTCCAGCATGAATTTGGAATGGGGGAAAATACAGAAAAGGAGCAAAAGAGTAAGCATTTTGCGTTTGAGAAATATTGATGTATTCAAGGATGGTCTTATTTACCAGTAGAGATTTTCTACTTCCTTTCCTCTTACAGACCATGAAATGTAGCTTAATACTGTTGATCTATTGCATCGGTTTTATGTCGGCTAGCTGCATGGTTAGGTGTAGGGGGCGGTGTGTCTATCTGAAGGCAATCTAGTAAGGACTCATTCCACTGCTGCTGAGTTAAAATTAATCTGTTTAGGAAGAGAATTCATCTTACCACTGTTCTTTAAACAGATGAGAAAAGGCCTCTTCTGTGAGGGTTAGAGGCTTTTCAATAGTCAGAGTTGTCAGCCGAGTGAGTGCTCTGTTGGTTCTCCCTCTGCGGGGGCCTGTGTGCAAAGTGGAAATTCAAGGTTGAAATGGGATCTCTGCAATCATTTATGTGAAAGTTGTACAATGATGCCCCTAGATGAAAGAATACATAAAAATTCATAAGATACATGAGGAGCAAATTTCATTAATATTTATCAGCCTTCTCCTTTGTGGAATATACAGATGTTAGCTCATTGTTGCATTTAAATGCAGTATACTCAAGACAGGAAAGAAGTAATGGGCAGTAAATTTCAGCAACCTAATACTTCTGAGTATATCTGTATATGGCCACGCAGCCAGAATGACAGCATCCCTGCTTTTAAAACAGCATTTTCAGCTACTATTTTCCTCATGTGAGTTTGTGAAAATTAATCACCTTTATTAACATCCCAAATTAAGGACTGCATTAGGGCAATTTGGTTTTTAAAGGCTGGCATTCAGACTATTTCAATTGCCTACCATCACAACCCCAGCAATACTGGAAAATTAGATTATGATGGTAAAACACCATCGTTTCTGTTAACGTTAGATGATTTTCAATCTCTTGCACACTTTCAGAGAGAGGACAAAAGTTCAACCTGTAGCTCATCCTTTAATGCTGCTCCAGAAGTGTAGCCGAAGTGGAGAGTGTTATTTGGAGTTACAAATGTCCTAAAGCCTATCAAATTCTGCTGCGGCTACTCTTGTTCTCATGCTAGGGGATAATTACTTGGAACCAAGGTGCTTGGCAGATGTACTTTGTGCCATACCAGAAAATCAGGCTGAGCAGTGCAGTGTAATAAGTGGTAAAGTATAACACGTTCCAATTAGCTCGTGCCAGGACCTATTAACAGCACTTTCTCCCATTTTTATTTCCCTGCCAAACACGACGGTAATACTGTTGGAAAACACAAGACAACAATTACAATCAATCCATCAGTTCTAACTAAATGGCAATATATAATCAGTTACTGAGGGGTCCTGCACTGTTTTGTGCTGACTGACAGGGATACCCTGAAGTAAAACCAGAGTGTGAGAAGTCTTAACTGTGGTAATTCTGCCGGTGCCTCAAACTGAGCGGTTTCACCTTCTGTGGTGTTCACCGAAGACCTTTTCAAGCAAAACAGCATCTCGCTCTTCTGGGGTGTGGGAAAGATACCACCACCTAATTCTGTATAAAAAGTGCCTATCTCGATTGACAACTTCATGCAATGCCACTACTTCTTGTGACATCCTGCTATCAGCAGTCACAGTTTCCAGTCGTAGGTGCTCATTGTTTTCATGGCAGCCTCCAGGATCCACGTGGTATTGGCTTTTTCCTTCTGTCTCTCCTTAGCTACTGCAAACCCTGGCTGGGTCTGATGTTGGTTTCCAGCAGTGCATGTCTTCTCCTTGCAGTTTTTGGTTGAGCAAAATGCCATAGCTATTGAGAGAATTCCTCCTCGGCCCATCTTTTAGATCAGATATTTGTGCAGATCCAAGATATAGTGAAGTGCCAGAAACATCTGTGTGAATTTCTGCTAAGTGCCCCCAGTTTCACACTTTCATTTGTTTGACCAACATTACTGTGAGAGTCAACTGTCAGCTATAAGATAGCAGCTAGACCCATGCACATTCTCCAGGCTATTCAACAGACTTCAGAGAATTACAGCATTAATCTCTGTGTCAAAGGTGGAAAAAAATTTAAATAAAACAATCAAAATTGATGCACTACTCTCCAGAGTGGAGGCTGGCTCTAATGGACTGTCAGAGGCACACTCTGGTGTGGAACTGTGTGTGGCAGACCTGGGAGATGCTTGCCCCACAACGGGCTATTACACAAATGTTACCAGAGGAACAGTTTCAAATGGCCCTGGAAAAAAAAAAAAAAAAAAAATCAATGATCTAGAAAAACAGAATTGAAGAAATGATGATAAGACTGTAAGAGTCCTGAAGGAATTGAAGGTTCTGACCCTCAGAGGATTTTAACTAAATGGCTACTTAGTTGATTGGATTTACTTGGGGACAGAGGGGTGGAGGGGCAGGGAAAAAAAGCTTAAATGAAGCTGGATGAAGAAAAGATTCTCTAATAGATCGGACTGAACAACAGTAAGAGCTTTATTATAGTCTTGTTAAAATTCCCTCAGCTGAACAGTTACTTAGTTATCGTGTTAAGATCCCACTATAATATGTTCCTAAGGGGTTTTTTTCAGTTTCAGAGGTTGTATCCATGCCATAGTAGAAATACGTCAGTAGTTCTCCAGCTTTTTTTGCCAGGGGAGACTGTGAACTCCTTCCTTCCGAGACATCAGCAGAGCTGCACAGAGCTCATCAGCCCAACGTGAGCCAGATACAGACTATTTAGATCAGACTTCTCCACCTGCCTTTTCATCAAGGCTGTAGAGTGTGTCTTTAATTTCTTGCTTTTCCCTATGTACAGCCAATTTGCTTCTTTTTTCTGCTATTAAAATGTCACTCCTTGGTTTTCCTTCACTGAATGGCATGCGTCTGTGAGTCCTTCCAGCAGCTCTTGGATCGTGTATTTTAAATCTACTATTAAGAATTACTGCTTTGTATTATTGTGAGTATATTCCCCTGCTCCAAAAACCACAGTCTCCCCGCCCTCTCCCCACCCCACCCCCCCATCTTCTGAACACTTCACTTTGGCTGTAGCTCAAGATCATTCTGATCTTACAGTAGGGCACTTCAGCTTAAGGATGGCTCTCCAGCTTCAATGGCCTTTTGCTTTATCCAGTCAGGAAAATATGTGGTAGAATCCCAAGAGTATGTGATGGACTGTATGTGCACCAAAGCATCGCTAAAGGAGGACTTGTTGCTGTACTTCGTGTGTTGCATACAGGCAGATTTGTGAAACTCTCGTACTAGGTCTAGTATGACATTTAACTAGATGGTTAGATGTTTCTATACAAATGCAAAGACAAAATGGAGTGCAAAGGACAGTGTCAGATGAAAATGTGTCAGCAGATGGCAAGCTACTGCTGCTGCTACTAGTACTACTGGTTTATTTGTTTCCATAGCAAAAAGTGAGTAGGAAAAAATATCCTCGGTCAAATAACTGAGCACACAGCAAGCCTTGAGGGGAGCTGGGGGGGGAAGTCTTTATCACTGATTTGCAAGAAAGATCATTTCTGTTATGCAATTTCTGATATCATGGTTGAGTCTGTTAGGTCAGACCAGGACCCTGGCTTGGCGTTACAGGAATGGTGTTAGAGGACACGTCGGTTTGGGAGTTTCTCCTCCTGAGAACTGATTCCTGTGGCCTAGCTGTCTGCGGATTACTAGTGAGCTCTCAAGACCAATAAAATAAGTCTTCCTCCAAAATGCCATGTGGATTCTTTGGGGCAACTTTTACTTCTTTAGAGTGTCATAATGGCTGAACTTTTCGTGCAATATCAGCAGAGGGTTTCTGTTCATCCCCACCTTTTTGTTAAGAAGGATGACTCAGGTAAGCATAGATGATTTAGAAACCAAAGAATCATGATCAAAGTTCATGAACATAGTGCTTTTCTTTGTAGCTTACTTTTCCTTGGGGGTCCAGCTTGTTCAGAAAGACGGGTCTCTACTTTTGCTTCAAGCTCAGATAGTAACTTCATTTTAAGCAAGTAAAACAGGATCCAAAGGTAGAATATCTCTGAACCATTTATCCTGCTGTCATAAAAGTGTCATGCTCAGCACCGCAGAGCGGGTCACAGCAGACCCCTCTCAGGGTTCTGGTTCTAAATCTACCCATGGACACCAGTTGTAAAGGGCAATGCCAGCCCGCTGCTTAGGAGGAACCCATTTAAATTTAAATTTAAATTTAAAAACGGAAATTCACTTCATGTAGAATTTTCACTTAAAAAAAAAAAAAGTCCCTAATTTTGTTGGGTTTTTTTTAGTCTTCGGGGTTTTTCAACAGCTGGATTCATGACGTATTTTCATACAGAGTCTGACTGACAGAGGTGCAACTGGAGCACAGCTGCTTATGAGCAGCATTTGCACCTGGCCTCTGTACTCCGGCTTGTTACTCACCCATTGCACCTTACATTATTTAAAAGCCTTGGTTTTGCAGACATTTATGTGTGCTTTTAATTTACTCACCTAAGTAATCTGTCCTTCAGAAAGGTGTTGTCTTATGCTTAAAAAAGCTTTTAAAGGCTAATTTAGATAGGTTCGTAAATAAGTAGCGGGATCCTTTTTCAGTGTAGGAGCATGCCATGCATGCAGTGAAAACTGCTGAATGTTCCACATGTTTGAAAGTAAGGCTTTTATTTTTATTAGTGTAAAAAGGTTGTCTTCTATGAGTTGATAGTTCTCTTCGAAATTTTGGACACGTTTGTTAGACGAAGACAGAACACTGGAAGGTTGGGGGGTGGGGACCTGTTTTGGATGGGTAGAACGAATAAACCTGCAAGGACATCCTTGTGTCCCACAGACATGGAGGAGAGAAAATTCTGGGGTCAGAAAGAGACCATATGGCAGAAAACATCAAAAATGTTTCTACGTTAGGGATGCATTAAAACAGGCTGATACTAACCCATGATGAATTACAGCAGTGTTAAGTGTTGCAACCAACTGAAAGAGAGCATTGGCATAAACATTAAATCAGCCAATACTAGGAAACAGAAAGATTGTTATGACAGGTGTTATCTTAACTCTGCCTCAATAACACAACTACAATTTATTTATTAATCAGGAGGAATACAGGAGTTTTACAAAGAGGAGGATGGAAGTTGAGTGTTTTGTACAAACTTCTGTTGTGTTGAATTTAGATTTCTCTCTCACCTCAGTTTGTGTGGGACTTGGATGAATGGTATGGTATGAACTGGTGCTCTGGATGGGATTATATGCACAGGAGTGGTTTCAGGCTCCACAGAAGCCCTGCCTGTATCTCACCCAGGGCTAAGGCACCTTCAATCCACTCATCAGCAGGCTCCAATGTGATTTTTGCTGTTTTTCTTAGGTATGACGTGCAGGGCGTATTGGACTCCTGTCTCTCACAAAGGCAGGGCAGGGTTAGTGTTAGCTTGGGAA
>NW_009647949.1:814384-835781 GCF_000708025.1 Charadrius vociferus | reverse complement strand
GATGTTACAAATGCTTACAACTTTGGGGAAAACAATAGCCATCTTCAAAATAAAAGGGGAGGGACATAAAAAGACAGGAGGATGAATACATCAGCATTATGAACGGCTATGATAGTGTTAGAGAACTCAAGGAATGATTTGCACTTTACATAAATGTAAACATTTAAAGAAAAAGTATGTGGTTTAAATAATAAAATCCTCCAGTTTAGAAGAACCACTGGCACTATAGCTAAGTATGCTTAGTGACTTGGAACATTTCTCAATGGCATATTTATCTACTGTAGATTAGTTATTTAAATAATTACACATCAGTCATGGAATCATGGAATTTTCAGAGTTGGAAGGGACCTCTAGAGATCATCTAGTCCAACTCCCCTGCTAAAGCAGGATTGCCCAGAGCACATTACTCAGGACTGCATCCAGGCGGGTCTTGAAAATCTCCAGAGAAGGGGACTCCACACCCTCCCTGGCCAGCCTGTGCCAGTGCTCTGTCACCTGAACCGTAAAGAAGTTTTTTCTTGTGTTTGAACGGCACTTCCTATGTTCCAACTTGGGCCCATTGCCCCTCGTCCTGTCACTGGGAACCACTGAAAAGAGTCTGGCTCCATCCTCCTTCAACCCACCCTTTAGATACCTGTATGCCATAATAAGGTCTCCCCTCAGCCTTCTCTTCTCCAGGCTAAAGAGTCCCAGCTCTCTCAGCCTTTCCTCATAAGGGAGATGCTCCAATCCCTCAGTCATCTTAGTTGCCCTACACTGGACTCTCTTCAGTAGTTCCCTGTCTCTCTTGAACGAGGGAGCCCAGAACTGGACACGGTATTCCAGTTGTTGCCTCACGAGTTCCAAGGAGAGGGGGAGAATGACCTCCCTCGACCTACTGGTCACACTCTTCCCTATTCAGCCCAGGATTCCAGTGGCCTTTTTGGTGACAAGGGCACATTGCCAGCTCATGGATAAAGGAAGAACCAAGTAGTATCAAGTAATGTTTTTGAGTTCAGAGGGGTACCAGAATATGGTGCCTGCAAATAAATTGCCTTTGTGTGTTTGGAAAGTAAAGGATTGAAAGACGAGCCTTTTCTCAATGAGAGTATAATTGGAATTTCTGACTGTACTGCTGCTGAGCCTACACCTTGATAAAGGGTGGGTTTGCTGTGCTGCTGTTGGTGTGTAAAAACCCTAGAAGATGTTCTGGGTTTAGACAGCTTGCCTTGAATATTCATTCACTGAATTCGTATAAATTCAGATGATGGTTGTCACAGTATTTAGAAAACAGACTGGAAAATTATTTCTGTAGTTCTAGTAATGGTTAAACTTCAGCAGAATAGTAGAGGGACCAATGGAGTTACAGTACATTTTTTAGATTTTCCATTTTTACTGTGCCTTGAATTTATTAAATATAAGTACTTCATACCTTGTAATATATAGGGAGTGTTATACTTAAGAGTTGGTCTTTTACCCAGTTTGAAGTTACTGAATGATCTTTAGAGCATATTCTGCTCAATAAAGGATACCAGCACAAATGATACTCTCCTTTTCATGACTTTTTAAAAAATAAAATCAGCATGACTAAAGTTCTAGTTATAAAATGAAACTCAGGATTTTGAGATTAATCCAGAAGTTCTTGAATTGTTGATATGAAAAGAAGCATCATTCTGCCTTCCTAGGGGCAAAAAAAAAAGAAGTTTCATTCTATTGGCTATTCTTCAGTGTTTAAAATATTTGTGAGGATTATGTATTGTTTAAATATTGTGGAAAGATTTGGAAAAATATTTGAGTTATCTTCTTATCGCTGACAAGTTGAGTTTTTGTGCATTTAATTTTGATCCTGGCTATAACCACTTTGCCTAAAGGCTCTTTACTAAACCTTTTTCTGCAACAAAGTATTTCAGGTATTTTTTTTCTTTTAATGTAAATTTATCAAGATGTATCTCTACAAATATCTGTGAGGTTTATACAAATTATTTCCTTGCATGGTTTTAACAGCAGCACTATGAAATTGTTAATTTCTTTGTAAAATATATAGCATTTATAAAATTGTTATTCTTAAAATTACTAGTAGAAATTTTTCTGTGTTTGCTTTAGTGTTTTGTTGAATGCAGATGGACGACTATATTGAGAATTAGTTTATAAGACTTGTAAATATAAGGATGAAGTCTGTGAATTTAAATACTGATATAGGAATTAAGCTTTCCTTCAACAAAGACAATTCATGATAGTTCTTTTGGAAAAGCTGCAATCTGTTAAAGCTGAAAAGACATTAAAATACACATATTAAATATGTATTAGATAAATCTTAAGCCTGAAATATGCAAATGTTGGAGCCTGTAATTGCATTTTTTGTCTTTCCTGATGCGTCTATTGATTTTTTGATGACACCAAATTTTCCTCTTCTGATCTTTTAACACTTAAAAAAAAAAAAAATACAGCCATGCCAGGTTTAGTTGCATTATCATCAAATCCACAGTGGATTGCTGTGTTGAACTAGTGACTCACCTCACCTTCAGTATTTGTAAAGTACATTTGGTACATCTTAGATATTAAGGGAAGTAAATAGCTATATAAAACCCATTTCCAGTCAAATGCCATTTGAGAATTTGGAGTAAATATTGCATTATTGTATGCACTATCATTTATTATTTACATGGAATAAAAATAAGACTTTGACCTTCAGTGATTCAGTTGTTTTCTAGGATACAATGAAGGTTTTGCTAAATCTAATTTAATGTTCTGGAACATGGGTAAAAAGATGTGCAGATACAGACTGTAAGGAAAACGTTAATTATCTTAAATTTAATTACAGAAAAGACCATGATGAGAATACATAAAAATGCTTGAAATGCAGCCAAAACATTTTCCAAAGAACATTAGAAATGATTGCTGTTTACTAATCACAGATGATATAGACACAAAGCGGCGGTGAGAAAGATGGTTAAATTTCACCTCTGTGGGTAGCAGTGGAGAATCAGGGCCAGATGTAAAGTGAACTGGAACCTTAGTCTTATAAAAGAGTAATTTGTTGAAGGCTGAAGCAGAGCTTTCCGCGCTACCTCCAAGCCGTGCCAGCTGGACAGGTCAGCAGCCTCTGTAAATGACAAATGTCTCCACTCAGACTTCCTCATCCCTAAGTACCGTCACACACAAATTGCATCATCTTTGTGAGGAGTCCTGCAGCTTTCTGTGGTCTCCTTTCGTGTTTAATGTAAAGTCTGAAGATTAGAGGTAGGAAAGAAGTAATGGGACATGACAGCAGCAGTAACTACTTGGTAATTGCAGGTGTTTAAGGATTACTGTCTCATACATGCAGCTGGGAGCTTCCTTCATTGTGGCAAAGATGGGAAATTTCACAATCCTGTACTTCCAGACAAGAAAGGTGTGTTAGCCAGGGATGACGCAGAAAAGTCTGTTTATTGGAAGAATTGCTTGTGACTATTGATTTTTGTCTGAGCGCTCTGACTCCCAGTTCCTTTGAAAGTACTGCTAATTTCTGACAAGCTTTGTTTGGATGTTTTATGCCAAGCTGAATCCCAGGAAGCTGATTTTTGTTCCTATTAAATGTAATATTTGAGATTTAGATAAGTAAGTAAATTCAAACAAGCATTACAACATGCAAAATTATTGTTTCCTTCAGAATTGTTTGAGCCTTTTCCAGTTTTGTGTAGACTGCTCCCTTTCCCCCCCCCTTCCTCCAAGGAAACAAAGTGTAGGCAGTTGGGCTGGCTGTTTGTCTGGCTGCCTTCCAGTTCTTCTCCTTAGTTTGAGGTGAATAGGCAGAAAAGACAACAAATAAAAATATCCACAAAGACACGCTAATGAAAATGGATCAGACTTCTCACTCCTCCTTAATATCCAGGTGGATTGCATGAACCTTTATATTCTGCAAAATACTAGTGTTCCTTAGACTGCTAGGAAATCTGAAAGTAAACTCCCCAGATCTGAAGGTAAAAAACATACAAATCTCAAGGCAAGACAAAGGATAAATCATTAGGTAAGACAAGGGCCCAGGATCATCTTCCTGAGTCTGCAGATGCTCTGTAGCATAGTTCTGGAAAGTGTCAACTCCCTCATCCTGCCCCCATCCTTTTTTTATCAACGTAATAAATGAATTTATGAATTATTCCAGTGCCAATTAGCCTTAAAGTGAGAAGAGGAAAGAGGCCTGTGATACTGCAGGAGAGCAGGGAAGGACTGGAAAGGAGACAGAAGGGACCAGGAGCGAGGCGAGGCAGAGTGCGGTGTGAACGGGAACGCAGAGCAGCACAGGTGAGCCTTGGCCCCAAGTCCTGCATATGCTTTCCACCAACAGCGAGATCGGTCCGGTCGCTAACCTACCCGCTGACGTCTGTTGAAAAAACGAATTGGAGAGTAATAAGGAGTCCAAAACATCACGCTGTATCCCGCAGACCGCAATTAGAAACCTCATGCAGCCTTGCCTATGGATTTGGCATGTGTTTGCAAGCCATTTTCAGGGAGGTTTTCTAAGGGGAGGTCACGGGCAGCAAGCGCTGTGAGCTGGCGTGGGGCTGGCCCCCGTGCTCCGGTGGGGACAAAGGGAGCTACGGGAGCGAAACAAGTGCCCGGCAGAGCCCCGGGAAGGCTGCTGGGCCTGGCGTGGTTGGGGAGAAAGGATTCATTATATTTTAGGCAAATCAGAAAACTCTGTGGCTCGTAGACCTTACAGGCTGCGCAACAGATGGTGTTGTTTTGGCTGGCACAGGAGGCAGGTGTTAAAGCAACTTCCAGAGATAATGGAGCTGCAACCGGCCGAGTTGAAAAGAGTACAGAGAGTTACAGGGCATAACACATTTACATGGAGAATAGGAGAAGAGGGGCTTTGAAACTGAACTTGGACTTTGGAGGCAGCCACCTGACTTGTTTACTGCTTCTGGAAGGAAAGGAGGTACGATGGCATGAGCTGCTTTGGGCTCCCATGGGAACAGTGTGAATTGCTGAAAATACGTAACCTTGTCAGGGCTGAGACATTGTGGTTATCATCTTTTATTGCTGATGTTTTCCATCCCCATATATCACTGAAAGAAGAGATGCGCTGTCTGGGAGAAGTAAAAGTTGTGAAAAATGGGTGTAGATGGTCCCTGACCGTGGCAGTATTTATCCACCACAGCAGTCTGAGAGGAGAAAAAGTGTTCAGCCAGGGAACAGCTCTTCAGGCAGCAGAGAGAGGGTCTTGTCTTCAGCGATGAATCCCAACCTGTCATTTTCTGGCTTTTGTTTCTGTACCTGAATTTCAGATTATAAACCCTTGCTGGCCACACCTCTGCCAAGGCACAGGTCCTGCTCTGACGGGGGGGGGCCTGGTCCAACCTCTCTGATGTCTGCACTGCAGCTTCACCCCTCCGCTGGGGCGGCTGGCAGACCTGCTGGGCTGCGAGCCCTGGGGGCAGGTGCCCGCGTGGGGCCAGGCACCACCTGGGGAGCCTGCTCTGGGACACGTGCCGGTTAGACCGAGCTCGGTCACTTGCTGCTGTGGCCACATAGTGCTGGCTACCAAATCCTGCTGGCTACCAAATCGTTTTGGCTTCCTGATTTAGTTAATGCTCGCTTCACTTCAACTACTCCTACTGCAACCTACACATACCTCGTACTCAAGTGAAATTTCAGAGGCTTGTGGTACAAGCTTAATAACAGGGCAATATTAAACCTTATTAACTCTCTATTCATGTTAATTTGCCCCTTGGTAAAGACCTGCTACTGGTCTGCCCAGTTTACTTTGTGACTCAGGCAAAATTTCCCATAAAAGGACACTTGACATTAAAAAGAAAGGCTATCGTGCTGGCTCTGCCAGAGCAAAGAAATGCTGGATGCACCTGCACAGTTTTCTTGCAGGTCAAATACAGATATTGCTGCAACCTCATCAGGTGAAGCAAACTTTAAAAGCACAGAGACCAGCAAGTGTGATGCACATACTGCTGGTGGTGTGCACTCGGCTTCAGAACCCCTGACTGGGAGAATGACTTTTTAGGTATTGACTTTTTAAGTATTTCTTTCAAGCTGTAATTTCAAGGGTTATTTCCTCTATTTTTTCTCTATCTTATTTTAACTAATTTTATTTTTATTTCATTGTGACATATTTCATCATTGTTACCATGAAAGTAAATAGTAGCACAGTTGCTATAAGAGTTACTGTATACAGATAATTAAAATAGAAAAATATTATTCTACTTGTTTCCTTTCACTAATTTAATGGAGTGTCATTGAACATCTCAAATGCCACTTACCATTTAAGATGTACTTCCTGACGGCGTTCGCTGCTCACTTGGCAGGTAGTATGAAAAAATACAAGCTGTGTGTCCTAGTTAGAAAACTGTAGTAATATCTGGGTTATCTCATCGTGGGGATCCTTTTCATCTAAAGATTGGTTTGAATAGATTTTGCAAAATATTTTAGACCTGTAAATCCCCCAAACTTTTTTTACAGATTCGTCAATCACTTGATCTGTTCTTGAAAGTATGTATAGATTATAACTGGTGTATACAGATGAATAGAATAGAAAATAGTCTTCTTGGAAATACAGTCTCTCAGTTTTCTAATTTAGACTGCTGAGGTTAGTACTGAGTGTTAGTTATGATCTGCCGGGAAAACTAATGGTCAAATTGTCTAAATAGGCAACTGGAAGTCTTCCTTTACAAAGACAGCTACAAAGCTGTTCATTTTCCAGTGACTGAATGCTACAAATATGTATTATTCTTGAAGTACAGTTCTAGATGGTAAGTGATTTAGGGACTTAGCTTGCAATAGGGCATTATGTCTAACTACAGCAGTGTTGTGATATCATCCATGTTATAATAGGGGCAGTGCAAATTAACTCTTAGGCATGTCTGTGGGAGAGCGAGCAATACAATACTTGAACTATCTCTGATCTGTGCATATTGCTCTTGGCTGTGTGCTGACTGGTAGTCTCAAGCCCATAACTTTCAGCATTTGAGGCTGACTTACTAAATGGCAAAATAAACTCAACACCCACCCTGAAAAAAAAAAAAAATCTTGTGTGGAAACATAAGGCGAAGAATATTTTAAGTCTTTTGCAGGGCAAAATGCTTACAGGTTTTTTTTTAAAAAAGTGCAGGCTGGATAAAAGCATAGGGTTTTATACTTTCTTTATCATTGTCTAGTCAAGCAGATTTTCCCCTCTTTCAATTTGCATTTAATATAATGGAGGCTTTGAGAAATCTGCTGTAATTCAATTTGACATGTAGTTTGTATATGCTGCACAAATTTATAATATGTGGCACTTGAAACACACCAAAGGTCTCAGTCTTACTGAGTTTTGCTAGGCAAAGAGAGATGAATAAAACAATCTTATCATGAGTCTTTGGAAAAGTCAATATGCATTCTTCCTTCCAAGTAGTGCATGTGTCTCGCCTGTTGGCCTAAGTTATCCGTGTTCTCAATAAAATGTGAGATTTCACATGGCAGTTGGTGTGAAGTTAGCAAGGTGCCTAATTTCTTGGCGAGCATTATCAACAAAAGATTTGAATATAAAATTATACCGTTATTTTCAATAGTTTAGAAAATTTGGATTGTTTTAATATTCAAGAATAGATTGATCTCATTTTCCTTCACTGCAGTTTGAACATATCACAGCATAATTCCAGTTTGAAGAAAGATCAGGAGGCATCTACTGCAACCTCCTGCTCAAAGTAGGGTGAGCTATGTATTCAGACGAGGTTGCTCACGGTTTTGTCCAGTTGGTCTTAAAAACCTGCAAGGATGGAGACTGCACAGCCTCTCTGGGCAATCTACTGCTTCACTGTCCAAACAGTGAAAAAAACTTTCTGAAATGCAGTCTGGACCTCTCATTTCAACTTATGCCTGTTGTCTCCCACTCTCCTGCCATGCACCACTGTGAAAAGCCTGGCTCCATCTTCTCAGTAAGTTCCTTGTAGGTACCAGGAGCTGCTGTCAGGTCTCACCAAAACTATCTTTCCTCCAGGCTGAATGAGCCCAGCTCCCTCAGTCTCTCCTCATGAGGCAAGTGCTCCAGGCCCTGACCACGTTGGCAGCTCTCTTCTGAAATTGCTTCAGTTTATTGGTGTCTTTTGTGTATAGGAGGACGTAAAACTGTAGTCTAGGAAGCACTGAGTAGAGGGGGCCTGTGGCCATGGAGCTCCTGTTCATGCAGCCCCAGGTGCTGCAAGCTGTCTTTGCTGCCAGGACCAGTGCTGGCTTCTGCTCAGCTCGTGCCAGCTCACACCCACAGCGCAATGTCCTCAGAACTGCTCCCCCACCAGTATTGTTGTAGGGGTTGTTCCTCCCCAGTTGCAGGATTTTGCATTTGTCCTTGTTGAGTTTCATAAGGCTCCTGTCAGCTCTCTCCTTCAGCCTGTCTAGGTCCCCCTGAACGGCAGCTCTGCTCCAAAGCATATTGACAGCTCCCACCATTTTGGAATGAGCTGCAAACATGATGGCAGGGAGCTCCATCACCTCTTCTGGATCGCTGACAAAGATGTTAACCAGGAGAGGTCCCAGGACAGACCCCTGCACTGCTCTGCTTGTAACCAGCCTCCGGGCAGGGCACGACCCATTGACCACCACCCTCTGAGCCCAACCAGCCAGTCAGCTTTGTCCCACATAGACTGTAACATCCTAACATGGATTCAAGAATATTGTGGGAGATGTGTTGAAAGCCTCAGTGAAATCTAATGTGTCCACTTTTTCCTTATTTGACCTTTTACTTGTAAAATATTCCTTATATTGTTTTCCCTTATTTTAAGTGTTTTTTGCTGACACTGTTTATCCTTGTTCTTTGGAAATTTTTGAGGCAGCTCTTTTGACTGACTGGACCAGAATCTATTCTTTTAACGAATGGCATTTTGCTTTTGTTTTATTGAGTAAAAATCAGAATGAGTGATATTTGCTATTTAATACAAGAGGTAGCAGAACCCATTAATGAAAGGAATACTAAAATTTCATAGTTTGTTCAATAAGTAATAATTTGCTGTGCCAGACTCTCTTTCAGGCTTTTTAAAAATGTGTATCAGTAGTGGAAATTATTTCTATTAATTATAATGACAACTTATAATACAGTCTAGTGGAAAGCTTTGTTTTCATAGCAGTGTCTTTCAAAAAGGTCATCCATCAGCCTCTGAAATTGCCTTCAGGCAGCCTCTGTTTAGGCTGATTGTTAAATGCGTTCTTACAGATATCCTGTCCAGGTAAATCCTATTAGAATGCAAAAGTTCATTTCTAAGTAGTTGCGGTCTCTAAACTATCACAGTTTAGGGATTCAAATGTAATTTTTGCAGCTAAGAAACTCCATCGGGTCTGTATGTGCATGAACAAAAACTTGTATCTTTGACACCAAAATATTGAAACACTTGAATTCCATTTTCCCATATGGCAGGTGGTGTTTCTAAAGGCGCCTAGGTACCAAAGGATTTATGCAAGCTGTGGGACTGTTAAAAGCATCTGGGTATCTGTCTTCATCATAGGGTACCTCTCTCAACTTTAGTCATTTTAAGCATGTAGTCAAAGAGTACCCTAGATTCTCCCAACCATCAGGAGAGAGAGACAAATCCACCGCACAATGAATTCTTCAATGCAATCCAGAAACCTCCTGGACTGCTTGTGCCCTGTATAATTTTAGATTGTATATTGCTGCCATGATGAAATATACACTTATATTTGGGGCTAAATAGCATGATTGCATCCACTCAATAATTTAACATCTAAGGCCTGAAAAATCAAATTCTTGAAAGGATTTATCATATGGTGTTTAAGAATTTTTCAGCCCCCACTTTTATTGTCCATATTTAGTACAAAGCCCGTAAGGCTGGTCTTTAAGTCTGAAAGACTTCTCAGACTCCTTTTTGCCTGTAAAAGCAAAAGGGAAGAATGAAAAGCATTCCGAAATTATGTTAAAACACACTTCTATGTGTATTTGGGGTGGTTCTTCCTTCTGTAGTACTTACATGGCAGTTTTCATGAGGGCAGCTGTCTAGTTGTCCTCTGCTGTGTACGGAAGGAAACAGGGGCTTGGGGAGTTTTCACTTCAATGGTGGAAGTGAAAACAGAATATATCCACAAACTGCAGAACAGCTGCACTGGCCAAAGCCCATTCTCTTTCATCAGTTTGATTACATTTTTTTCTTTATGCATTCAGATAATAAGAAAACAATGTATTCTAATTTTTTCATCCTGTAAAAAATAAATATGTATAAGCAAAGACTAAGACTTTATTAATATTAAAGAAAAAAAGTGTGCTTAGACAGGTCAGAGGTAGTAAACAAAAATACTCTGGAGAAATATTTCATATTATATGGAAATCTTTATGCATATAGTGGAAGACTGCATAAACAGTCTCCTTTTTATTCCAGGTGGTAAGTGGTCGTGAATTTCTCATCAAAAGGTGTCTACCAGAAGCTATGTGACAGCATAAATTAGAGAAAGATCCTTGTTTGGGATCTGAGCGCATCAAAATAACCAGAGAGTGGGCGCTGAGTCTGCAGCAGCCGTTTTTCAGGGCACAGCACCTAAAGATAGAAGGTAAAGAGGAGCCGCCTGTGTCGGCAAGCAGCCCGGAGAGGCAGGCGAGTACCCGGGTACCGCTGCTGTGAGCAGAGTTTGAAGCAGCAGCCCTGGCCGGGAGGGGAAGAGAGAAGGGGAGCAAGGTGGGGACACGCCACTGGGGACCTGGAGGCACGCTGCAATGGGGATGAGCAGCCATTCTCAGGCTCCTCGGCTCTGCCACGCTTCAGCTCAGAAAGCTCTGGGAAAGAGATAAGTCAGTCGGTTAAAGAGAATAATTATATTCCTTCAAAAGCAAGTGAAAGTGGCACATGTTCAACACGGATCTCCTCCCCCTCCTTCTTGATCATAACAGAAGATTTGGGCGGATTTCCCATTCAGAGGCAATCAGGGAGCGTGGAGAGCGAGGGATGCAGGATGCCCTGGCTGACCTTCAGAAGAATTATTGTTTCTTTCACTCATGGTTTCTGCCCCCATCCCCCTTGTACAAGGCTTGGGAGCTACAGAAGCTTTCTATTTAAAAACAGGTGCATAAGTGGAGCTGTCTGCTGCGGGGATGTAATTGATTCAGGACAACAGTGCCCCTAATCAGACAGCTGCTTTTGTCGTCTTGCCCTTTTGTGTGAGGGAATAGGAAAATAGCTATCACTGTGTGTTTTAGTCAGGAAATATGCAGCAAATATTTGTCAAGTAATGTGTATTTAAAATATTGCTTGAAATTATACATATATTTAACGCTTTCCCCTCCTTTACTGCTTAAAACTGTCAGACTTTAAAGGATACAATTTAATTAGCAATGGCATTTTAATACAGTTACTGCACTGGCTGTGCTGTATGCAAATAATTTATTTCAGGGAAATTGTATTGGGATTGAAAACGTTTTTTCCCAGGAAGTATTATAATTCCTAATTGACTGAAGCTTTGCTGATTTAGAAATGCATTCAAAGAAACCAAGACGCAAGTCAAGGGTATAGGGGGATTAAAGTTACTGTCACTCTTATGCAAATGTCTGTCAACCCCGCACAAGGCGCACAAATTAAAATTGAAGTGCCAGTTTGCTGCCGCAGTCATGCTTTCAGAATAATCAGTGATTAATTCAACTGACATACCACAACTGTTTCCGAAGACCAGAGCATCATTCTTGTATAACACGGCACATTTATATTGTTATAGAAGATTTATATCAATTTCATTCTGCGTTCAGATTTTTGAAAGTTGCTAGATATGAAGCAAGTGCACTTGCTTGCCCTGAAGATGAGTTTTCCGTGTGCAGCGCCATGCTTGTCATTACACATTAGTGCATCGTTTAGAGGGAAAAGAGATAGATAGAATAGACAAAATATTTTGCATATGCATAATCAACACAATTGCAAATAAAGGCAAAAGTCTTGGGAGGCAAAACACAGCTGTAATGCTAATGCTGAGTGAATAATTTTCTTGATGAATTTAGCCTCTGTGTCTGCTCACCAAATATACTCAAACATATTGTAATTTCTGAAAATTTGGTTATTCTTTAGAATTGCTGTACTGTTGGGGATTTTTGCTTTATTTTTTATTCTTTGGTTTGCATGAAATTTGTGATTATAAAATATTTGATGTTCAGCCTGCAGGCTTTATTAGCCAGTAGTCATCAATCATATAAACATACCTCACTTTTCTCTACTGGTTGGATTGGTGTAATTCCTTTAGGAATACCATCTGCAACTGGTTGGCCTGTAGCAAAGTGTTAGAACTTTATTTGTGGTATATTATGGTCCTAGAATTAGTTGCTTTCTGTATGTACAGGAAAATTTTAAAATGTACATAGTTGCAGTCTTTGAAGGAAGGGTAATAGATAAAATGATGGTATGTTTCCCATGGGATATATATTCTTTTCTCACCCTGTTCTCATCTACTTAGTCTGGTTGGACTTTTTCTTGCCATTTTTCTGTGGAAGGGAATGTTGATTTGCTTTCTTCTGTAATGTTTATAATTTCATTTATAAGCAAATTGATAATGATCACAAGCACTTTGAGAGAGGATCTGTAAGAATTCTGTATCTGAAACAAATTACAACCTGTTTCTGGTACAATATAAACAACTTACTAGAAAGAAATAAGGGAAAAAGCATTATTTCAGAACAGTAATTGTCCTTCCTAGAGTGATTAGATGATTGCTTTACATTTTGTGGGAGGAAATATTTACTTTAGTGGTAATAAGTTTTATTTAACTTTCTTATTCTAGTTATTGGAAACTGCTGCAGTGAATCCACTTAGGCAGTTCAGTATTGTCTTAACATATACGCAGGCTGCCCAATGACTCGGGAATATTCTCTCTGTGATCGTGTTCTAATGAGTAACAGACGGGTTATGTCAAGAGCCATGAAAAAAAGTATAAAGCTATAAACCTTTTGAAGTATTTTCATACAGAAATAAATTCTTGTGGTTTCAAAAACAGTAAATCAAGAATATATATGTCCTTACAACTTGGGGGGGAGGGGGTAGAAGACCTTAAATGGACTTATTTTAGTTCATGCGATTTAAAACTATTTAGGTGTACAAGCATCAACCAACAGACCACTGCTTGTAGTAGTGTCTGTATTCTTGCATTTGCTCTTCCATAAATCCATTAGTCAGGCACCAGTCTTCAGCAGCCTCTGTATTGGGTTTTACAAAGCATTACATTCAGTTATTCTAAAATCAGCAAGTCATATGTACCAGAAGGAAATCACAAATACTGCATTTGTCTGTGGCTCTGTACTGGTGGTAGGGTTGCAATCAAACTCTGGTATACAGGAAATTGTTAATGGTTCAGACTGGGTAATCATCACTCTCATAATACAGGAGAATGAATGATTGCCCAAAGCAAAAGAGTGTTTGCAAAGACCTCGTCGTACGCCATTTTCTTTCATGATACATTTGATGACCAAGTACGAAACCTTGCTAACTCCACAGCTATTATTCAGGAACATGATTTATTGTGATGTGGGGAAGGAAGGTCAAATTCATTTAACAACACTGCATTTCCCCCACCTGCGTTTTTACTATGTTTAGTATCTAGATGTTGATTATCAAACCATGTTTCTCAAGGCCTTATTTGAGAAAATTATCTGGATACAGTTTTTGTCTGTGACACGTGCTGCGTTTTCAGGAATTATTAAAAGTAGATCAACCAGATTGGATCCCTTTAGCAGCTGTAATTTTTATTCTCCCTTTTGCGGCTTGCTGTCTGCCCTACCCACAAGCGTTCATCCCCAGTGAGGCACGCGGTATCGCTGTTGGTCTAGTGGCGGACTTGGGGTCTGACGCCTTTGCTCAGGGTTAAAGCTGTTCCCCCTTATAGCTCTTAACTCTACAATTTATTAAAGCAGTACACCTCAGTGAGCCATATTGGCTATTGCTATCCTTCTACATCACAAAGCAACAATTTACAAACTGGAACTGCCTTTTCTTTTTCCCTCTGAAAGTAATTATTACCTACAAAGCTGTAATAAATCAGAGCACTTAAAGATGGCCCAAGGGAGCTTTTAAGTTTGTAAAACCTTGTCAGTCATGGTTTGGTTTTGCAAAAACTCCTAGAAAAGTTCCTTGTTTTGTTTTTATTTGAACTTCCAGGGCAATGAAGTTGAGAAGGTTTGGATTAAAGGTTTTTGTTGGGCTTTTCTTTATATTTTTTTATACTGTTATCAATGCTAATTCAGATATTACATGTAGTAAATCAGTTCTCTTTAATTCCCAGACCGCAAAACATTTAGGCTAGGATGAAGAAAAGATACACATTTTTATATCTCTCAGAGATCTACCTATGTCTAGCCAGACCATTTAATTGCTTACACTACTCTGTATTTGAGGATGGTTTGCCTAGAGCAGTGAGTTAGCTTGCAGAAAAGGACCCATCGTGCTCTCAGCAATGCTGTAGAGCTAATGCCAGGCTAAGCCAGAGCACTGGCACTGGTGGTGTTAGAGGGCTGCACTTAATGTACTGGAAGCTGCGGGCGTGTTTTGCGGTCACAGAGGTGCCTGCGTTTGCAGCAGACTCAAGTCCTTTCTCTGCAGTGGCAACTTTATTTTACATACTGCAGATATATTTTGCATTGTGCACAATGTTCTTGGAAGTGCCTGGAAGTACTTCTGCTAGAGGATACAAAATATCTCATAAGATGCGGGGTTGGACTAGATGATCAATGGTCACTTCCAACCCAAACCATGCTTGATAATATGATGATATGATGTGCCAGAAAAAAAACTCTTGAAAGAGAAGTTAGCCCCAACATTGTCAAAGATGGTGCTGTTACAGTGATTTGGGCAAAGAAATATGGCAACTCTGCTCCTGCAAACACTGAAAACTAAAATGATTTCTAAAGCTATTCCAAGTACTGAGCCTTTAGTTTTACCTCAGTAAAGTGTATTTCTTCTCTTAATAGAAAAGTCATTCCTTTTTTTACAGTGAATTAAGTCAGAGTTTCCAAAGTTGATATATATGCTCTTTTAACAAACTGAATGGGACTAACTTAATAGCAGTTTTTGGTAGGGCAGACAAGGTTAAAAGCTTCAGTGGAGAAACAGACAGAGGCTGTCTAGAGGATATGTGTTGGTATAGTTGAGGTGGTTTTAGCAAGGAAAGTGTAGTTACAAACCGTTTTCTGTTTACTCTCTTTCTTCCAGACAGTAAACCTACTAGCCAGTTAGTACTTGTAATACAAAGAAATTTGAAGTGCTGACGCACTCATGAAGCTATACTGGGAATATCAGAGGTGTAAAGATGAATTGGCACAACTGTGGAAGAAAAAGCGCAGCCCTACAGCGTGGTTCAGGTGGGGACGGGCTGGAACTGTTCATGTCTCGTGTTTTAAGTCTTTCCTGTCTGTTGTCCCTCTGCTCCACTGCAGCAAAGGTAAAGAGGTCACAGGAAAAAAAAAGTTATCTTCCAATGATGTGTATTTTAAGCAACGTTTTGTAGATTCTTTTATCTAGGAATGAAGCTGTTACTGTACTTCTTACCAAATTATGGAGTAGCTGCAGGCCTGATTAAAAAACAAACAAACAAAACAAGGAAAAAACCCAACCCAGAAAAGTGTCATAAATGGGTGGGGTTTGCTAAACCACTGGGCGGGTGGTTAGATGCATTTGAGAAACTCAAGTGTTGCTTTAGGTAACGGTCTAGACCGGGGCATAGTGACAATGTATTGATATGCAGGGCTAGCCATCTAAAAGCACTAGACCCCCATTAAAATAGACACCTTTTTATTATTATTAAAAAGTCATTGAAGTATGAAATGCAATGTTAGAAGCACAATGAAAAATGAAAATTAAAGAATTGCAAATAATTCTTCAATTTCAAACACTCTCCAATTAAATGCCCGTGTAATCTCTGCTGGTCATTAACTGAGATCAGCTAATGAGGAATGCACAAAACAGTTGGTCTGTAGCTCTGCTGTACAATCAGTCCTGTGAATAAAATTGTTACCCGATAGTAATGAAGTGTTATTGAAGCTGATTGATAGTCAAACTCCAGCTGACTTTGATGGGGAAAGAGAAGAACCAGGATCTCGCTCTCCATCTTTAGTTAATAGAGACACTTCCAACATCATTGAAAAGGGAAAGAAATTCTGCTTCAACTTTTCACTGAAACACCTCCAATAAATAGGATTATACCTTTGTAAGCTCTTCTGATCGAAAACAAACTCAGCAGACTAACAAGTGCCTGCTCAAACAACTGAGTGGTTTCATTGCAGAGTGTGAATGAACGGTAACTCTGAAATGAAGGCAGTGTACATAGAGTCAAATCGTTCCCTCTGTAACTTCTCTACACATATATTAGTGAATAAACTCGTTCTCAACTTGCAGTGATATACTCATAAAAGTATTACAAATCACAAAAACAGTCCCACATAGATTTAATGGCATGTTCCCAAATGACAGGAATCTTCTCCGCTTCTAGCGTGTTATAATCTACACATGAAATCAGGCTGTGGGTGAAAAAGAGTAAACATAAAAGTGACACTGGATGAAAAGGTGAAACACTGAAGAACTAAACCAAGATGTTACTTTGGTCTTACAGTCCCTATGAGCAGTGAGAAGCACAAGCTCTGCTTTTGATACTCCACAAAATTTCAGTACCTTGGGGTAATTTTGTTTTTTTGTTGGTTGGGGTTGTTTTGTTTTTTTTTCTCTTAAAGCTTCAGGCTCTCTTGGAGATGTCACTCCTTCCTCCCTAATAAAGATTTGTGAGTCATGCACATATTAACTCCAGGCTCAGCAATCCTAATTTATAGACTTTGTAGCTGCATGTAAAAATGCGGTAGAGCTCCCAGCTGGCAGGCTGTCCGGCTGCCCTCTGGGACAGCCCCTTGGACTGCGCTCATGCTGGGCTCCTTCCAGCAGCTTTAGTCACCCCTTGCTAAACCTGCTAACGAGGATCTGCTGCCCATCTTTGTGTGGAGGGTGTAGTGGCAGCAGCAACAGCTTGTTAATTTTAAGCTTGTTTACTCCTTTTTGGCAACTCCTTCTCCAATTCAAAGGGACATCTGAGAGGTCGTAGTCGCAGCCCTTCTGCTTCCCTTCCCCGCTGCAGGCAGGTGCGTTCTCTCTTCACCTTGCTGTAACAAGGTAAATCTTTTAATCTTCCAGTTCAAAGCCAAAACCAGAGGAAGGGTGTTCAAAAGCAATAATTACTTTTCATTTCTCTGTAATGTCATAATCTTGAAAATTGTATTCATCAGTGAGCCTCTGTGAGAAAGTCAAGAACATCTGGCCCTGGAAAGGCAAATATTAGGTGAACATCTAGTTTGACCATTGTTCACCATGAAAAATTAATTTCCATCATAAGAAGATGATCTTTACTTGGCATTGCTTTATATCCATAAATCTCAGTTCCTTCTACTCTTGCCAAAATAGATTTTATTCTGAAAAGAAAATGTCAGAGAGTTGAGAACTTAGACTTTTGTCTAAAGTTGTTGCTGTTACATGGAAGATGCATGAAAGTTATAATGATGAGGAGACATGTAAAAACCTTAAAATAAACTTTTTTTGGAACTAGAATGATCCAATGAAATGAGTAGAATTACTGCAGTATAAATCATGGTTTGGCCCAAAGTCTGAGTACTTCTGAACTTTTTGGTAATTCCATGTAAGGGCTTTGTAATTTTGTCAGCATACAGCATGTGCAGTCAGTGTTGCCATTTCCTTCAGGTTAGCCCTAGTCATGCTTGTTTCCATTACTTTCTTAAATGTGCTTTTCCGGCTGAGTGATGGCAGGTTGTTTTCTTCACCTGTGAAGAAACACAGAAACAGGGAAAAGGATCTCATAATGCTTCCTGAAACCGGCCTGTCAACAAACCCTAACTAGTTTCCAGAGAAACAAATACTCACTTATGTTTTTATAGCACAGAAACCATCATCTTAAACCAGGAATAGTGCCAGCAAACTCTGATCCCTGAATAAGCAGTTTACTTGCTCAAGCTCCTAGGCTGTATGGGAATCGACACTTTTCTCCCCCGCAAATCTCTCTGTTACCTGATAAGTAGTCCAAGTGTTGCACATATTCATGATCAGGGGTTCATACTTTGAAATGCAGTTGAGAGAATTACTGCATGTAAAACCTGGTACCTTCCCTTCACTCAGCCTTTACTAGCTATTTGGAGTTGGTTAATAACAAGTTGTAACTATGAGTAAGTGAATTTTTCATGTTTGTATGAGATTAGATGGGATCTAATCTGATGGGATTGGATCAAATTTCTTCTTTGACACGTTTGATGTGCCTAATTTGGGAAGTTCAAGTTTTTGGGTAGGCCCAGTGCTGCTTGAAAGCTGCTGACTGGGGAGCTGTCAAAACATAGGTCATAACCTAAATACCAGTGTCAGTACAACATCCATCGTTAAGTTTCTTCATGTCTAGCTCCTAAAACTGTGGAGGAAGATGCGGAACCGTCTCAGGCACAAGGTCTGGGGGTATGCGTTTGGTCTCTCGCCTCCAAAGCAGCAGGAAGTGTCAGGAGGTCACCTGGCTGAGACCTTGTAATGAGCTTGTGGCACAGCTTGGCACACACTGTTGTGGTTGAGGCTGCCTTGGACCACTGCCAGGCTGGAAGAGAAGAAGTCGGGGGTGCATTTCATCAAGCATGCTGTTAAGAAGCTTTGTGCATACTCCTTGTTGGTACTGTGTGGTTTCCTTTTTTTTTTTTTTTTTGGCCAGTTCGCTTACTTTCTTTATTGGCTTCCTGAAAATCTCCAAGGAGAACTGAAAAGCTTTAATAGATAATGAAATTAAGCCTTTTACAACAACGATAGTGGGAAAATGACACTAATTTCTCAAACTATCAGGTGCTGAGGGTTTTATGTAGTATTGGGGGGGTGTGTCTTTTTATTTCTTTACTATTTTTGTTATTATTTCATAAGTAATATCAGTATTCTGAGAGATACAGAACACTTGTTGCAAAAGCGGGAGCACAGGAAACTCGAGTATTCTGAACCAGAGAGATAGGAACTGGAAAGTCCAGGGTTGCAGGTTATTCCTGCTACAAGAGAAGGCACTGTAGGCACTTACAGACTTCGCAAAGGTGTGGAGACATCCAGGGTGATTTTTCTCCTGAAAAAGAGTCAGAATTAGCTCTCTTAGTGCTTGTCTGCAGGGAAAATTTGCCAGTGTAATTAAACTGCTGTAGTTGCACAGGTATAACTGCTTCTTCAGTCACTCTTGTTTCAGGAGGAGTGCCCAGGCAGGCAGTTTACACCAGAGTAACCACGGCAATGTGCTGCCATACAAGTACAGCGAGGCCACTTGCCAGCTGGTGTGTGCCAGGTGGTTGCCATCTGAAATGCTCAGGACAGCATTGCTCATGGTGGAAAAAAAAATGCCGAGCTGTGCCAGGGCCTTAGGCAGGACACACATTCCCATCAACGCCCTGAAAATAAACATTTTAAGTTGTAAGTCAAATCATTTCCCTACGTATATAAGCTCCAGCTGCCTTTGAAAACCTCCTATCACAGCTTTCTTTCACAGTTCAATTTGACAAAAAGATGAGTTCAACTGTTAATATTCAGCAGCCTTCTGATGTTTGATCCTTAACTCAGTTTCTCACCACCCCACCTTCCCACCGCCCTTCTTTTTCTCCGCTCTGCCTGTGGCAGAAGAGTGATTCCTGACTGAGGAAAAGGCTGGGAAAGGGATGATGTGACTAGCTGGAAGCGTGGGTGACCTGGCTCCAAGTCCTTGCTTTGCTGCAGACTTTCTGTATTGTCCTGAGTAAGCCGGTACCTCTGCAGTTTCATTTGTGCCCTGCGAAGGTGACGAGCAGCACGTCCACAATGCCGGAAAGAGTTGCAAGTTGTGATAACCTCGTCAGAGAAGATGAGTTGCACAGGTTGTGCAGGCTGAGAGGTCCGGTCAGTATCTCAGCTGCGTTGCATTTCCCGGGTGACAGGGACTGGGAAGTTGTTCGTTCCCCAGCCAGGCTGCTTTTCTGGAGCAAATCCACTTTGCCCTCCCTCCTCTTCCCTTACTGCACAGTCTTCCAGATCCTTAACTGCCCAGAGCAGATTTCTGTTTGTATTAATGCACTAAAAAGTATCTTTCTGAATAGGGAGAAATCCCCTTGAAAACCTTTGTGACCTCTGATTATTAAAACCTGAAGAAATAATTGATTTTAAAGCAGGAAGGTTCACAACACTTCTCGGGTCATTTGTCTTACAAAGATTTGGCTGGAGAAAGACAAACCTCATTCAGAGAGAGATGTTCTAAGGAAGTTGACTTTTCAATGTACAAGATATCACAGTTCATTATGGGACAGGCTCTGCTGTTAATGTCAATTTTTGCTAACAACAGGTTCAGAAAAACTGGCAGCAGTGGATATTAGTGTTGGATAAGGAAAAAGAAAAAGAAAGGGGGAGGGAGGGACGGACCATTAAAGCTGAGCTAAAGCTAGGATGCTCTTCATCTCTTCATCATCCACATGTAGCCTCCCATGCTTGGCCTTGTCTGGACTGTAGTTATTTATTAGATTAGTGTTTCTGCAGGGTGTTCCTGAACTGCTGAATATTTTGTGTGTGTTCATTGGCTTGCATAATTTGCTCTTACTTGTCTTACACCAATCTCTGTCTGAGTGGGGGGAAAAGCGCATATCTTATGTGGCAACTCTATTATACAGTTGTTCAAAGCAGCTGTTTGAATCCTACTATTCAATCTTTTCTTTACTTCATTTCAAATGGGACAATTCAGATTGTGAGTTTAGCTCAAGGATATACAATGAGGGTAATCAAACATCTTTACATAGCCTCAAATTTGTGTCATAAAGAACTGCAAAAAAGGCATCCAAACGCAACATTGAAAGTTAGATGGCAATTTATTTCTACAGTGTAATCTGGCAGTCATTTCCCTGGCCTACAACAGGCTTAGAAGTGCTCTGGCTGTGGTTGCTCTGGCTGTGGTTTGTACACACTAGAAAGAGAGAGACCCACATGAACATAAATACATGCTGATGTTAAATGTACCTTCTGTGTTCCAAAATTTGTGTTTATTTATGTAACTGTAGGCACACAATATCCCTGACATAAAAATGAAGGGATAGGCTAATACTTTATCTATAGTCCCTCTTCTAGCCATATCTACTTATTCAGCGTTAGATATCTGGCAACGGGAGAAACAAGCTGTAGCTTTTTAACTCTAAAAGGATTGTGCTACCAGTCTGGTCTGGTCCTTGGTCAGAGTAGTGGACGGGGTGATGGAGATGTGCTTAGCAGGTAGGAATGACCAGGTCCAGTCCCTTTCCTTACACAGGCTTTTGCTGCCTTTCCCTCCCTCCCCAGGTTAGTGAGCAGCTCGGGGGGGGGCAGCACTCAGCTGAAATTCACCCACTTCTGTTTTCTCTTAAAAGCTGGCTCTGAGTATCCCTTTCATTTTTATTTTTTTTTATTCTTAGTCTGCAGAGAATTATTTTCAG
>NW_009647949.1:813286-814374 GCF_000708025.1 Charadrius vociferus | reverse complement strand
GTTCATTCTTGTTTCTTTCAACATGCAAAGCAAACCAGTGCTGCCTCCTTTCAGATCACTAACGGATCTTTGGTATTTTTTTGTGAGGAGGCAGCCCATGGTAGTAAAGTCAGGCAGGACCTCCAGTCCAACAGGCACTATTCATATGTGCAGAAACTCTGGGATGCTTTTGCAATTGGAGCAATGTAAGGCAAAGCGCACAATGTATTTGATGCTTCATAGGATTTGTCTCTGTGCAATTTCATCAGTGATGGACCTCGCTTGCTTGGTCTGTGCGTTGGGCTAAACAACGATGTTGGGGATGTTCTGTTCAAAACTTGCTTTTCTAAGTTAAAAAACAAACAAACAAACCCAAACATGGTATTTCTACAGCCATATCAGGTAAAAAAAAATTATCTCTGAGACAACTGGTAAGTTTTGTAGCAAGCATCCAGCTCTGGAGCCCCCAACATAAGAAGGACATGGACTTGTTGGAGTGACTCCAGAGGAGGACCATGAAGATGAGAGGGCTGGAGCACCTCTCCTGTGAGGAGAGGGTGAGAGAGTTGGGGTTGTTCAGCCTGGAGAAGAGGCAGCTCCGGGGAGACCTTATTGCAGCTTCCAGTACCTAAAGGGGGCCTACAGGAGAGCTGGGGAAGGACTCTTTATCAGGGAGTGCAGTGACAGGACATGGGGTAATGGTTTTAAACTGGAAGAGGGTAGATTCAGACTAGATATTAGGAAGAAATTCTTTGCTTTGAGGGTGGTGAGACACTGGCACAGGTTGCCCAGAGAAGCAGTCGATGCCCCATCCCTGGAAACATTCAAGGTCAGGTTGGACCGGGCTCTGAGCAACCTGTTCTAGCTGCAGACATCCCTGCTCATGGCAGGAGGGGTGGACTAGATGACCTTTAGAGGTCCCTTCCAATCCAACCTATTCTATGATTCCAAGTTTTATCCAAACACGCCCTCTGCGGAAATAACTACATATACTCTATCTACTGTACTTGTACATCTGGGGAGGAGCTGACCCAGTAACGACAGCCCCAAGAGCTCCTTCCTGGGCAGCGGGGCGGCCGCCCCCACCGCTGCCATCAGTGTCCCCATCG
>NW_009647949.1:751914-813137 GCF_000708025.1 Charadrius vociferus | reverse complement strand
GGTGGGGAGGGAGGTGTAAAGCTACAGAACGTCCCTTGGGTTTAAACAGTAGGGCTGTGGGGTGGCGACGGGGTTGGCGTCTTCGTTATTAATTATCCTGGGAGGGGAAGCCCCCAGCCCACAGCGTTATTCCCGGCACAGTCCCCCCCTGCAGCTCCCAGGGGCCGCTGGCTGCAGCAGGGAGGTGTTTGGGGGTCTCCGGGCCACCTGGAGCAGCCAGCTGCCTGCTTGGGGCTGGGATCGGGGGCTTCTGGGGGCTCCCGCAACATCAGTGTCAGGGGAGGAATCGGCCTTGTCATTTGGTTTTGTATTTCAAAAGAAGTAAACGTTTGCTGAAGGGAATACCCCGTGTCTGCTGGAAAAGTCCGTGCCAAACAGCCTCTTCCCCCCTCTGCACCCCCGAAAATCACAACAAAATGAAGGAAAAAGGAAGAAAACAATAGGACCACTTAAATGGGCCAAAGATGGGAAAGCATAGCTTGCTTATGTACAAGATCACAACTTAAACATGATAGAGAGGAAAGAGCTGGTATTTTGTCTTGACTTAATAATCACAATATTTCTTGCAGGGTTTTTTTCCAAAACCAAAATACTTCTGATAAGGATGATGATGTGGCTTAAATAATCTAGCCATTCCGTCTGTTCTCTCGAATTATCTGATATCTGTTCACTCAAATTAATTTATGCCTTTGGCTTTTTTCAAGGCCTAGATTTGAAACTACAGATTTATTTGCCATTTACAGTCACTTCATATCCAAAATCACTACTGTAAAGTTGCTAGCGTTTGCATTATATGTTGGTATTAACCATTGCAAGATTAGTAGTCTGTTTATAGCACAGCAAAGTTGTTTCATTGTGTGCTTTCCTGCTATGCCACACTACCTTTCTGAAATCAGTGGAACTGAGCACATTGGAAGAGAGGAAATTGTGTGTTGTTTATGATATTCTGGACAGAAATAGATGAGGCAACTGAGTCCATTGTGTTTTATGATATTGAACTGCGGATATAAACAAAATGCAGAAAGATCCATTGATGCTAAGAAATTTTGATTTCCCCATTGCTAATGCAAGATATTGTAAAAAACAGTTTTATTTACCTTATTACATTTGTATCTTTTAGGCATCAGACTTTATGTCCTTTCTCTGTGACCCTGAGTACTTAAAACATGATGATACTCTTCCTGAAAACTGAGCTTCTCATAAATAACACGATTGCAGGAGCTGAAGCTTTAAAAAGAAAGCTATGGTTATATACCTTTGAGAAAGCTCCAAGTTAGGAAAATTGTGTTAATTAATTGACAGTAATGGGAGTTTGGGGGTTTTTGTGTGCCATTTTTAGTTATCAAAGCATCTGTGGATATTATATATAGATAATCAGTAATAAGACTGACCACCAATACTGCTAAATTGTTCTGTTAAAGCTGTGTGCTGGGGGAGGGATGGGGAGGCAACCACCGCTTTTGCTAAGAGCCAGGTTGGGACTATGCTGACTTCTAGCCTTGGACATTTTTTTCCCATCAACTATCAAAGCCTGACATCCTCCATATAGTACTGTCAAGGAGTTTGATAAATATCTTGCTGATTATTTATATACTTTATATAATTCTGGCTTATTTTTGACAGGTAATCATGTCAGTATTTGCTGCAATCTAGCTTGTGCTAGAAATGTTTTTCCCATGCTGTTGGGTTGCTACGTTAAGTTGAACATAGGGTCTGTCTGCCATAGACGGAAAGAAAATGGTGCTGCATGAAAAAATGATGCTTAAAAATCTCTGTTTGCAAGTCTAAACAGGAGAGAAGAGCAGCATTGTTTACTGGGGGACTTTATATAAGAAAAATGAACTTCGTTTTGTTTCCAGTCAAGATCTGTTGACTGAGAACTATTTTAGTTTCTAGGAGTTAGGATAGTAGCTGTAATAATTGGTAGCAGCCTCCTATTAATGGGTAAGAAAGTTGTGTAGGAAGTTGGTGACATAAACAACGTCATTACAGAGCCACTGGAAAGTTCAGAGTAAGATGATTTTTTCTTCTCTCCATCTTTTTTGGTGAATGAGATGGTAACTTTTTCTAAAATCAGTGTGAACCTTCTCTGTGTTGTTTCCAAAAAACACACAATGTTCATTTCTGGGTAGGCCTGACTGAACAAAAAGCATCAGTGGCTTTTGTGTCCTACCTTCCAGCATGGGCAAATTGTAGGATAACGTGCTATATAAGAAATTCATGTAAGCACAAACCCAGTTTTCACAGAGATTGCTGGCATCGCTTCTACAGAGGTAGCAGAGCTGCCTCATGGTTTTCTCTTCCCCCTGAAGAGTAGCAGCACTCTGTGTACTTTGTCTGCAATGTACAACAAAGTGTAAATGGTCAACAACCTAAGTACACAAAACATGGGTCAGATGAAAGTAAGGCAGCTAGCAGGCATCAAATATTTTCCAGAGGAGATGGGAGGGGGGTGTGTGTTTTGTTTTGATTTGTTTTGCTTTGCTTTGGTCTTTATCTAAGGTTAAAATTGCTGTTGTCAGTCTGTCCAAGCTGGTGAACTCTGCTAAGGAAGAAATATTGAGCCATTTCCTTGGAAAGTAGCTAAAAATGCATTTTTAAAACAGTTAATATTTTACTGTGCACTCTTTTGTTCCATGCAAACCCTTGCTTTGCTTGTGTTAGTGTCTTTAAGTGTCATGATCTGTGCATGGGATGTGCCTGCACAGATAAATGTCTTGAGTTAGAGTGGCTCCAGATGGAGAGCCACACCATATGCTACCTCTAACTCGCAGCTCCACAGACTGTAGATCTGATCCAGGGGAATGCCTTTGTGCTCTTCTGCTTGCAGTATTTCTTAACTATTTCTCACACCTCCCATAGCAGTTGATCTTGATGTCCCAGCTTCCTTTTGGCAATGAAAGGACACCTGCTACTGCAGGTTTTTATTCATACCAGGGTTTTCTGCTACGGGATCTATAAAGAGGAAAAGAACAATGGGAAGTCTTCCTGTCGGCACCCTGATTTCAAAAGGCAGCATTGTTCCTGCAAGGAGGAGAAAGGAGAGGGGAAAAAAGCATAAGTAGTTAAAAAACTAAAAGCAGCATTTCCTTGATCCTCCATTTTGGCAGAAGTATCTGGGAATGTGACAAAGTTTTGGTACTTGTTGATGCTGAACTCTTGTGTAGAGGTTCCCAAAGGGTGAAGGTGCTGACCTCTGTTTGGAATTCCCAAATCTGTCATGAACTTTACTGTCCTCACTTAGTGTCCCAACCTCTCTGAACTCTCCATGTTCTTCCAGTGTTTTAAATGAATAAAAACAAGGACTGAAGAAAAAGCAGTAAAGGGATGATAAAGTTTTTCCTATCCAAATTTTGTCCTGATCCTTACAAATCTCTGTAGCATAACAGGCAAAGTCAAACGGTAAAATGTAAGGTTCTTTTAGTACAGCTATGTCCAGATTTACTAATTTACTATATAATTTGCATTCAGAGTCACTGTTAGAGAAGTTAGAGACCTTTCTGCCCCATTTCCTCTATTTTATCAATTATCAGAGTCCTTTCTGTTGTATCCTCATTTACTGCTCTGTAATAAACAGGAAAAAGAATTCCTCTCACCCCTCAGACTTTGTAGTTAGAACTGTTACTATTTCATGTAATGAGAATCTCAACTGTAAAATTTAATCCAGTATGGAGAGTTTACTTAGCATTCAACTCTCTTGGTATTTCATGACCCAAAGGGTACTTTGGAATGTCAAAAGGAGACCATATGCACAGATAACAGTGGGGATTTATAGCAGGGTTGTGTTTGATCACTTACCTTTGTCACAAATAATCCAGAACAACTATTTTCAAGGATCTTCTACCATGGTACATAGAAAGCATACAGAAATTTTTAATATCCAAGGTCTAGAACCACCATTGCTGCTTATGCCTCTACCACACTTCTAGCTCCTCTCTTATATTTTAACTTGATGAATCTGATCCAAATTCCATTGGCATTAATGAAGAACACTCATTGACTTCAATAATCTTTGAATTGCATCTAGTATCAACTACATTAGCATAATCAAGTGAGAGGCAATTGTTATGGATGCATTATTTATCACTGATTGGGGAGGTACCGTCAGCTCCCGGTGTCAGCTGATGTTAGATGTTATTTTATAAGGGCTTGATTATTAAATTACTAGTGCAGGTTATGAATCTTTCGGTTGTGCTTTCACTTCTTACTGTGCAATATTCTGTATTTATGTTATAGTTCCCCTAAAGCATACGTTGGAAATGTTCAGCCATTTTATATAAATTTCCAAATCTGTAATCTCTTCTATGAAGTGACACTTCTTACAAACCTGAGTGAAGTGGCGGCCACAGTGTGCCCCACATTCCCCTCTGCATCACGTAATGAGACGCATCCTGCATTGCTGCAGATAAGGCTTTGACCTCATTCATGCAGAAAGCGGGAGGAGGAGTGTGCCAGTTTTCTGATGCTGCTAATTCATATCAGACTCCTGGTACCCAGTGCTCCTTAGCTTGAAAGTTGCTGAAGGCCATTAAGAGCAAGAATATCACAGTACCGATGCCACATCCTGCAACATAAGTTCATCAAGCCCTGTTCGGGGGGTATGATCAGCAGGCATAAAATAGGCAGCTGCAAGTAGGAAGCAAGATGCTGGCAGGTCACACACATATGGCAAAGCTCTTGTCCAGATGTTTTTAGAGACAGTGTTAGGTGTTGCCCTGTCCTCTGGAGGCAGAGCCTGTGCCCAGGACATAAGCATGGTTGGGTTGGTACATGCAATAAGGTGTTTCTAAGTTTTTTTAAGTCAGTATTCAGCTTGACTGAATCTAGAAATATTTGTGGTGCCAGTTGCCACCAGTTTAAAAGCCGTACTTGATCACAACTTGAGTGAGCAGGTTCAGAGGCCACAGTGGTGTAGGAATAGGATACAGGATGTTTTCTACAGTAATAATCTCAGTTTTGTTAATACTTGTGGAGCAGATAAAAGTAGTTTTGTTGATGATCGGGGTTTTTTTCCAAAGAGCTGCAGGGGACAGAGACCTCTGCTGCCAAGTTAGCTCCTTGTCTTCCAAGACCACGTAATTTGCTTTTAGTGAAGTCCCGAATGATTAACTGTCATATTAACCAATGCATATACTTGCATCAGCAGTTAGAAAAATTTCACTTTAGATCCTAACATTCAGGCTGATGGACTTCTGTGCCACTGCAGGACTTTGTCAGTCAATAAAAGTTGATCTGCAACTTTATTTCATGCTGCAAAAACCAGACCTCACCCACTAAACCAGAAGTGAAATCTTCCTCGGTCTTGTCAGATTGGAGTGAAGATGCTGGAAATATTGTACTTTAAATTTTGGGACAAAGACACATATGCACGTCATATTTGGTACAGTAGTGTCACAGTGGGTTGTCCTAATCACCCACAGGATAAGAGAAATCTGCAGCAATACACCAGTAGGTAAAGACAACCCCTCGCTGGGGTGAATTGCTGCACTTCTGAGAGAGAAGAGATGCCCCATTAGTATGTAACTGTGGTACCAAGGTCTGGTTCAGAAATAAGTCATTAAAACCAGAATCTACTTGAGATTGCTACAGAAACCCAACCTTGGCAATCTTTCTCACAAATCAAAGCAGGTGAAGTGTGCTGAAGTGCTAAGGAATAATATTTATAAGACATTATTACAAGTGCATGATTTTTACATGGAGCGATTTACATAGGTATTGAAATTAAAATACAAAGTTGTGCGGGGGTCTGCCTAGTACAGGCAGAAGAACGGAGCTGAATGATGGACATGTTCAGAACATGTTTTCTGGGGGGATCAATATAAAAGAACTTCAGGAAGGGTACGTAAAGGTGATTTACTTTTCACCTTTTTCTGGCTTATTGCAGAAAAACGTAATTGAACTTCAACTGGTCTCTGAATTATTTGGCCTTCTGTTAAAGTAGCAGAGAAAGATCTTTGATAGATGTTTATTATGATCCTGATGGAAGATTTTATGCTGTGTAGCACGAGAATCAAGGGAGAAAAAAGAAAAAAGTAGGCTTTTAAAGTTGCTTTCTACTGTGTGCCATTTCACCTCTGTGGTTTTCCTTGCCATCTCTATCCCAAGCTGCTGCTTATAGGATCCAGTAATGCACAAGCTGCCGTCACTCGCCCTTTTCTCTTCTTTTTCACCGTCCTCCTCCAAATATTTGTTCAAAACCAAGAATTCAGTCACTTAGCATCTTCACCACAGTTTTTCACCACAGTATTTCTGTCAAAATTGTTTTCTAGTTTTTGAAATAGCAAATCTAAGATGATGTAATTTTCCGTGTAAATTATATTTCGTAACACAAATTCAAATGCTCATTAAAATAAAATGGCTAAGTAAAATAAAGTGACATTATCATGGTAAAGTAACAGATCTACAAAAATTCCTTAGTGCTTACAGTGGACCTCACTGACAGGACATATTTCCAACCCACTGGGTTCAATGTGCATGGTTCAGAACAACAGATAAAGTACTGGCGACATCCTGGTTCTAATTGGAAAGCCCAGAGGGTTCAGGATCTTTTGCATGGGACAAAGATGTCTGTGTTCCACAAAATGCCAGAAGAATTGTATCCATTTGCCAAGTTGCAGGACTCACAGAACAAAGCAGGAAAAACATACATGCCGATAAGGAACAGTTTGCTAGTTTTTTGCAAATCAAAGAGCTTGAAAAGAACTAATAATGGATTTATTGCCGAACAACATCCTTTGTAAGTATTTATTTCTGGACAGATACAGGATGATCAGCATCCTGTTTTATTTCATTTTGTTTGTACAAGTAGAACACTGAAGTGATTAACTGGGAATAAGTGCTGATTAAAGGTGCATCTAAATTTATCTCACATTGTTTGGGGATGGCACAGACTGAGGAAATCTGAAATCAGATCATTGGATTGTAAATGTTGATCCGTGTGTTAAACAGTGCAAGTATATCCCAGGCCAAAGTGTGCAGTCAGAATCCAGTAAGGATGTTTTACTAGCCTGGGTGACTCTCTTGGGTGAAAGCATGGCATTTTTATTTTCCTTTTTTTTTTTGTCCCACTAATCTAATTAAATGCTGTCTGAAAATGCGTAAGTGGATCAGGCTAAAATAGTGTACGTAATATGCTGTTATGTGTACATTATATTATTAGGTATTTTATATATATATAGGTAGAATATCTAAACCTGTAAGAAGGTGGAAGGCTTTTCCTATGTTTTAAATGATTTAACGGGGCAATGGCATTACTACTATCTTACCCAGTGAAAACTGCCAGGTAGGTGTTTCACCCCCGGGCTGTTGAGGGGTCCCTCCGGCTGTGGGCACTCACCAGCCCCCAGACAGATGGGCCCAGCTGTGTCCCCCTGCTCCGGCAGCCCGGCCCCAGCAGAGGCTGCTGGGGTTTCCCCAGGAACCACTACCGTCCACCTTCTTGCTTGGTTTTGCCCGTCCGCTTCTCACAGTTACAAGAAGAGCCCACAAGCACAGCAAGGGCATCAGAGGAAGGTGTTAAAGATAGGAGGATGTTAAAGAGAGAAGCTTGGCAGAAAACAAAAGCTTTTAAATATTAACACTTGGTGCTGTGGACAATATTCATGTAGATCGTCTCAGCAAAAGCCAGCAAGGGCTGCAGCACCTGCAGTGGTCCCAACTCATTAGGAAGCATCAAGAGGTGTAGAATGAATACTACTTCAGACCTCAATGTGTCAGAAAAAGCAAAAGGTTATCTGATGAATCTGGTGAGGGCTTGATGGTCAATTAAAGGCCTGCAACAGCATTGCTTTGCTTGGAGTGGTGTTTTTAGTCTGGGACTTGAAAGATTTTCAACCTTCACAAGGTTTACCTGTGAAGGCAGCTGACCAAAAGCTTTGAAGATAGGCAGATGAAGTAAATGACAAATCTTGCACCGCAGTCTCCCAACTAGCAGACGGTCATTAGGTTGTTATGTATTTCCTCCTTTTTCAACCTACTGCAGAGTTATTACTAAACTACTCAGCTTCTCTTCTTGGGGCACAGAGGTCTGCGTGTCTATGGAAAAGAAAAGGCAGCATTTAGATTGTCCCTGGATCTTGTTATCCCCATTTCTCAAAAAATGCACCGCAAATTCTTCTGTGCTTTTCTTGGACTTTTGCGGGTTTTTTAATCGTTAAAAAGTGGCAATTATAAGCACATTTAAATATGTTTTTTAACTTCTTCCTATCACAGTAGTTTTGTGTATTAATCCAGTAACACATTGTGGCAAACTAGATGTTTTTAGCGTGTAGCTTATGATGAACTTTATGATATTTCTATACGTAGCAAGCAGGAATCCACAGTTACGTTCCATACACAGAATGTAACTTCATACACCTTAGGGACTTACACTTCAGAGACTTTTAAATACAAGGCTCTGGCTGGAAGCTATCTTTCTCTTGGCTGCACATAGCGCCCAGTAAAAGTTTCTATCTGGCACGTCATTTTTGAGGTGTGGCAGAGTTATAGATGGTAATACGAGTTGAAGTTTTACAAATGATTATGTTAGAGACATGTATGAATCCCTGAGTTCCTTTATTATACATTGTGCAAGCATTCAGTTAGCTGAGGCATACTTCACTTTTGAATCATAAGGAAAATGCCACTACCCAGCTTGCTTGCAAACTCGTTTGCTTAGAAGCCTCATTGCATCAGCAAAAACAACAGTGCGTGTTTAGAGTGCTCTGTGGAGCACAATGTTTCCTTTTCTTTGTTCAGTAATTTAAATGATTGGAGCGATACTTTTAACAAGGAAGAAATAATTTCATTGTTATGGATCATTTTTCAAGTGAAGCTGAGTTTTGGAATAAAGTGATGGTGAGTAAACCCTGTGAGTGGGGAAGGAGGGATTATTTTTGTTCCGAGTTTTATTCAGCAGTTTCTGAAAACCAAGATGGAAGTGATTTTGGTATTCTGACTGCAGGGCTATATGGTTTTTATTAAGTGGAAAACATAACATATTGATTAAAGAAGGGGTGAGACAGTAACAGGCATGCTTGCTGTCGTGTTCCACGGGAAAGTGAAATGTGAATTCTCTTTTAATATTGAGATACAAATCTGATTCACAGTTAGTTCGTCTGACTTCTGAAAGGGAAACATGTAAGCTCATTAAATAGACGCAATTTGTCTAAGCAACTGCTTTTAACATAATAGTAACCTAGATTTTCAAAATCATTTGTGGTATTGCTATCTAGATATTTAAAGAGGTTTTATTTTTTACTTTAAAAAAGGAAAAATAAAATCAAAACATAATTTTATTTCAGATGGGTGAGAACTCTTTAAATGACTAATTATCATTGTTCTCTTTCTGGAAACTGCATTCTCTGTATTAACTGTATTCTCTATGTTCTGTAAGTAGCCATTTTCTTTTGTTTCTTTTTTCTCTTTTTTTGTCATCAGAATACAAGTAATACTTCAGTCATTGAATTATCAATTTTATCCAAAGAGAGAGGGTGGGTTTTTTAGGTCCAAGTTTTGCCCATAAGAGTAAAAAGGCCAGACAAATAATGCTGCTTAAGTATAGGGAGGTAACCATATGCATAGCTGCAGGTTAGGACAAGTAAACTTTATTGTGCTTTCTCTTGTTGCTGATGGTAATCAGGGCATTCATATTAGCCTGATGAAAAGAGAAAAATCAACAGGAGGTTTTCTAAAGTAACTTAAGGAACACTTTTTTTCTGAGGGAGAGAGGCAGCGTGATCTAGCTGGTAAAGCGTATAATCAGTATGTCTGGCTCATCGTCTCAGGCACTGCCACAGGCAGCCTTAGATGAGTTTAAGGAAGCCACCGTACAACCAATTTTACTACACTTGTTTACCAAGTGAATTGTACTTTATTCATGTAGTAAGGTATCCCCCCCACAAATCTTTCAGTTTCCACATTTTTAAAATATCAGTAATTTTTGTCTCCTTCACAGGGCTGCTATGATTTTTACTTTATTGCTGTGTTTAGTCTTTGACACCGTTTCACCCGTCTCGAGGTCCTTCTTCCATAGGCAGCACTTCAGTTGGGAGAGAATAATTAATATAAAGCATGTTCAAATTTGCGAGGACCTATTTGTATTTCCTTTTTTTTAAAAAATAAAAAAGGCAACTAAAGTAACTGTTTGGCTGTCCAACTGCTGAAAACACAGCAATACTCACACAACCTGCATTTTAGACATGTAGGAGTTATGTTAATCTTTTTCCATATAATTTACTTCAAGTTTCCAAGCTATGAAGTTCTTCATTTTGCTGTCTTGTATATATGATTTGTACAAATGTTGCTAGCTTGTGACAGCAGGTTTGCAAGTGGAAATGTTTGTTCTGTTGAACCTTTAGGCCGTGATTCTGCAATCTGGTTGTGATCCAAGAGTGTTGTGGGTAAAGACAAGCTCTGTAGTTGTCTGAACATATATATATTGAGTGTGTTCCCTTGCATGGAAGTTACCTTCACAATTTAGTTATTTCAGGACAGCTTGTGTCCAGTAATGGCTATGGGAATATTTCTCTTTCATGATTTGCTAACTGTATTAAATATTTCCTAAAATGAAAACTGAGAGCAGCCCGGTTTGTTCTGTCTCTCTTTTTTTTTTTCTTTTTTTTTTTTTTTTTTAGTGACCTGGGTTTTTTTACTGCCTTTCTCCCAGAACAGTAGCACTTCCATCTTCACCTGACTGTAGTCTCTTCTCAGGTGAGCTCTCTGTCAAGAGCAGAGCCCTGCCCTCAGAGCTCAGTTTTATAAACACTTCATGAAGAGATTCAATGAAAAATTCTGTCTATGCAATTTCCCTCTTCTTGAAATCAAATTTTCAAGTAAGCATCCATGTTTCCTAATGTTTTCCTGTCACAGAGTGTTGCTTGTAGGGCAATGCAGTCTTCCTCATTGTTTTTTGCAGTTGAACACAGCTTAATAATTTAAAATGTCCAAAGGAGCAGAAATTATTTTTTGAAAAATGGGGCTATGGTTGAGCAAACACTGTACTTTTCAGGAAGGATTTTAAAAGAAAGGTACCAGGAAATATCGGTCATAATTTCAAAATAAAACAGCAAATGCATTGCTTTCCTGTGGAAGATGCCAGCTGACTGTCACAAAGAAGATACGCCGGTGTCTGCATTGTTAGTGTAGTTTGCAGTAACACTGCTGCGCTGAGCTGAGATCTGGAGGGGATTCTCAAGTCACTCCTGCAGAGTGTCTCAGTGCTGGAAGCTGGCGAGATGGTTCCCCGTGTGTCTTGACGATGGGGTTATCTAGCCAGCTTGGTGAGAGTCAGTCAGGATAGCCAGTCGTATTGGATCATTGCATTGAGCAATATCCCCTGTCAAAAAGAAAAAGAAGAAAACACTTTGAGGCATGCTAATGCTTCAGATACAGTAGTGGACCCATTCTCCTCATCACAGACATTTTGCTTACTTCAGTTCCAGTTTTGAGTTTTGGTAAAGAAGTATGATAACCAGAATGTGGCTAATGATGTCGGGATAGAACGTGTAACAGTGGTAGAAAAGTGTTTAATCCTATAGTCATCGTACATTGAAAACTGGGGAGTCAGAGGGAGGTCATTAGAGCAAAATGGCTGTTTGATGCAGGGCAACCAAATTCTGTGGAAAGATTGTTTTGGTTTTTTTCCTCGGTTCCTGTTAGACGCTGATTTACTGCCTCTTTTTGTATCTACGGGTCAGGTTTGAACTGTGACTCTCAACAAGGGCGGATGAAAGTGGAAGGTCTCTTGACTTTCCTTTGTGGCTGCCAGCATCCTCAGCCTGGGTATCACTCTGGCGGGCTCAGCAGTGCCCTGCCGTCCTTTCCTTCTGCTGGATCACTTACTTTGGGGTGCAGCTAGTCACCAAAAAGATCTCTCAGTAAAGGAGGTTTTCTTCATATAAATTCAGAACTGCTGTGGTGTGCCAGTTGGTGTCAATGCAGTGTTTGAAACGGGCTGAGGGAAGGAGAGCATAACAGAAGAACTGTTAATCACCAAGTCACGGGTTCATGGGGTCTGTGTAACCACAGGAATGGGATGTGCCAGTGTTTGCTATTGTCAAGTGCAGTGTTACTCTGCTAAGTTTTTTGGGATGTAGTTCAGAAACTTGGGTCTGCAAAACTGTAAGTTAACTGTGTGTGTTGCCAGCTTCCCCATACAATGGAAAGAGTGATAACATTTTCTTTAATCAAAGTGCTTAAAGTAAAAAAGTAAGCTAAAAAGTGGTTTAGTGATAACATAAATAAAAGAACTAGTAGGATTACAACATGAACACTGAAGAAATCATGGTTTAAAAAGAAAGCAAGCTTTCTTCTGAATTCAACAGGTCAGCTGTAGAGGCAGTGAAAGCCTGAATTTTTCAGGCGCAGCAAGGGAGTGGGCTGCATCTTCTCATTGTTCAAGTTCTGGAAACGCTGATTGTAGCCAGCTTCCTTTGCCAAGCAGAGGTCCCACTGTTTTTGAGAGGCCTGCTCTTGTCTGCATACAATCCAGCAATGTCTGAAGTGCTTTACACATCACTGACCAGGTGGAAAGTTCAAATTCACATGCGTGAAGAAACTGCTGATCCATTTGCATGATATACCACGGTCCCACTGCCTTTTATGTAGTTAGGTTGTCAATGGCAAAAGATACTGAAATGTATTGTTCCGTAGTAGTTGCATACAAAATGTCCTTTTCTCCCTTCCTCCTAATTTTCACTCCCATTTTACTACCTCAATTCGTATTTTGTGTTTCTTTTCGTCCCATCTATGGAACTGAAAGCACTGTATCTACTGCATACCTGCTTTTGTTTTCTGTTAAGTCATCCAAATCCTAAAAATCCAAACCTAATATTTACAAGTAACCTGCTCCTCTGCTAGGCGATAATTTTTTTAGAATCAGGTTGAAGGCTATATGCTTCCCCAGAGAAAAGACACATATATTGATGTGTTTGTGCTTTGCAATAATAATATTTGTCCATGTGAGAAAGTGTGAAGTTTTTTTCTTCTGCCACACCATATGGCTCATGACTATTTACAATCCAAACAATAACAGCTGCTGCTGCGTAAGAGAATCCATTCCTCAGAGCTGGAGATGCGCTGAGTAGTGAATGACAAAGTATATGTCCACAGATGTATTCCAAATATCCTCATTTACCACTCAACATCCTGTCTATCGTTCTCCTCTTGGAAACTGTCAGAGCGTTTTTCTTATATGCTTAGCTAATGGGGAGAGCTTTGACAGCTTGGTTTGGGAGTTTGGGAGCAGATAGAGAAGCTGTGTCCAGTGACGGCTAGCCAAATGGGAGAAGGGAAGGACGTTCTGGTTGGGTGCTCAGCAAAATGAAAATGTGAGTCACGCTCTTAACCCCTTTCAAAGAAAAATCAGTTGACTTCTTTTAATAAATTAGAAGTTTCTAGTTGGAAGAATAAACCAGGTAGTCTTTAGACCTTTAAAATGTGGGTCACTTCACGCCCTTCATTGATGGCATGCTTAAGGTTTGGAATTCTGTATTACAAGGATACATTTTGCATTTCTCAGCTAGTGTCAGTCATTTTGGGCTCCTATCAGTTGCCTGTTTGAGCCTCTTTTTTTTTTTTTTTTTTTTTTTTTTCTGCGGTTTTCTGCTGGCCATTTTGATAATTCCTGAATTTTTGCATCAGGCGTTGTGAGAGGTAACTTGCCATTGTCAGTCATTCCTGTCAACAGCGAGCGGACAATTTCCAGATATTACACAATTGGGCTACATGCCTGGCCTTCACCTATAGTGCTGTGATTGGAAATGGCATTTAAACCATGTCTGTGCCCGTCAGCAGGTTTTCTCGGATTTGCACCGAGTTGTTTGTGTACCTGCTCTTTCCCCATAGGTTAGACAATTGGCACATTATATTTATTATGACTTATCTTGCAAAAGAATATTCCAGGGAGGATGAAATATTCAGAGGGGGTATTCCCCAGACATATTCTTCCTGTCACACAATAATCTAACAATGCTTATTAGCAAAAAAGAATTGCAGGTTTCTTGCAGTTGACGCTTTATCTGTCATAAAGCTTTGCTGGTTAGTAAAACTCACTGGATTTCATCTGACGTCAGAGGGCATTGAAAGGTGGCTATGAATAGAAGTGACCACACTTTCTAACAGCATTTACTGTTACGGTGGAGACTTCTCATTGAAAAGTCTTAAAATTAAGACAGATTAATTCTTTGACAGCATATAATGATGTCTATCCTGTACACTTTATTTTTTTAAATGTAGCTGTAGTACTGCTGTGCCAATGGGAATTTTTCATGTCAGGGCTACAGCTACAGACAGAAACAGAAGGACTGAGAGGAACCTTCTGAGCCTTGCTGGTAGTTAGGCTGACAGCCACGAACCTCAGTGCTTCAACAACCCTTTAATTTGGCTGCCTTTGTGGTCATCGTAGAGAGAGATGTTTTTAACTTAACTAGTTTTCTTCCTGCTGCTTGGTGTGAGCAGTTCTCCATCTCAGCCTCTGCTTTACTGAGGTCAACAGCCTCTGCTCCTCTCATCACGTGCGATAGATGCTCTTTTGCCATGATTACACTGGCCACTTAAAATTTCTCTTTCATGACTGTGCAGTGACCAGAAGAGTTTTGAAGCAGGGACCCCACAGAAATGAATAGGCACTTGTGACCACTGAGAACGACCTGTAGGGTATATCCCATGGGCCAGTTCAAGAAATAAATAAAGGGGGCTCCAGGTAGATGCAGGTCAAATCCCTTTATTGTAGGGCCTTAGCAATGCTGCTTACAGTTAATGAAAAATCTGCCTTATAAATCTAAGGGCTGTGATATGGCACCGCATAGTTGTGATTCCATAATTCATGTGCTGAGTCAGCTCATTCCCACGTGAAGGAAGGCGTTACTTGAGAACATGCTCCTCAGTGTGAATTTCATCTCGCTTGCCAGAGATAAAATGGAATTACCAGAAATATTTGTATGAAAAGCCATAAGTGCAGGCTTAATCTACATCAGTGCTACAGGAAAGAGCTTCTAACATATTCCTACCAGAAAAATGGTGATAGGTACTGTCTCCTGCCCCATTTCTGCTTCACTAGAAGAGACAAATTACTCCAGCTTTCTTGGATCAATGCAGCTGTGCCCGGGTTAAACTTGGAACTGCATGGAGAGAAATCAATATAAAAGAACTGACAACAAAAATGGCAGATGGGAAAAATTGCTCTGTATAAACTAAGGCTACGTTTTGTCGTGGCCTTTGGCTGCCAAAGCTGTTCTGTGAGCAGTAACAATGGGTTGCATAAACAAATTCAAGGGATAGATGGAATTTCATTTCATGCTTTGTTCTTGCTAGCTGTCTGCTATGTTAAGCAGAGAATCCATTTCAATACCACTATGCAAAATTCTAGAAACAGCTGTGAGTATTTACTTCTCGGGTGCTGCCTAGGGATAACTGGGCTTGTTGGCAACTCTGTGTTAGAGCAATCAGTGTCAAGAAATCACCTAGTGAATAGAATTGTTTTGCTGACCTGTGACATGATTTGATGCCATTAATACCAGATGTTGAAGCCTCTGCTCCTCCTCCAGTCCTTCTCTCAGTTCATACAACACTGAGATGAGAATTTGCTATTGAAAGCTGTCTCTGCTTCCTAAGCAGGGAATCCACGAGCTTTGTCTGCAGAGGAAAGCCACTGTATTCGCTTAACCAAGGGAACGTCCATATGGACTGTTGGCTTCTTAAAAACTAAAAGCATATTGTCACACTGTCCAAATGCGGAGACTGAATTTACACCCATCCCTTCCTGCTGCCCCATGGCTTTGGAAACGCTGTAGAAATACGTTGCAGAAGGTCTGTGCTTTGCTACCAGCTTTGCAAGCCGGTGACATTGAGCCTCTCCTGCACAGAGGTAGCCTTGCATACTAAAATTGCTTAGCTTTGGGACTTCATAGGTGTTGTCTGCATTTTGGCTTCAGACCAACAAGCTGGAATCTGAGAGAGTAATCTCTCAAATCCCATACACTTGCTTTCACATAGCAAGTTTGAGCAAGAAGCTCTGTTTGGACAGCATCCCAGTGAGACAGCATGGAAAGTATGGAACCAATTACTGTCAGAAACCTGTACCTTGATGTGAATCCTAGTGTCCTGGAGTTGCTGAAGCACACGTCTCAGAAATCTCCTCCTGGAAGTTACACTCGTTGATTTGCCCAGAGACCTTTGCCAGGACTCAAGTGAGTGATGTGAACGTGCTTACGCAATAACCTTGCGAAAGTGTGTCCATTAGCATCAGGCAAGCACCTCCAACAGTGATTGTTCATATGGTTTTTACCTGGTGTGCCAGAAAAGGTTGAGCAAGGGATGAGGTAAGAGGGAATTTGGGGAGGTCATCTGTGCATCCTACACAAAAGTAAAGAAGAAAGTCCTGCTCCTTCCATCTCCTATCTGTAAGGGATCTTCTTTCCTGTGTTTCCACAGGCTGATGATATGAGGGCTCATTTTGTTGGAAAATACAAGGTAGGGATAACAAGACAATGCAACAGCAGAATCTTACATGAGCAGAATTAAAGTGCAAATCTTGTGTCTTCCTCCTTTCTCCTCCAGAAATGCCCCATTTCTTAGCTCTGCCAAAGAGCAGAGATGCCAGCAGCAAGGAAAGCTCAGCAACACTGGGACTCTGAGATCCTCAGGGGAGCCTCAGGCCCGACTGTACCATAGGAAAAGCATTTGGGGCCATTCCCCTCAGTGTGGCTGTCACTCCATATCTCGAGAGTGCAAACCAGTCAATCAGTGCCCCAAGGGAGGCTCTGACCGGCTGGGAGTTGGGCACAGGCAGAAGGGTTTGCAAAGCTTCAAGCATCTGTACAATCTGCTTTAATGTGGGCTATTTTACATTTAAAATGCGCTTGAACTATCATCTTAGACTAATTCCTGCAATGTGAATTGTACTTTATAGTGCCATTGATCTCATTATTTCTGCAACTTCATTCCTTTTATTGTGAGTTTTATCTGAAAAAAAAACTAACAAAAAAAACCAACTGAGCAATTTACTGTTCACCACTTTCTGCTGTCACAGGATGAACTTACTTTCCCCAATACCTTTAGTTAATCGGCGGTGCAGATCCCCTGTGAAAAACCTGCAGCTGTTACAAGAATTTCTAATGTATATCTTTGAAATCCATCTTTTGCCTCTTGATTTAATAGTCTTCTAGGCCATTACTTCAAAAGGGGATGTTGCCTATTTTTTATTTCTTGGGTTCAGTAGTTAGTGATAAATGAATCTCAAGAGAGAAAATAACTGAAGATGATGAATAGAAGAAAAATGTTCATTATTAGCTCAGGCAGAAAATGAATCCCTTTTCAGAAATTCAGGAAGTTGATAATAGTGGATTTTTTTTTTTTATAGATGATTACCCTCATGACAAATCTATCACTTTGCCTTCTCAAACAAGTATGATATGTTTTGTCTTTTTTTCCTCTTGACAAGGGAATTCATGACATAATGTCACCCTGTTGGAAAATGTGTATGTTTCTGGTAATTACTGGAAAATGATGCTGTTCTTAATTTCCATATTACGCAGGGTGGTTGTGATTAAAAAGTTAGACATTGACATGCAAGCAAGTGCTGGGATAAGTCAGTTAATTTCTTCTAGCTGCAGCAGACATTTCTCTGTGAGAAGACATACTGTCACTTGCATGTGCCTTTTTTTAACTGTTTAACAGCAATCCCTGCACAAAGCAGAGCTGTAATCCCACGCAGATGCTGAATTTCTGTGCTATCTTCAGTGCTATCCCCCTCTCTCCTGTAAATCTTTACCTTATCAGGAATTCTGTGAGACCTTTTATTATGCCACACAAAGCAAAAAAGAAAGAACTGCCTTCTTATCAGTTTCCAGGTCTATTTGTATTATTTTCAGAGAAGCAGAGGTGAAATTTCATCTAAGCACCCATCCCCCTACAGTGATGTGTTTCATTTGAAACTCAAGCAGAGAACAAGATGTCATGCTGTTCTTCTTATCTGTAAATCAGAATAGTATCTCTGCCTCCTTAGACGTACCCTGCCTTTGGCCTTCATTTAGAATTGCTCTCCAAATTGTTCTGTTACAAAGTCAAAGCCAAGGGTGACAGAACCACTCTGTCACCACACATACTGGTCGCTCCTCGCTGTCGGCTTAATGAGTGAAGTCACAGCTTGCATTAAATCTTGCCCAGCCCTTTATAACGCTTCAGCCACATTTAACATCTCACATCTGGCCACCCTTAGGCGTGGTTGGCATCTTTATTTGAAAGATGTGATAGCGTGCTTAAAATGTTTGCCAAAGCAAAGGACGGAAGCAAAGCCAAGGCTTAGGGTTCCCTTGGGAAATGGAAGGAGAATCCGGCAGTGTGGTCCCCGAGGGGTCCTTCCAAAAACCACTGGGAGAGAAATACTCAGTAAAGAGGGGGAATCAGAAGGGCTGATCCTCTTGCCAGTACCACAAAATAAGGCAAGGTTTGCATTTATGGGTTGCTGCGACACAGGCAAACCCTTAGAGCTTTCTGAACTTAGAAAGGATTTTTTCTGACTGGTCATGGTAGAGAAGTAATCCTCTAATGTAGTTAGAATTTACAGTACTGCAACACGTTTTTCATTCTCAAAATAGGATGGGAAGCCTAAATCCTGGGAAGCCTCATAAATTCACAAACTAAAAATAATTAAATAACAAATGAATCGCATCTCTTTTTTGTTTTCTGACCCTTTCCCTCCTATTTTGCTCCTTGTTTGCCAGGTTTTTTCGTCTAAAACTACTAATCCTTCAAAACAACAACAACAACAACAAATACTGCCACAGAGAATACAAACTTTTGCAATCAGCTTTGTTGGGAAATTAAAATCTTTATAAAAGATAGGATCTGTTTATTGAAAAAATTTGCAGTTGACTCGATTCTGCTCTTGAAAGTAGTCCCTTCAAATCCATGCAAAAATGCAGAAAAATCCGCTTTAGTAGTCCCTTTCCCTGGACCATGGTTAAGAAGTCTGGGTCCTGTGGGCTCAGGACACGAGGTGAAAACCTGTTACGTTGACTAGACTACAGTATAATCTGGGTTGTGCAAATGCATTGATTTGTATAGCATGCGGCCCAAAGTCTTCTAAATTCCCTGTCTGAAAGGAAAGGAAGAGAAAAGAAACCTTGTATTAAGTGCCTAGATTAAATTCCAATAATCTCACTGTGTTATAATTGAATGATTGATAAAGGAATAGAACACTAAAATGATGTGAAAAAGTTTAATACTGTTCAACAAGATTAATATGCTAATAAAGGGGATTTTTTGCTCTGAAATAATTACAAAATCCACCTCCTGCAAACAGCTGAATAGGCTCAAGTTGCTTCTTCTTAGCATTTCTTTGCCGTTGGTTATCTTCTAGCAATAAAGTTCATTATTTGCAGTGTAATGGTATAATGGAAAGTAAGAGAAGGAATTGTCATCAGTTCAAGAGGGTATAGGCTTTTTTCATCTTTACAGTCTTTCTGGCAGTTTCATTTAGTTTTCAAACATCTAGAAAGCTGTATTTAAATTTTAGACTTTGGATGCAGCATGCAAAAATTTCAAGCAGATGTTCATAGCCTGAGCACCGGTCAAGCAGAGAGGAGCCGTGCACACATGCTCTGGAAGCTGATGTGTGGTGTTCCCCGCCCGTGCTGCAGCGAGATGTATGCTGCATGGCTTGGCATTTTGGAAAGCTTTTGTCACATGTGACTGACGGAAAAAGGGCCTTTCTAATATGATTCCTGTGAAGCTGTGGAGCACAGGCAGCTTTCAGGGTAGAGATGATGTAAACACTGGATAGTTAAGCTCTCTGTCAGAGGGAGACAAAGACATCTACTCCTTTGCTAGCAGTTGTAGGAGGTGGTAGTAGGAAGCAGGTGGTTCTACATAAACAGGACAGATGTGTGGCAACTCTCTCAAAAGATTTCTCTTTCTCCTGCAAGGCCTCATTTTCAAAGTCGCCTTGCTTTCGCACAGCTTTTGTCTGATCTCACCTCTCTCATCTAGCATCAGAGGCCTTTTGGTCCTACCAAAGGCTGCCTAAAACTTGTGCTGCCTGAAAGGAGCCCTCCTTTATCTTTCTGAAGCATCTGTTCACCATCTAATTTCAAAGCATAGCTGAAAATACGTTTGGGTTTTTTTTTTCTTTTTCCCCATAGCCAGTGCTTTTAGATTTCTTAATCACTTTGTTGTTGTTGTTTAATTTGTAAATTTTTAGGTGTGGTCTGTTGGGGGTTTTTGGAGAGCAAAAATATTGGCTCAGATTGCTGTATCACAACATATATCAGAAATTTATTAGTTAACAATACTTTAAAGTAAATACTTTAAAGTATTTAAAACCCACATCATCTTCATTCTGTTTAAGTAAGTGTAATGATTTGGACTTGTTTTGTTTCACAAAATCAAAAAGCACAAGGAAGACATCAGTTCTTTGACTGAGAAGATGAACTAGTTAACCTTGGTGGATTTTCGCACATCAGTTTTGGTCAAGTTTTTACGGCTTTTTTCCCCTAATACTGTAAGTCCCCTGTCTGATGCTGGGATGTTTGCCATGACAATATAATTCCTGACTTACAAAGATTGTATGTGCTCCGTGGTGCATGCAAGAATAACTTCAGTTTTCCTTTCCCACCCCTTACTCCCCTCTCCCACTCCCCCCGTCCCCCAGCTTTTTTCCCTTATCCATATTTATACCAATAGTGATGAAAAAAAGGAGGGAGAGCTACCTCCTACCATTTCCTTCAGGGCCTAAGAAATCGGGGTATATATCCAGCTGGGTTACACTTTTCAGTTTATGTGGATTTTTTGATTCTCTGAATTTATAGACTGAAGTCAGGAAATGCCTTCCTCTTACAGCCAGCCACAATCTGAGGCTCTTGGAGAAGAAAGAGGAGGGACCCTGAGAACTTTTTCTTTCCTTGCCCTCTTCCCCTACCTCTTCCCCCTTGAAATCACTGGTCCAGACAGTCTCATCTCAGCCAAACACATCTTTTAAACTGCCTGGATACATTCCTTTCAGATCTTTTAAAACTCATTTTTCAAGGAAGAGTGGAAGATTTGCAGTCCTTAGTGTGTCTGGGAAAAGCCTCGAGGAAGACATATCGCACACCATACTGAGCTTATGACAGAGGCTCCTTCCCCGGAGCACCTTCTGAGCTCTGTTACTTGAGTCTGCTTGATGAGAAAACACCACACTGGGCATTTTCACCAGTGCAGCTTTGCAAAACATTTTGCCGTGCGGTTGGCCTGCGTACTGCATCGCTATGTATCTGTGCAATCTGAGGTTTAGAAAAGACAAAATCTTTTTTTCACCAGAAAACTGAAAGTTGTATCTTAATGCTTATTAAGTAATATTTTGATACCAAATCTGTCTCTTCTCTTGCCTAGGTATTGGGGGATAAAAACTCTTTTGAAGAAATGGTAGAAATTTTGAAAATGACGTTTAGGTTTTCATACTTCTCCAAAATGTTTGAATTTTGGAAAAGTCATCCTCCCAGAACAAGAAATACAGAGGATGTGAGTCTAAAAAGTAATAGTAATTGTAGCTGTAAACATATGAAAATCAAGAGGATCCACTAGAGGTATTCATGCAACATTATAGTTGCTAATCTTCCCTCTGCAATAGGTGCAAATGGCTGAATACACGGATTGGTATATATACACTCACTTACTGTAAAACTGGTCCTACTGAATACAGAAATCCCGAGAACGCAGTTAAGAGGTTTTGAAAAAATCCATGAATGTTGAGTTACAGCTGTAGCAAATAAGAATTCTGCATCTATCATCAGTACAATAGTTTGGTAGGGGGAGAAATCTCATCTAAAAGCAGGTACAACGGGTATGATTTGCCTGAGTTTCTCCTTTGAACTCAGAGAAAAATGTTCTCCACCTAGGTGAGCAAGAGCCAGCTGCTTTCTTGCATACACACATACATGTCTGGTCCTGCAGATTGGGCAGAAACTGAGCTGATGCACTGAGCAAGTGTAATTGAAATAACAGGTTTAATTACAGTCCTAGAACTGGAGTGTCAGGTTTGTGACAAACGCGTAGTAATTTCCACTGCACTTCATAGAGTCAGCAAATGTTGATCAACAGGTACTGCTTACTCTGTCTTCTGAAGTTTTGATTTGAAATAACCAAGATCAAACCAGTTCTAAGAACAAGATATGCATGCATTGGATTCTTAAAGTTTATTCAGTTTACCAATTCAGTTTTTTTCATGGTATGTATTCTCAGTAGCATTAGACCTTGCAAAACAACTGCTATGACAAGATAATATGTCTTTAAAAACCAATCATGTGGAGTGCAGGAAAAAGAATTAGAGAAATTAGTAGCTCTTGTACAGTCTTAGAATTTGTGTGCAGTGACAGCTGTTTTCCCGCATATCAGTGGTATATCAATAATCACATCCTCTTGAGGGGTTATATCATCAAACCATTCTAAAGGCTACTAACTATACTTTTTTCATTAAATCAGTCAGAGCGGTATTCCTACAGCATTTGGGAAATCTTCCCTTAAATCTTCCTTTTAGTTTTAAAGTATGAATGAAGCCCCTTATATTAAAAGTATTTTGCCTCTGGTTACCAGAGAATAGTGTTGTTAATGCAAAAAACAAAGTAGAAAATGGTGCACAAGCACTTCATTTTTAGAAGTAATTTTCTAAACATTCAATTTGTTTCATGTCCATTACCTGCACTAAAAATGAATGCCAAAGTGGGAATTATATTTTAGAAGGAAACTTTTTCCCTCTTTAAAACATATTTTGTGACTTTTTATGAGACTCTCTGGAGAATGAAAGCAAATAGTTGATTCTCAGGAGGACTTTCATTTGCTTAGAAGTGAGGATTTTTCATTTTTATTTTTTTACAGCAGGTGTTAGTTTAAAAGAAGTTATTCAAGCTAAATGGGTTATTGGTTTCTTGTTTCTTTGTTTTTCCCAGTATCTTTTGCTTTTCCAGAAGACTCCCAATAATTACCTCCACATATTTGAATGTTTATCTGCTGCTGTTAAAGCAGTGTTAGAAATAAATAAACCACTCCAGAGATATTTTTAAATTCAAAATCTATCCATTTTATTTTTGTCCCTTTTAATTCGGGCATTTTAATGTCCCATTTTAATTTGGGAATCTGCGCCGCTTTTATTTTTCTTCCCTCTCCCCCTCCCCTAAACCTTTGCAGCATTTTAGTCAAATACATTGATGACTGAAGGGTTTTGGGCTTGTTTTTATGCTCCAATATTTGAATTCAAGAAATAGGTTGTATCTAATCTGCTCCATTTTTATGATTCTGATGTCAAAACCCAAGTAGGATGCACTGAAGACCACCTTGGTCTGTCCATGATGAGAAGCCAATTTTATGTTGTCTTACATCTGTTCCTGTGTTCTCCATGATTAATAGAAAACAAAAGGGTTAGTCCTCTGTAATTCTAAATTGATCAGTTCTGTTTTCAAAAAACGTTTGCTGAACAAAAATTTTTACCATGTGTTAATTCTCTGATCTGTATCTTTGGCAAATTTTAGACGCCCTTGCCAATTTCAGTCATACTTGAAAAATAATATTTTGGTTTTATTATTCCATTTATAGAATCATAGAATCATTTAGGTTGGAAAAGACCCTTAAGATCATTGAGTCCAGCCATTAACCTAACACTACCAAGTCCACCACTGAACTATGTCCCCAAGCGCTATGTTTACATGTCTTTTAAATACCTGCAGGGAGGTGTTGTCAAGACCTATGAAATAACTGAATAGAAAACATATATCCCATTTATATATGAGCAGATTTTTGCTTTCCTATTTACAACATGAGGATAAGCAATTCCATTAATCAGGTATTGAATACAGGGCCAGACAGCGAGACACGTAACGGGAGCTCTGTGAACCCTACTGGATGTGAACCATTCTAGGTAATGGCAATGAAAGAACTGTGGGTCCCATTATGCAATCCCCTGGCCTGGTCCCTTTATCTTTATACCTTTCCATCTGAAAATTCCTATCCTCAGAAAGTGTCTTGGCATCCATAACTGACACAATTGTGCACTATATTGCAGTGCATTGGTTCCAACCATCCCCTACCCCAGCCTCCTGAAGGGGCCACCCTAAGAACATTTATGTAAATTCTGCACTAGAGTATTCTGTATGAAAATTATACTTGAACTTTTCCCTGCACATAAAATATTGTGAACATGTCAAAGACTTGAATTGACCATTGCTGTTCCTTATGACACCTTGACTTCATGAACAGGGCCTTCCCTTCAAGTCCTCCTTAGTATGCCTCCAGAAAGAGATATTGCAGTTCCTGTCACTCCACGACAGGGAGAAGGGAACAATGCACATTCCCTCCGGGCTTTCTGCTTTTCCTTAAGGCATTAATCAAAAAGCTGCCTTGGAACCAGAAGACTTGGGGGATGATGCTATGGAGGTGTTCGTGACTTCTTGTTGCAAAGTGGAGTAAAGGTCTTCAAGAAAGAGTCACAGCAGAACTATCTATGCTGGTTTTGCTCTCTAATAATATTCATGTTCCTCCCCAAGTGCTGGTGAAAGCAGTAAGTCCATTAGATACCAGTGGTCTCTTTCTGTTATGTCTATCAATCCTATTAGGTGCTATTGTTCATCCAGAAGCAATCCAAAGAAAGACAAGCTGGTTAAGAAAGAGACAGTTGTCTGGTGTTATAAATACTGGCCCGTGGCTTTGCCCTTAGTGACCTAAGAGGTACCATAGGTTGAATTTTTATTAGCAGTACTTCCCCAATAAAGCTATTTTCCCTCAAACATCACATATTAAATTGATTATGCACCGTGTCATTTTAAAAGTATGCCGTTACTGTTTGATTTATATGGTCAGACTGCCTGCCAACTCAGCAATTTCCATCCTAAAATAACAGATCCAAAAAAAACCCCAATCCCCACAGTCGGCTGCTTTATGTTGTAATGAGTCAGCTGCAGATCTGTGCAACCACTAATTTCAGCCCATTTGTCCAAAGGGACAAGGAAAAACATGCAATTTTCTAGCAATTACAATCAGTGAAGAACTCTACGTGGAAATGGTCGGCAGAAATATCAAGAAAAGAATTTTTACCAGGAAGCGTTTTCTGCTGTTTTCTGTGCTCGCTCTCTTTTTCTCTATACATATATATGTTTCCAGTAAACAATTAAATGACAATCATAGACCTTGTTGGCCAGTTCTAGAGAAAGAAAAAGAAGGGGGTGGGGGGTGGAACAACCCAAAAACCAAACAAAAAACCCCAAACCTGGTGAAGTCAATGAAGTTGCTAGAGGTTTGCAACTAAGTGTGAACTTAAGCGAATGGATGCTGGCAAGGCAGTGCTAGCTTTAATGATGTCTCTTAATGCCATAACAAAATGAATGAAAAATTTTATTGGCTGCTTTTTTTGCGTGCGGTTATTTCAAATGCAAACCCCACAGGCCCATGTGTGTCACGTATGTGCTACTCTGTCTTGCACAGCACACAGACGAACAGAGAGCAGTAGTAGGTATGGAGAATACAAATGTACGGTCATATCTAAAAGCAAGAAAAAATAGGGAGGCAGCCCACCAAGCTAAATAATGCTGGTACGCTCTTCATGTGTACAATATGCATCTTGGTATTAATTAGGAAGGAGTAAGAGAAGAAATAAGTCTACTTTTCCTTCTAGTAGTTCAAGATAAAGACCTGGCTGATCTCTTCAGGTTATTGTGATAAAGATACCTTGTGTCCACCACTTAAAACCCACTGCACCATAGTGCTACAATCCTTTCTTTGTGACTGGAACATGAAAAGCTGTAGGGTAAATTCAGGCTAAGAAATGGCATTCTCAGAGTTCTCTAGTGGTAACAGGAAACAAAAAAATATTCAAGCCATGCAGTATAGCATCTGGGAAACAGGCAGCCCATCTCTGTTATTTTCCTTTTTGGCACTACAAAGGTGACCAGGAACTCAGATATCCTTTTTAATGTGAAAGAGCCAATGAGCATCTGACAGTCACTGCAGATACCAGCTTTTATCAGTCCAATCACTTATGACCATAATCATCTGTGACTTTGTCATTTTAAGGTGATCTATAGAGCCTCATACTTAACTTGTATATTGTTTCTGTTAATGATGCATAGTTAAGCCCAGAGCAATAATGTAATGAGATGAATCCAATAGAGTTCATTTGTGAGGCCTGTGAAAGGAACATCTTTTAGAGACCTTGCATTTAATGAGAATATGGTATTGATTAAATTAGATTCACAATGGCATAAACAATAACATTGAATTTCAAAAGTGTGCTTTGATTGAGCTACTATTTCAGATTTAGGCTCTAGGGTTAGAAATAGGGTGAATGCATATCCATAAATAGTGTTTGCATGGCATCGGTACTAATTAGTATAATTATATCCCAATGTCATCTGCTTAATTTATGAGTTGGCAGCATGGCTGAAAGTAGGGTTTTTTTCTTGCCTTTTCTGTTTAGAATTTCGTTGTTAGGATGAGGTCGTTAGTTTACAATTAAGTCACTTTATTTCCTCTAGCACTAATATTAATGGAACACTTCATCACTGGAGCCCATATCTTGCCTTTCTGGTAAATAGAGGGAGGAACTCCTATGGGGTTTAGCTTCCCACTCCATCATTAAAGCTGCAGAAGGAATTTCTTACATGTGTTATATGAGACAATGAGGCAATTTCTTATGAAGTCACTTTTGTACACACATTCCCATCTTCGTGCCTCCAGTGGGCTCTTTGGATCTTCCCCCCATCCTTCTGCCAGCACAACCCATCAGTTTGGATGTAGAAGATGGCTTTGCTTTGCAGGAGGGAAAAAAAATGTGAAACCTAGCTTTAATTACAGAGTTTTACCAACCAAAATCAACCCTAAACATTCAATTCTCGGATAGGTGTCTGGCAGCAGTTGACATCAGATTCCTTGCATGAAGAAAGGGGGGTAAGGGAGACTTGTTCTTTGGACCACTCTAGACTATCAGTGTGCCACATAAATAAAACCCTACTGTTATCACCACGTGATGCTTAAAAACAAAACAAAAAAAAAGAAAATTAAAAGGAACAAAAAGGTAGGAGAGATTCCTTATTTCCCACCTGTATAAAAAAAAATAAAAAAAGAGAGAGAAAAAAGAAAAAAAAGAAAAATTGGCTCGGGGCTTTTTATTATTTGCCACAGCGTGATCTGCTTTAACAATCCGTGTCTCTCTTTAGCCCGTTCCCCTCTAGCGGTGGATCAGAGGAGGAGTGGTGCTGCCTACCCGCGGAAGCTGCTGCAGAGCTGAGCAAACTCCTCGCTTGTGGAACTGGGCAGCGAGTGTTTGAGTCGCATTTTAGGATGCCAGTTCACAAGCAGTTGCTCCTGTTGTTTTAAATACTGTATTTTCCAGTCATGTAGTCATATCCTTTCATAGGTTTTCTTTTTTTCCCCAGAAACTAAATGACCTACAGCTACATAGCACCACCATAAAGCACATACTTCCCTTTTACAGCCCTCTTTTGCCAGTAGTATCTGCTCAGAGCGCGAGGCATTCTGTTATAATAAAACACCCTATTTTAATCCCAATTCACCAGTTCTGTCTTTTATCCTTCTAAGTGATTCTAGATATGTTTTAAAAGAATCCCAAATCTAAACGTGCCTGAGAATGTGTGCTATGGCTTTTTAACAGTGTGGCTGTGTTTCGCGTGCACGCAGGGATGCACGTCCCTGCATATAAACTGTACGCCTGAACCTTCTGAATTGGGTGTCCTGAGTTCACTGAAAAAATCCCCTCTGCATTTTTAAGGGAGGCCTTGGGTGGTTGCTTTGCCGTGGGTGACCATGTGAGGATGTGTCAGAGAGAAGGCTCCTGCCAAGGCTGGCCTCCTGCCGCCCTCTGTTTGCCCATCGGCCCCTGGAGGAAGGTGCACACTGAAGAGCTCTACCCCTTGACAGGAGGATTAACTGTTATTCCCAATTTGCTGGGGGGTGGTGGTGTAGAAGGGCTGAGGCTGAGCAGCTGGCAGGGCTGTGAAAGCTGTTAAATGGAGAGCTGGGGGTATTGCCGGAGAGTGGAAGTCTTGTCCTGGTGTTCCTTCGTCCATCCCACATTCCAGCCTCCAGCATTCATCTCAGATGTCTTCCAGAAACCTTCCCAGGAGAAACAGCTGCCTCATGCTTAAGAGAGGAAATGCTGAAAGCTCCTGAGGTTTTAAATCTGGGGGATTGATGCAATTTCTCCCCTTTGGCAACACAAATGGCGTTTAACTCATCTCTTGCCACAATCGGGGGCTGAAGAACTACCCTTGAATTTTTTGTTTGCTGGAGTAAAGGAAGGTACCTTGTGCAGGCTCTCAGTGGTCTTAAGAGTGGACGGCTCTTCGGTATTAAATCACATTGTTTAACAGGATTTGAAAAGCTATGTTGAGAGAAGGATGGAAGTGATGTGATATTCTCACATGGGCTCAGATTTTTGAATCTCGGGTACCTTAAGCTTCTTCACCTGAAGGTGGCTATTTAGTGGGAGTTTTGGAAGTGTCCACTAACAGTTAGGAGAATAGATAGATCATTTAGCAAATCTCACTAGTTTGCCCCTTTGGGACCCTAAACAGCTATAAAAATAAGAAGTGTGGGGTTTTCTTTACTACAATGCCTGAAGTTCTTTCTATAATGCCTTTGGAAGGGGGAGTCGAAAATTAGTCTGGTATAGGGCTGACTCCTAATGATTACTCACCGATGGAAGCAGCAGACTCCATATAGGAGTCTGGCAGAGAGGCTGAAGTCCGAATGTCCACACACATGGATATACTCATGTGTGTACTAATGTAAACAGGCAACTTCTGAGTTGGACTTGCAGCAGATTAATGTGAATTGTTAAATAAAGTATTGGGTAGGTATTCTGAGTCATAGATATATTCTCTCATTCCTGTAAGAGTTGAGGTTGTGTTAACACTTGCAGTGCTGTAAATCCAGAGGGACTCTCTTGAGACGGTGGCTTTAGCATTGATTTTATTGGAGCGTAAAGGGGAACAGGTACCTGAAGAAGAGTGGTTACGACATGGAAGAAAAATTAATTGCTGTGATATGCGCAGTAATTTTGCTAGATAAACAGAGGAGGTAGAGATGATATTCATACTCTTTAGAAAAAGAAACAGCAATTCTTCATAAAAATATAAAGACTATGAAACCAAAGTTCCTGTAGCTAAATGCATATGAAATTAATTTTCTTCTATTCATTTCTTCCAGCTTGCTTGCTTCACACAAAATTTGACATCATTTTAAAGATAGCTGTGTTTGCTGTATCCCCTAGCATGTCATTTAATCAGTTTTCAGTGTTGTGCCCGGGTTGCTGCTGTTAAGTATTTGCAGGAGTGCCAGCTGTATACTTGGCACTGTGTAGCACTTGCGGATGGCAGCTTGGACAACTGGTAAGGCAAAAAGAAATAATATTACCTTGTGCTGCTTAGAAATCAATGTATTTTCATATGCAGTGTGTCACAAGTGTATCTGCCAGGTTCAGGTAAAGCAAGGCTTTTGGGGAAATTTGACAGAAGAGGTGATATGGGGCAAAAGACAAAGAAACTTTGAAAGCCTGGCAGGCAGGAGGGCTGGGGAGAACTGGAGGAAAGGGGTGGGGGATAACAGGTTAAGATGAAGCTTAACAACGGGAAGATAAATTTAAAGGACTCAGAATTACATTGAACTTGGAAGGTGCTGACATCTGTTATGATTTTGGAGGGAAGCCAGTGGTGAAACTAAGAAAGGGATCGGGGAGAGGAAGGAAAAGAGGTGATCAAACTTCTAGGCAAGAAACACATGTTTATGTGGCAGCACTTTGATTTGTATGCCTTTGTGTGCACGGGAAGCCAGAAAGGAGGAATGGAGGCTACAGTAATCAAAATGGGATACGTGTAAGAGTTGGAGCAAAGCATTGCACTCGAAGGATGGAGACGAAAGGGTGGATTTTTAAGATGCTGAAGAGATGTCTCATGTCTTGGAGATGATTTGGATGTGTCTAAGGGGGAAGGAATCAAACACAACCCCCAAATATCGGCCAAAGTGATAGAAAGAAGAGTGGCATTATCAACAGCACTAAAAAAAAGATTTGTGAGAATGAGAAAAGGTAAATTTGTTTCGGCCACAATCCATCAAAAATGACAAAGAATTACAGATCTTCTTGGATAGCTAATACATAATTAAACTTTTTTTTTTTTTTCCATGGGATTAATACAGTGTTAACTCCCAGCAACTGAAACAGTTGCCAGATAATTCAGACCACTCTTCCATAGAGTAAATGGCCTCATGTTTTATGACATAGCCCTGTTGAAATGGTTGTTAGTTCTTGGATTATACAGGTCTTTCAGACACCAGTGGGGTAGGAGAAATACATATATTTTTAAAGGAAAATGTAACTGGAAGATCCCAGAAATTGGCAAGGAAATGTAAGGCAAAATGTTAGTGCCTTAAGTAGGTAGTTTGTGTGTAGATATGCCTGTCCTCCCTCTTTGGGGTGTTAGATTTCGTGATAGCCGTCTCTCAAATTTTCACGGATGTCAGTCTTTCTTTCTGTCTTGCTCTTTCCTTTTCTGTTTTTTCCCTAGCACAAATAAACATAGCATCAACTTGTAACTAATCAAATATGATGGCTAGTATTACTCTTGATTCCTTTCTGGACCACAGTTTAGGAAAAAAGCTGTTTCTCAGCCACTATTGATATAGCTACATAGAGAATACAAGTATTTTCACAGTAACAGGAAAGTTACCAGTTTTAGTTGACACAGCTGAAAGTCATTGCTGTTTCTTTTAGGACTGACAACAACCTTTGTCTCTTTGGCAGCTGTCAGGTCCAGGGCACCCATGAGAAGCTGTCTCCTAATGAACTGTTATGGACTACCCAAGTGGGAAAGTCTGACAGTTGTTTGGCACACACACATCCATATCATGGCAGTATCATGACTTAGTTGGTAGACAGCATCAAAACTAGGAGTTGCCAGTATCATCATGGCACTCACAAAACTAAAAAATCAGTTAATTACGCATTTCTCTCCCTCTCTCTGCCTCTTCTTTTGCCTTCCTCTACTCCCAAAGTGGGATGGCGCTACCGATGCCAACCTGGCTGTTCCTTCTGGGCAGGTGAGGGCAGTCCCCACTCCTGGGGGAGGCTTGAGGGCAGCAAGACTTTCCTTCCATTCCCTATGTCCAGGAGCAACGCTTTCTGTTCCCAGTAAAATGCTGGAGCACACCCACATCGGTGAGTTTAGCGTCACAGATCCTGAGGAGCTGCAGGGGGGTGTAAAAGGAGGATCCAGCAGCATTCTGCATTTCAGGTCCCACACAGGGTGGGGGGGGACACTTTGCTGTTGACAAGTCCCCAGGGACACACCTGGGCTGCCAGCAAAAGCACATCATTTAAGAAGCAGATGGGTTAGCACAAGAAAGAGATTCCTGTTGCCAGCGGGATACTCATAGAAATTGGTCTACTGTGTGACAGTACAGATCTGAATTCTTGAGCAATGTGGTGTCTTTTGTCTTATTTTAACATACAGATGAAGATACTGCTTCATTTCAATGTCTTAGTGCAAAAGAGAGGCTGTAGTGCAGTTGAGTTTAAAATGCTAAAAAGTATTTGTAAACCTAATGCTTCCTCCAGCTGGGAGCTGGAGCGATTCCTGCAGTTTCGTTTTAGCTACCCAAGGACAGTTGTGGCTGGGCTGTGATAAGAGAAAATTATTCATGCGATCTGTCTGGAATACAGATTGCATCCTTTATTTTTAAACTATTAGAGGAAGACGTGCACATGAGAGGTGAAAGGAAATAAAAATGTAGAAGTTCGAGGAGAGTCAGCCCACCTCCTGCCCCTCCCCTCAGCAAATGCTTCCTTGTGCAACATCAGGAATTTTGCTTTCCTTCACATTACTATGTGCTATCATCATCTTACAGCATTCATTATTACTGAAGAAAATTGAGCCGGAAACCCCTCATTTTTAAACCGAGCATTGTTTGCTAATCAGGCTATTATATTTCATTTAAGGAAATCACAATCTAATTTCCTGCTAAGCAATCTATTATATTGGGGTGGGGAGGGAGCTGTAACCGCTGCTGCTGCTACTGTTGTTTTAAAGTGCTTGTCTGCATTTGCTATAGATGAAGTTTGCAGCTCCCTGTTTCATATGTATGTAATGATTAGGGAAAAGGAGCTTCAGCAAATTTTGACGACTTTCCTCCTGAACCAGACTGTGCTGTCGCACCTTTTGCTGGCCACCACCTGGGATACTGTGTGGGATTTGTGGCGGTCAAAAGACCGGAGAGCAAAGAAAAGTGGCAGCTGAGAAGCACCAGAAGTAAAGGTCTGCCCTTATCACTGCAGCCCCAGGTTGAAAGTTACTCAGACCGTGATAGCTGAACGTTTCCTTTGTAGCAATTACTCTCAACATAAGTTTCCTCTAGGATATAACTGAGTCACTTGCAGTAGGTTTTTGCTATCTGTCTGCTATGAAGTCTTGCTTGAAATGTATTAATGGGTCAAGAATGTTAAAGTCCTATGGCGAACTGTTTTCAGGGTTAGATCAGGATCTGTGTGTACATCCTCACAGAGGCAAGGCCTAAGGCTGGTAGCCTGTGTACATAGAGTGCCTGCTGGCAGAAGGGAGGTCTGTGCATGTTAAGACAGATTGACTTCTTTCCACTTGGATGATAACAAGAATACGGGAGCACCCTAGGGTAGCCAGAATAAATTGAAACTAGATTACTCTATACTTGCTGCTGAGAAATGCAGAACAAGAGCATCTCCATTCATATAACATTTCTCCATTTAGGCATTTGTCTAGGGAGGCATGAGAGAGTGCAGCTTTCCCCTTGCTAGAAATAAAACAGCCCTAGCCCGCATCTCCTGATTTGAAAACAGTGCTCTGTGGCAGTGCTGCTGCTTGGCTGGAGCAATAGCTCCCATCTTGTTTCCGTCCAGTTTTAGTATTGCTCTCCTAAATACAGCTTTGCTTATCCAGTCATCTAATCCTTTACAAGAACAAGGCTGGTATTTTTTAAGGAATGTAATTTCCTAAAGCAGTTCTGTTTTAAAGCTCAAACCATCAAACTCATTGATTTTTTTTCTTGCTGCATTTCCAGGTTGTCTTGTCAGATCCCTTCCAACTATTGTGTTGGGGGATATTTGGGAACCAGAGCTTACTTTGCACCTGCAGTGTCGAGGAGCAGAGCGGAATGATCCAGTCATGTCTTAACAACTACCTCTCTCTCCAGGGTACCTATCTCTACCTTTAGCTGTCACGCTGCAGCCTGTGCTCTGCTCTGATTGCCTCCACTGTTTAGCTCCATGTCTTCCTCTTGTTGCGGTGACTCAGCTTCCAGCATGGTTCCAGAGCACAGATTTTAATGCCAGGCAATCACCGGTATCACCTGCACAATACAGTACCAGGGGTTTCGGCACAGAGCTCATTCAACCTGTCAGTTATGTTGGACGAATGCTAGGGACCACAGATGCAGTCTGGTGGAAAGGGTTCATCTTTGTCTGTCCCTTAAGTTACGCAGGGACAGTGGTGAAACCATGAATAGCAGCATTTTGATTGCATTGGTTAGTAAAGTCTGAAGTGGACAAAGATGAAGAGGAAGGCTAGAGAGAAGGCAGCACATTTATCATCCTCCAGGCAAAATCCATCAAGAATTACATTAAAGATGCCTGGGCAATACTGCCTTCCTTGACCAGCTCTGTGTCTTTCCTGTGTATGTATATGGTATGTATATGCACGCACATACACACACACATACACCCCCACACCCCCACACTCAGTCTTTGAAATTTGTGATGTCTGCTTGGCTCCTTTACCTATGCGTCAGTCCTTCCAGGTGTAACATATGCTTCTGGGGAGCACAGTAACATCACTGTGCCAGTTGAGATCTGTGAGCAGTTGTCCTCCTCTGCTAAAGTAAATATGCTCTTTGTTCTGATGAGATGCCATTTCTCATTTACATCAGCCCTTCTTCAGTACTGCGTCCCTCAGTCTGGGGTCCTGGGAGGGCAAAGGAAGAAGGATGGCTTCAGAGGAGGTTATGGCTCATTTCAAATTGGCTTCTGAATGCCCAGGTGTTATCTCAGTAGAAACGTAACACATTCTAGTATCCACATCTGGCAGTATACATCCCATTACTCAGGATGTGCCTGCAAATTTCATGTATATTTACTACAAAAGCAAGAGATGCTTTAAAAAAATAGAAAAGAAATGTGACTTGCTTGTGTGATTTATATAGTGAAGTAAGTGAACATGAGCACTAATGAGCAAAATATGAAGCATGGCTTGGGAAGCATGCAAATCCAACGAAAAGTATGTCGGATTTCAGACAAGACAAAGAAGAGGGAACACAGATGTGAGAGTGTGTTTCCCCTCAAGCCAATATTGTGACTGTGCTTGGTGAAAAGGAGGAACTGCTCTGAAATGCTGATGCCGTCCAGATCCAAATGCATTAATTCCAAGTTCAAAGGCTATCACAAACCAATCCAGGGTCGGTGTTGTTTGCGATCATTTTTTGTGATCCACCTGCATGTCAGAGGTAAATCCTTCTTGCATTCTTAAAAGTCGCTCCTTCTCTCACTGGCGACGCCACGCAGAAGCAGAAGGCTGTGCTTGGGTTCACTGAGCTGGAACAGCATATTGATATAAACAGAGCTGGGACCTGCTGAAAGAGGTGCCTGCTTGGCAGTAACACCACCTTGAGTTCAGACGGGATGTACATCTGTGCCTCATTGATAATGTAATAACCTTCATTACATTTTTGGCTGAGAGCACCTGTGCACAGCCCGAGACGTCAGCCCAGGGCAACCATTTTGATTGAGGTGATATTAACAGCACTCATTAAAGCTGATGACTATAGCCGTGCCCAATAGCACTGCTGTACTAAAGCGTCTGTCAGCATTTCTATTACAGAGCTCTATTTTCAGGAGTTAATAACTCGGCCGTAAAAGTTTGTCTACCCCTGAGCTGAAGCTTGAATACAAAATATCAGACTGGGATGTCTTCAAAGCAACATAACTACTACAGGTCTAACTTTCACTTTTTTCTGGGGCTATCCTGTGCTTTGTTAACAGTGCAATGGCATTTGTCTAGCGATCGTAAGATGCCAAAGTCATCATGTGTCTTCCTAGGCTGGAATGGGAGAGCTGGAAATGCCTGAAAAGTCTTGAGAGTCCAACGGAGGAAGCCTCCTCCATCTGCCCCAAGTGGAACCAAAGCATGCTATTAACCTTTAAAATTGGGCATTGTTCTAAAATAGAGCATTATTATTATCTTATTCATAATTTAACTTTAGCTTTTTTTGCTTGAATTTCATTTATAGTCTGCACAGTCTTTCTGGGTAATACTAATGTCTCAGTAATAATTAAGGAATAATTATTTCAAATAAAATATTCCTGGTTAACTTTCTACAGCTTATTTCAAAGTAAGAATATCATCTTCATACCAAGTTTTCATACTTTGGAGAGTGTGTTTAGCTAATTTCCAAAACTTAGGCATTGTGATTTTGGAATATAATTTTTTCTACTGACTTATTCCTGAATCATGTTCAATTTAAATATACTTGCCAGGGGGGACTGGCCCTAAAAGATGCTTAGATTCATTTAAACTTGTAAAGCTAGTGCATAAGTACATACCCTGAAAATGTCATCTTTCCAATGCTTAACTTTACTGGCAAGTAACATTAATGTGTTTGAAGGCCTTAAATCAAAATATTTAATTATACAATTCCTTACAGACACAAAACGACCAGCTAAATCAGTGGGACCGCAAGACTGCAAATACATGTCAGCAAAGAAGAATGTGGATAAACAGCAATTATGACACAGAACTGACAAGTGAAAAATCCAGCTGAGCTCTAGAAGTTTGTATTTTGGCATCTGGCTCTTTGCCAACACCAATGTTTCATACTTGACACCTTACATGGACAGTGTGTACTTTTCAGAATATTCTTAGACAATTATGTGCATCTTGGTGAGCCAATGTCCCCCTTAGGGAAAGGAGGGGGTGGGAGAGAGAGAGAGAGGAGAGAGCAAATAATGGGAACATTAATGATGTCTCTTATTAGTCATCAGTTATAGAATCACATAATAATTTAAGATGAAAGGAGTTTATGGAGACCATCTAGTCCCCACCGCCTGCTTGAAGCAGGGCTAACTTCAAAGGTACATCGGGTCCTGCCAACTTTTGACTGTCTTCAGAGATGCTGATTCTGCTGTGTCCCCAGGCACTCCTTCCAGTGCTGAACTACTCTCGCTCTGAAGAATTTTGTCCCTGGTTCTGATCAGAATGTCTCTTATTGCTGTTTGTGACTGTTGGCTCTTTTCCTGTTGTTATGCATCTCTGAGAAGAGTTTGGCTCTATCATCTCTACAGCCCTGCTTTTGGTAGGTGAAGACTATGGTTAGGTTGCCCTTCTGCCTTCTCTTTGCCAGGGTAAGCAAACGTGGCAGCGTTTGGGTTGGGTCCAGCCTCACGATTCTTTGGTCTCTGCTGCATTTCTCTCCAGTTTATCAGTATTTCTCTTGTGCTGGGAGGACAAATTGGCCACAGTCCTTTGGATGTGGTTTCAGGTGCTGGAGAAAAGAGAAAAAACTTTTCCCTAGACCTGTTGATTATTATCGTGCTCACGCAACCTGGTATACAGCTAGTCTCCCAAGGGTGCATCGCTGGCCCACATTCAACTTGATGTCCAACAGGAGCCCCCAGCGCTCTTCTGCAAGGCTGCTAGCTAGCCAGGCAGGTCAGGCTGTATCAGTGTCACCTTTGGTCTCTCAGTATATTGATGGGTGATTTTTTAGTTTGAGGGTTCTTTTAAAACATTCTGAGATTTCCATCCATAAAACTTGTCTTTTATACAGATGAGTAAAACACGCTAAGCATCCTTTCTGTGTATGGTACCTAAAGCACAGCACAGGGGTATGCTAATTAAGTATTCCTCCAAATACTTCAGCAAGGTAGGGGGATAAATATTATGACCACCATATAGGGGATAGGAAAACTGAGACACAATGGTTCAGCTTTTTCCAGAGGTCCATGCAGTAAGTCATTAACTGAGCCAAAAGATAAACTCTCCAATCCTCCTCCTTAGTGATGCAGCCAACTCAGTCACCTGAGCTATGCTATATGTGTATTTAAATCTAATATCTTTACAGTTTTAGTAAAAATGATTTGAAGACGGTTTGAGGAATGCATGAGTGTTTTGCATATTTAAGTTATGAGTTAGCCAAATGGTTCCAATTTCTGCCTGAAAAAACATTTAGGACAGGATATACCTATAAATTGCCAGAAAATCAGAAAATGTTTTCCATTTCCACAAATGAAAGTAGGATTTGGCTTTCAGTGATAGAATGACTACAATTAACAGGAACAAAAAAAAAAAAAATCAAAAGTGTATTAAAAAAAAAAAAACAGTGAAGCTAAAGTTAAAAGGCAGAGAAAGTGGCTGTGATTTGAGAAATGTGGTCCTCAGAATGCAAAGACAGATCCTTTAATCTTTACTTTTTGGGGGAATCGATCTAAATAATGCTTTTGTGATCAATCCTTCCCAGAGCAAGTAGGCTATGCTCAGTGTATTGAGTGTTTTAGATTAATTCACATGGGGTCTACCAGCCAAACTGGAGAGGTGGGAAAGCAGATCAGTTGTTTGGCACTCCTCTGCGGCTGAACCCGGCCAACAAGCTGTTCATGATGGCAGCAGATGTTCCTGCCTTTGCCTTATGCCAAAGTTCGCCGCATGGACTTAGTTCATGGGCCGTTCCTCCCAGCTGCAAATTCCAGTGCAAGCAAAAAGCTTTCAAAGTAGAAAAATCGGATGTCGGGGCATCAAGACCTGGCACTAGTCAGTGTTTTCAAAAAGGTGAATTACAGAATAACAGTAATCTACAATGTAACAATGTGGATATCGGAATTGCTTTCTTTTCCAGTCTTTGGCCCAGTACCGTTCTCTTTTGTTGCAGTGCATAAACACTGAGGTTTTTGTGGCTGGACCACATTAAAATTTGCACTTTGCAAAGTCCATGTTTCCTTTGATGTAGGCTGTGAATGTCTGGGGACAGGGTTCCTCAAAGCCATAATCCAGCCCTGGGGAACAAATGCAAGCATGGATTTGCACAAGCAAATAATAATATAAGAAGATTTTTTATTTATACGTCTTTTATCCAGAGAAATCCTCGTTTCGCTAATGAAGGGCTTCACAAATAGCAAATTTAAGGCTAAGGCCAGCTCTGGTGCAGGGGAGGCTCTCTCAAGAAGGAAGCAAACTTTGTCCTGTGCATCAGTGAGATGTAAGATACAAGTGCAAACTCTTTCCTTCTGGAAGCTCTGCATTCCCCTCTGAACCTCTGAAAAATGAGCATGCATTGAAGCCATATGGTGAGCGCATGTGTCGCCTGCTCCTGCCTTCACTGGAGAGCCAGGAGGCTGCGCTGGCTGGGGCAGGGCTCCATCCACAGAGACCTGGCTTGGGCCACCAGGCTGGAGACTGCGCTCCGGAGGGAATGGGGCTTCAAAAATCGCAGTCTTAAGTAAAGAGATCAGAATTCCTTTTTAACTCGGGAGTTTTGGGGGCTTTGAGGTGTTTGGTTTTTTAAGAAAAAGAACTGGGTGGCACGTTGCTCATTATTTTAGAACAAACAGGTCACTTTTTCAATTGCTCATGTAATCTTGCTCTAATAAACACATTCATTGTTTTATTCTTAAACATGGAAAGTCGATCAAATGGCTAGTTTTATAATGCTGTTTTTTTACATATTAGAGAAATATAAGCAGACCCGTCTTCAATTTTATATTCCTTTTAGTGTGGCTTTTATCAGTGTATACCAGTTATTAGTAATTTGTCTGTTTTGCTTTTTAAAAGTCAGAAAGTCTTATGCAACATTTCAGAAATTCTGATAATTTTTCACAAAACTTTTTTTTTCCCCACATATTTTACCATGAGGCATGCTGACTAGTCCTGTACAGGAGGAAGGCAGAAAGTACACATGAATGTTTTTGTGGAAGTATGATGTCAGTATTTCTGTATTTATTACTGCAAGGGCATTTTTAAATCTATTAATGCTTTTCAGTTTTCATAAATGGGACTTTTGGAGTCATTGGCTTTTATTCAAGCTAGAGAGAAAACTAAAAGCAGTTATCCTGGTGAACAGGATTTCAGTGCCTCTGGAGCTCCATTCCTGGTTTTCAAAATTCAAGCAGTCAGTGTTTAAATCGATTTTGAAAATGGGAATTGGGTTGCAAGACCGTATAACTGCTCCAGAAATCTGTTGCCTTTCAACTACACTACAACTGAGTCACAGCATCTGGTTAGAACATGTATAAAATGTACAGTGTGGCTGTCACCTAATGGCAGAGCTTAACATTTTGTTTATTTCTTAAGAGGGTACATTGCAAAACCCATCTTTTTTCTTTAAAATTGGTTAGTTACGTAAGCCTTAATTTTTCTGCACACTTACTGACAGTTTGATGGAATCTTAAGTAAGCCTCAGGAATCAATTCCTCTGTTTTATACACCATGCTAAGAGTGATTTGATTATCCATGTGGCTGCAAAAAAAAAAAAAATAGCCTGGATCTGTCCCGAATTGAAAACAGATCCACATTAAAGAGCATTACATCAGTATTGCTGATACACTAGAAATGAGTCAGTTGGGAAGTACATTTTCAAATAAAATATGATGGAATTACAAGCAATTAACTTCTTCCTTGGAGTAACAGAGATATACAAGATGTGTGTTCTGCTCTTTAAAAATACTTCACACTGTCAGTTAAGAGAATAAGATAGGAAAAATGTGCTTGAAGAGTGGACTACACAGGTAGCGAGGAGATATGCGCTGCACAGCATCAGGGACTGCTGGCTGCAGCCTCACCCACATAAGTGGTAGGTGTTCAGTCAGTTACATGGTCACCACTGCTTCCTCCTTCAGCTGAAAATATGGTCTAACATCTCTAGTCATGCTGGTGCCTCGTTAGCCTTGTATCAGGCTCTAATATGTGTTTTAGATTTGCTCTTACTGTGCAAGAGACTACAGCTCTGCAGAGCCAACGCATATTTGTAATTCATACAAGAGAGTTCTTACTCAGATTGCTGTCTTTGGTACGAACTGAAAAATTGCTTACATTAAGGGCATTTTCACCTCTCAGGTAACGAGTAGAACACAGCAGTCAGTACCACTTCTTGACAGCCATCAAAATTGATTAAAAAAATCCAGTAGCAAAGTAGGTTTTTCATAACCCTTCCCACTTTAAACATATATGTGATTGACCTACCATTTTCCACCGGAGAAAATCTCATTTTAGCAAATCAAAATGCAATATGTCAGTATCTGAAAATTTAAAAGCTATATAAAGCATGCTATAATTATTATCTCAGTCCTTTGGCTTTCCTACTTCTTCATTTATTTTGCTTCTCAGCAGTTTGGTGTATTTAAGGACCAACTTATGCCAAAGGTGACTGAACAAAGCATGGAGCATTTTGCTGTAGCTAGTCATTTGCTTTGAAGCTGCCCTTGACTGTTTCACCTCCCTTAAAAAAAGTTAATGAATAAAGTTACACTGCTTTGCTATTTTAGTTCAGTGTTTTGGCATTTGCATGTAAAATGGAGTCTCTTCTTGGCATCTGGGGCAACAGTGACAAAAAATAAAATTAAATCATCTAGATATATTTTGAGTTCAAGTAGCGGCTAGCACGAAGAGACATGGGACAACTGCTTTGCTGATCGCTTTTGAACTTTCTGCTTGGGACAGGACAAGACTGTGGGAGGCAATAAGCCTAATTTTTAGGGAAATGAGGCTGTGCATCAAAGATTGACTCCCTGCAGGAGGTATGAGTTACATCCAGTGAATAAAACCACGTGCAGGATAGGGAGCCAAATAACTGACAAAAGTGGAAAGGATTTTTGTTGATTCATTGTAAGAGAAATAATGAAAGCTAAAAAGATTTTGGAAAGCTGGGGTAAGAGTCACGGGGAAATTTTCTTCCTTTCTTTTTTTCAGAGCTGTCAGAAAAGCAGGGGCAAAATCTGATCTAGTCAGCTACCACTTTCTTTTTTCTAAGTCCATTGGTCATAAATATTGTGATGGTGTTAAGAGAATTTATGTTACACGAGATTCCCATAACTGAAGTAATGATATATTGGCCAGGAGATTATGTTTTGTTTAGAGGATCCAAAATTTTGTTGTGTTTTGAGAACCTGCCAGCGTCTCTTAAATGATGACAGATTTTTGTGAATGCCAAAAATGACTGCAGACTGGCATGGGACCATCTTTGCCTTATGATCAGCCAGTTTTTTTATTTGAGTTTTTTGGTGGGTTATTTGTCTTCACCTAACACTGAAGGAGCAAAACGGTGTATTGGTATCTGGTGTACAGATTACCAATAGCTCAAACCATTCAAGTAATGGGTTGTTGAGAGTCAGTTAAGGAAGTAGATTACTGTATAACTCTTCCATCTCTGAAAAGCCAGATCGCTCCAGATCAAGCTGAATGGGAAGTTATCTTTTGATGCTTGTATTCATCTTGTCCTTGAATTCATTTTTGATCAAAGTTAAGAACCCATCCCTTGTTTTTGATTCACTGACACTACTGCTGACAATCTCATCGTGGAAGAGAGGCACAAAGCGCAGAGAGATAGCGCTGTCTCTGGGTGAGATAGGGACATGCTGTTTGCACTCAGATAAGTCTTTCTGCATTGCTTATGTAAAAGGAAGAAAGCTGTTACTTGAATGTTTTACCACTGCACAAGCTGGGTTTTTTAAGAAAATCTACTGCACCGTTACTACTAGTTTAGGCTTATGTGTATGCTGTTACTGAAGAAATGTGGCAACATTTGTGAGAAGAAAACTAATCTCTCTACAGTTATTTAGTTTGTTTTCTCTTTACAGTTAATGTGTGTGTGTGTGTGTGTGTAGGACTACCTGGTATTCACAGAATTTGACTTAAAAATATTTGCAAAACCCCCCAGATTTCACAAGTTACTCCTGGCCTTGCATGCTTTGCAGATTGTCATCAGGCATTAGTCACCTCTATTCTGTAATCAACGAGCAGGAGAAATAGCGTGTTGTCCCAAAGCAGACAAATAGCCAAAAGTGTCAGTATTATTTTACTAAATTATTAATGTATGAATTATTAACCTAAAATACATTGTTATTATTAACAGACCAAATGAAGGTGCCACATAGATTAGTGGAGGAAGAAAGAACAATGCAACATGGGTGCTGTGCCATCACGTGAACCAGTGTTACTGGGTATCTGTATGATCAGGGAAGGGCACTGTCTCCTTAGCTTCCCCCTGAGAAATCTACATTTGTCATCTATCAGATTAGATAACTAAGCTTTTGTGTGGCAAAATACATCAGCTTTCACAGAATTGTTGCTGAGTGGAGGTGAGCTGGCTGCAGCGGCTGTGCCGTGGGCGCAGTGGCGAACGTCCTATTGCAAACCCTGATAGATTGCCCATGGATGCTCCCACCTGATTTGCTCAGATTTTTACCCCACGTACTCAAGTGACTCTTATTTCTTGTTCTAACATAACTAGAACACAACCTTGCAAGATATGGCATTTAAGCATGAGTTTAATTGTATTCGCCTAAATAGCTGAATTGAGGTGACCCACAGTTTTGTCCTTAAATATGTGTATAATTGCCCGGTTGACCTGACACCACAGCACTTTCCAGCATCTTGTCAGAACAAGACATTGTTTTATTATTCGGCAAAATGAAGTAATGTAAACCATTGATGGGTATGTCTATGCCACACTTGTAAACATATCGGGACATCCAGCTGTAAGACTACTTGTTTTGTCCACCATTGTGGGGGTTTTATTTCTTATTTGGTTGGTTGGCTGCTTGAAGGCCTTTTTGTCTCATGCATGTTGAACCACCATTACAGTGGCTGAGGAATATCCCTGATGTTTAATTCCATTTGTGACCATCCTCAACGATGGGGTTCTTTCCACAACCAAAGGCAACATTGCCAGTACTAACAACACACATTCTCTCAACTTTTCAAAAAGTTGCTACTCAACAAAGAGTAGCTTTCTAGTTTTGACTGGGGAATGTAACATAGAAGAATAAGGATAAAAAAACAGATGATGACTTTTTATAGACCATATCACCTAAACTTTCTGTATCCTGTATATCAGTGCATATCCGTATCTGGAACACTGATTTTATTATTGAAGTTTTTATGAAAAAATAAGATCCTAATTTTCAATGGGCAATATTCATTTTATATTAAGACATATGATCTGTGTGCCTATCTTTTCATGCATTAACTTCAGGAATAGACATTTATTTGTAATTTTTGAAGGATTTCTATCATCTCAGCATTTCTAAAGGGAAATGGATGATGTGTATTGATTAATACTCTATATGTTTTTATTAGTTAGCAACTACGCCAAATGATTTGCAAGCAGGTTAGTACCTTAGCTTGGCAGGCTGTTGTTCAACAGGCAGCTGTTGAAAAGGTTTCCTTCATTTCTTCCATTACAGACCGTATGATATAAAGGACAAATAAGTGTTAAGAACTCAGGTGTAAATTATACACTATTGTATTCTGTAATGCTTTAAGAGTCTTGTATTTTAAACCTCTGCTTGCTTGGCAATACACCATTTTGTTAACGTTCAGAATGTACATACGTTTGGGCATGCACATGGAAGATAATAAGTTACATTTATTCTCTCTCTTACCGTTATCGTGAGCGTCATTGCAATTACTGCCTTGTCAAAACCAAAAATTCTCTGGTCTGCCAGAGATGTAATCTCTTTCAGACTATCAAACCCAAGGGGAATTCAAATTTGAGAGCTTTCAAAGGAATTACTGGTGACATTTTAAAGTTTATGACAGAAAGACGGATAATAAAGTGCTGTCTAAAGGGAAGGCACCAAAATGAGGCACTCCGTGTGCCTTTTCACAGCCTCCGGAAGGCCAGCCTCTGCTCAGGAGGGTCCAGCGGCATCGCTAACAACATCAAGATCGCTTCAGACAATTCTCTGGCTTCCTTAGGGTAAATTTCAACCTGAACTAGCCTGTTTGAAAACATGCAATTTATCTAAGTAGTCTGTAACCTCTTCTTTTTCCTAATCTGACCTGAATTCTCACCCCTTTGTCACTCATCTTAATGGTGTTAGACACCTGATAACAGTTAACATGGTTAGTGAAACAGAAACAACAAAATCTTTAAATGCATTAGCGGTCTCTGTAGTGCCTGTTTGCTTTACGTTTCTCTTGAACTGTGGATCAAAGCTTTTCCTGGTCCCTACAGTTAATCTACTGTACTTTCTTGTTAGGCCTCCAAACACAGGAAGTTTACAGCTCAGGTTGCACTTTGATTCAAGTATAAGATATGTAAATACTGCCCAGTCTTAAGCCAGTAATTATTCCATAGAGCAATTTACATTTTGACTGATGTGTCTCTAAATCTTACTTAAAAAATATAGCTTTTCACTGTCGCCCGGTATACCTGATGATTTAATATTGCTCTTCACATGTCAAAGTTCATCTGGCAAGATGAGTTTATAAAGGTATTCTGTAAGGAATCCAGGAAAAAAAAAAATGGTTTCTTTTTTAAATGGTTGATACTCCCCTTTATTCTTAGGGGACTGGAAATTACATCCCTAAGAAAAAAAAAATCCCCGTTTGAAAGTTGTTCATACTTGTTGTGCAAAAAATGCAGTGGACTAACTTGGCTACTGCAGTAGTTTTATAAGCCAGCAGATCTTCTGTCAGTCACATAAGGTTGTGCAAGCACTCAGAGCAAACCTCACTGGAGAAGCACTGCCCCACACAGTCAGGAAAATATTGCTGGATTCCATTATACGAAAAATGAAGTGTTCTTCATGCATGAAGACCTCTTTGCAAATGTTTTCCATTATCTAAACTGTTGGCCCAGATCCACTGGCAAGAGCAATAGTGGGAGTGTCGAACAAGTGATGAATATTGTCTCTTTTCATTTTATTAGTTTTCTCATGATATTTGGTATTTTTGATAATCCCTAGTTACTGAATATGGTGCTTACATGAGAAAGGCAGCTTTCATTAAAATAAAATACATGAGAAGTTGCATCAATAGTAAAATTCAGCCCTTGCTGTTGCAAACTTTGAAACATATACGCTGGAGGTGCAAAACACCGAATGAAAAAAAGGGCCCTGAAATCTGCCTCTTACACATGAATTTAAGCCACGGTGAGACACTGGGGAGTGCAAGCTACAGTATTTGAGAGTGGGATGTCCACAATCTAGGGTATATGCATTACAGACCAGTTGTTCCTTGCTAGCGTCTAAAATTAGCACATAAAACAGTAGTAGCCAACTCGCCATGTCTATGCAAAACCTCTTTTGCCCAGTGAGGCAGGAACAGTTGAAGTTGCTGGCGGACCAGGCACTTCCAGATAACACCAGATGCATGTTAAAAGTGATATGCAGCATCCTCCTGCTCTTTGAAAATCAGAAGGTGGTGGCGTTTTCAGAAAAGGAAGGATTCCAACTTTTAAATGTTAAGCCGTTAAGATTTAGTTGGGAAGATAGTGAAGTTGAGGTTGTACCTGTTTGCATTGCTAGGACCAAAACAAGACTGAAAAATAAATCTTAAAACGCAGCCTGAATGCAGTGAGTGGTGTGGGGGACCACAGCCAGTTTGTGAGCAAGGCAATTTCAAAAATCCAGCTGAATTCTTCAAGAAACGGTGTTGATGTGAACCCAAGCAGGAATTACCGGCGGGCAGCAGGAACCCCCCTGGGCAGCGATATTCCTCTGTCCCAGTATTCTGAACCCGTGCTCCAGGGGGCCCTGCACGGCCAAAAGTGATGTTCCCTCCCGGTCCCCAGCCGCAAGCTGGGGTTGCACTGCTGCAAGCACTGTGAAACCACGCTCTGCTGCCCTGCATTAAATACAGTATCGCAGGGGTAGCTACCTCCTGCCCATGTCCCGCAGGCTTCCAAGCGGTCGCTGCTTGCTTTTACCTCCGCGCTTATCGGGGCTGGCGTGATGCTGCTCCGGCTGGGAAAGAGTTGCTGTGTTCTGCCCCGGCGAGGATTAGTTTCCAGTGCTGAATGCAGCAGTTTCACTTTATCATACATAAATGTCAGTTTATACATCGTCTTTAAACTCCTTCAGAAGTCCTTAAATGAAGCAACAAATCAAAGATTATTGTAGGACGGATGGTTTATTTAGAGAGAAGTATTTTATTTACAAATAAGAAGAGAGCAAACACATGAAGAGCAATGACTTTTGTGTGTTGTTTGCATGCTTGTGATTGTTTCCAGACTAAAAAAAAGAAAAAAAAACAAGTTAGAAATGAGCCAGCAGGAGCTTGCAGTGCTTGTGAATTGTTTTCTGTTTGTGAACTGTGGTAGAAGGAGGAAAGCGTCTATTAACTAAATACATGTTTGGGTTTATATGGTCTTGTTGCTTAGCAGGTTTGAAAACAGTATGTAGCACATCTCTTAGAGGACTCCCGATCTCTGTCACATCAGGATGCGTGTTCTGCTGCTCTCCTCTTCCCATAGTCTTACAGGTCCCACCTGCAAAACTGATGCATGTTGCAAAGGGTGAGACCAGCCGACTGAGCTAGCTGTAAAAAGCTTGGACTGTCTAACACCTCTTGCTTCCTTTAAATAAAGTGTGTTTCCATGTCACAAATGAACGGAAGTTTGGACTTCCACCTTTTCTTTTTGTTGCTTAGGTTTCAGCTGTACTTGGCCATGTGGCCTCTGACACTGTACAAGAAAAGCACCCCGTCCTTTTAACAGTTCCTGCCATTGAGACAGCCCTGCCTCAAGGAGACGCCGGGAAGTTTTAGCCAGCAGGATTCCCCATGGCAGGAGAAGAGGCTTGAAATGAAGTTTCGTGGTGCTTGGCTAACCTCGGGAGTCACAGGCAGACTTATTCCTGATAAGCTTTAGTTATTTCAAAAACCAGTGATTGGGAAGTTGAGGTTTTAGAGGTGGAGGTAGAGATTTTTTCTTTCTTCGTCAGTCTCTAGTTTTTCTGTAGGTAACAGGAGACACAAGACAGTTTTCTGGAGTAAAGAGAGGGAATGTAATGAATCAGGCTTGCCTGTTACATGTAGTTAGTTTTGCATATTAAGATTAATAGTAACTGTGACAGGTCAGAGAGCAAGCCTCAACTTTCTCAGTTTCCTGTAGATTTATATAAAATGCTTACCTACTTCTGTCTCATTGATGGCTGGAGTTTAAAAGATATAACACTTCCGAGTCTTAACAGCAGTGATCATTCTTGCTTCAAAGCCCTTCAAAAATATCAGTGTGACAGACTTGGGACGCCACTTAAAGATGCAGTTAGAAACTGCCACAGTTGTAATCATGGCCTGTTTCCACAGGGCACTATTACTAAGCTTATAAAAACGGTGCCTAGCTTTATTTAGCTTTACAAGGCTTTAACTTCATTCTAGCAGAACCACATGAGCCTGTTTCCCTCCGCACTCCCACGAGAAGGAGGGAAAGTTTGAAAAGGGGGCCCAGCCATTACTAATGAATGCCTGAACTGTGCACACAAATCCCACTTCTCAGGGACGTAGGGGAGTGCTCTGGCTGTGGCTCCACACCCAGGAGCAGCGCTGTTTGAGTAACACCTCCCATAAAGCAGCCTTCCCTCCTCCCTCTCTCCCACCCCAGGCTATGCCAACAAAAGCGTTCATGCGGCTTCCTGATGTCCCTGATCACAGAAGTGATCTGGCCGGAAAAATAGCCTAGAAATTTATTTCAGGTTTCTTTTTTCCCTGCCCGGATCAGCTCCTTTATAGATTTCCCCACACAGCTGCAGAAATAGTTGGCTTTGGCAGAATACAGGGAGAGGACTGGGGTGGGCACCAATGTCCGAAGAAGGGGAGCCAGGGGTGTTTAAACTATCCTTGCCATCAGAGAAACGCTCCAACAACCACAGTCCCACCTGTGTGAAGTGCAAAAGCACAGGTCTAGATTGCCAGCTGCTTTCTGTGTGTGCACGAAGAACCTTTACAAAATTGGGAAGCCATTGCATACAAATAGCAGACTCACCCTGATCTGTTTCTTTTGTGCAGGCTGTTCTCAGCGTGCCATTGCTATGAACCACACTGGTTATGGTTGTTCAACATTACGTTGTTGGATACCCTCCAGAAGTAGCTTTGTGCCTCTAAAAGAGCAACCTCCAGACGTAAATAAAAGTGACCATCGGAATGAGTGGTGCTAGCACGTGGTCCTGCAGACATCAGTCCTGCTTACCTTGCCATTAAGATCAGGTCTGTGCAACACCAGATCCAGAAGAACTGGCAACATAGATGTGTCCTGAATCAGACTTGGGCACATGGTTACTCAATTAGCCCAAGCCTGCAAAACAGCCTGTGTTTCAGACTTGTGTTTATGCTGGATTCAGAGGACAGACAGTTCCTAGTCAGGAGTAATGTCTGCCAGTACAAAAGTTACGCTTCAGAAATACTTTAAAACAAATTAGAACCAGAAATGTAGGTTTGGGCAGGTTCAGTGTGTTATGTCAAATAGCTAGATTTTATTTTATTTGGTACTATGGGCCCTAGAACCAGAGTTTCCACGTCGTGTGACAACAACCTGATACTCTGCACAAGAGCTACAAAAGGAATGAAAAAAAAAATAATGATAAAATCTCCCCAGCTAGATCCAGTTGGTTAAAATCCAGCTAATGAACTCTAAACCACCAGTAGCTCATGAAGTCTATCATGCAGTTTTCTCTACTTTTTTTAATGCCTCAGACTTGCAAAACTGTTCCAAGGCAGCTGAATGAAAAGTACTAAGAGTTTCCTGTTTTGTTTTCATGGTGGTCCTCTTTCACGGAGGGGAAGATGATTAATTTTCATAGCTATAGCAACTGAGAGCAGCATCCCTATATCTTAATGAGTCAGTGGGGCTGTGTATTTTTTAGGTCCCTAAGAAAAACCTTTTAACACAATGAGTTAAGCTGTTTGCAGTTTGAGGGTTTTGAAGCCATCTATGGAGGTGGTTGTTCTGCAGTCCGTGTGGACGTATTACTGGACTGAATACCTGCCAGGTGGCTGCATCCGACTGAACAGGGCGTTTTGCAGAATCCTTCTGGAAGGAAAGCTGCCTACAGAGGTCCGTTTGAATACTTGGGCTGATGGCAGAAAGGGACAGACTAAATTTTTATGGAGTACCATCCTGCAGGTCACAGAAAGCAATTTGCAAACGTTGGAGAAATGTCAGGGAAAAGAGAGGCAACAAGGTCCATGCAGCTCTGAAAGCATCTGTGAAAAATTACGTAGCCCAGATGGCTGAAATGGTTTTCACATTCATTGCACATGTAGTGTGGTTTTAGCTATCTCCTGTGCAGTCGTTCTCCTGATCTATGGTAGTTATTTTCCCTTCAGTGCATGAGCATGTTTCCCATTCACATAAATAAGAGTTATGTCTTTGTATCCAGAGAGAAGGGATTTTATTTGTCTGGTGCCGAAGCAGCTTCTCACAGGACTGTTTTCCTCCCACACTCGGTTTTGTTCAGCTCTCCTGACCTCTGTTTTCTTTGTTTTGAACTGTTTGGACTTTTATATTTTAGGTAATAAATGTTACTAAACTATTGGAGAAGGTGACATGGCTAGAACTGGAGTCCTTCGTGGGTTCAGCCATCTAAGTATGCAACCTAAAATATGAGAGGTAGCTAGAAAGAGACAAAAAAAATCTTGAAAGTTTTGCAGTGTAGAAGTATTTTTATTTTATGTGATGATATCACCACATTTTTCCCTCTCCTTTCCCCCAGTACCTATCAGTGAGAGTCTTGCTTTGCTATATGTGGGAAAGCTTGCTCTTATTTATAGGGCCTTTGTGTTACTTAGCTGTTTTTTGTCAATTGCTTTTAAAAACCTCTGTCACAAGGTGCTATTCAAGCAGTGCCAGTGAGGACTATGGCTATCACAGCTAAAAAGCTTCTAAGCCATGGAGCGTCGGTTTCTTTTGTATATGAGTTTAGGTTGTTTAATTAATGGAGTACAATACTGATGACCAGGGTACCTCTGGCCATACAGATACTGGTGCTGTACCAGCAACCACAAGATCTCTTTTGACACCTTCCGTTTATTTTCCAAGACTGTTGCTGGGAAGGTGATTTAGCTTTGATGTACCAGGATTCTCTGGAGCGAAAGTTCATCAAGTTGGAATAGTCAATTTTTGCCATTTGTTCTCCCCCCTGTGCCGTTCACTTGGTTACAGCCATACGAGGAGGTTAGGTGCGCTCTCCTCCCTGTGAGCTTCTGGAAGTGTTGCTGATGCATCTGCTTCTCTTCCCCTCATTTCTTCTCGGGGAAGAGGTGAGAGACGGGAGAAGAGGAGAGGCAGCAAACAAAATTTAATTTTTTTAAAATTTTATTTTATTTTAAATTTCTTTTCAGTCCTCTGCTACTGTTAGGGACCAGGCCCTCCGCCCACTCCAACCTGCCTCCTTTGCGTGACAGAAGCTGTCATCCAACTTTTTGCTGATGCCATTTCTCTTTACCTTTTCTCTTTCTTCTCCTCACAGTCCATGATCTTCTTACCCTGCTCACTGCCTGGTTATCCAATAAATTGGCATGCAGCCATCTTGGGAAACAACTGTATAACTGAAGGTCCCAGGGACGAGGCAGGAGAGGTATCAGCAGCGTAAAGTCAGTAGCGACATGGGAGGAATGAGCTCCTGGATAGCACTGCACGCCCACTCGCGTCCCCTGGTCTGGCTCCTGCGTAAGTCAGGGTCAGCTAAAACCACAGGGGGGTTTTGTATTTGTATTTGTACTTTAAGCGAGTGCCCCGCAGGGTGCTCGGTCACCATAGCTCTAGGATAACTTAGCATCGGGCTGCGGATGGATCCTGCTCTTTTGCATCCTCCGCGCTGGCAAAAGGCGGTTTTGCCTCAGCGGCTAGTGGTGCTGGGCAGGCACGTTGTTTGCCCGTCCACTCCCCAGGTTATCAGGGGCTGCAGGAGAAGCAGATTAGGGCCATTCACACCGGCAGTTTCCTTAGTGCCTTTGCCAGACTGATAACTTCTGGCGGAGAGGCAGTGACGCCAGCGGGCAGTAATCCTCTCCCCCGGGAGAGCTGCCTGCCCTGCCTGCGTGTTTATCCCCGCAGGTGTGGCTCCCGGCTCCTGGAAACCCTGTCTCTGCTTCTGGCTTCTGGCGCCTGAACTAGTATCCCAGGCCGGTCACTGCGGCTTGTCCGGGCTCCAGCAGTCCTCCCCGGGGAGCAGCTTCTGGACAAGATCTCAGGGAAACGTTGCTCAACAGCAGCTTTGTCCTTCGTAGGTGCCATTACGGCCCTGCGAGGGGACACGCGCTGAGCCAGCCCGGCTGCGGCCCATCACTGCCGTCACCCCTACGTCCTCCCTGCTGCCCTGGCAGCACGTGGGGAAAGATGTCGGCTTGTGAAAACATGATGGGCTCGGTGAGGGAACAAGAAGAGGCATGAGAATAGGCTTGGTTTGATGCCAGGTCTTCTCATTTCAGTGCTGCCAGTCAAACGACAGGGCGCAGCCCGGACAGCCCGGGATGGGTGGCAGGGGAGCGCGGCCCCCCCCGGCTGCGCGGCCGACGTGCAACGTGCCACCTGTGAGGCAAACGCCTCCTGAGCAACAAACAGCACGTTACGGGCGGGCTGCTGGCCCAAAGTGCTGCACCTTGCTGAGTCCCTTCACACGAAGGCAGTGCTAAGTACGGGCATGCCCTTAATCTTTATTTCCTATCCTCACCTTCGGGGGAGTTACGAAAGCAAAGTCCTACTGTGTTTGAGGATTTTCCAACAGGGCTGTGAATGTATATTAGCTTGCTTGGCCCAGGATATAGTGAGCTACTGAGCAGAAGTGTTTATTGAAGTGTACCCTGGCATCCTTATCCTTCCTTTGCAGCTGCTATTTACCAGACAGCATTTGTGGTGAATGTAGCTGGCAGGAAACATCGTCTAGGAATGAACTGGATGAGTTAAAGAAATTTTCACACTAACATTGTCACAGGCATTTGAAAATCCTTCACATGAAGGCATATTTTTGTGACACTGAATTAAAATAACATTGCGTGAAGCTGGTTCAACTAAATCGAATTTACCATCAAAATGTTTGGTGTTTTTGTTTTGGGTCCCTGCCTTGTTTACAGCTCCGCTGTGTTACGCTCTGTGTTGCAGAGAGAGCATCTCCATCCACTCTATTGACGTGTTGTTTCACAAACGCGGCAGCAGCACAGCTAATTCATCAGTGCTGGGGTCGGCGGGGAGATTTAGACTTTTTCTTGGCAATAAAATAAACTGATTATGAAAATGCACTCATTCCTGTTTAAGTCAAAAAGGCCTGCTGTGATGCTCTTTCTTTAAGAAGCTCAGATTGCTTAACTAGAATGAGAATGTCTTCTTTAAAAATTATCAGAATAAAGTAGCAGGATTGTTTCTTCCATAGGCTGTTCTGAGATTGGGAAATCGCATTCTCCATTCTGGGATTTAACTTGCCAGTCAGATGTAATTATTCTTCTTGTAGTTTTGTAACCCGTGACTGGAACTTTTTTTTTTTTAATCATTATTCCAGAAACTGAGAAAACTGCTTAAAAATAGATTTTAGAAGAGCTCAGAACCCACAAAAACAAAAATACACAGCCATTAATATGCATGTCAGTCCACCGTGCTGATTCCTTCTTTGTAGGTTGTGCAGTCTACCCCTTCCTTTACCCGTTGTCTTTGTTTTCTTATTTAGATCCTTGTTTAGATTTCTTGTGGGACTGTAACTCTTTATTTTGATTAGAAAGTTCTGAGCAGATTGTGGTTGCTATAGCTATATGGGAACGGACTATTTTTGTTGAGTTATTTATTTGAATTGGGACTCTCTAAAACCCCCTCACTGTCATCAATCTAATAGAGACATTCCGACAGTGTATTAGTCACTACTGGGGTGACATGAAGCAAAGTAGGGTGTTTGGAGACGCCCTTCCAGTGACAGACACTGAGGTTTAAGCCTCCTCACAGATGTGCGGGGCTGTGCTTGCCATGCCTAACTCCCTTGCATCCTTAATAGGCTTTTTGCCTATAAATCCCCAGGTGCCATTGAGGGACTGGATCTTTGTAGAAGGGCTGGATTTAATGGGAAGCCTGGATGTCTTCGATTTATCTCACAGCTCCTGTCCTCAGTGTTGCTCATGGGGGTGGGTGGAGTGTGCTGCTCCAACACTGACTTCTGTTGCCAAAAGCAGCAGAGGGGGAAGATCTCCCTGCCCAGCACCCAGAGCAGCCTCAGAGCTCGGGCTTTGTCTCCAGAGCTCTTGACGGCAGCATGGCCATGAAACAGCTGAAGTAAACAAACCAACAATACAGGCATTTTTGTACAGAATAGATCCATTATTCTTCCTGACAGCATGACTTGGATTTTGAGTTCTCATTCTTTGTATTGTTCCTTATTTAAAAAGAAAGAGAAAGCAGAACAAGGAATAATACAAATGAGACAGCCTAGGGCTTGTGCTTGCCTATAGGATACTATTACGGTCCTGTCGGCGCTACAAATTGGAACCATTTTGTAACCAGGTCCTTTAACCCAGCTATATTTTTAAAGCAGTCAGGCCCTAAAGTTTTACGTGCTTGTGTGATCGATTTGCCTGGGATTTCTATGCGGAGGGCAGACTAATAACCAAGAAGCAATAAGCAATCACTTACCCAGACCGGTTCATTGATCATTCAACGCGCAGACAACAGAGTTTTTCTTAGCTGAACAACAGGGCTCACACAGTCATATAGAGCAGCACATGTGTGTGTGAGCATGTATTTACTGCCCTCTCCATCTCAGCCCTAGGCGGGATTTGGGCCAGAGGATGCTCGGTGGGCTGCAGCTGGGATGCACACTGCTGCACCTGGGCACGCTGAGCGGTGAGCCTCATCTGTTGGGGGAGGCCATGCCAGGTTCTGCCCCGGCCACCCCTGCCAGGCAGAGGGCCTGGAGGGAGTCAGTGGCCAGAGGGCAGCTGGAAAGGTGCACAAAGATGTCAGGGCTTTCTGAGAGCAGTTTGTCACAAGACTTACGCTCAGTAAGGCTTCAAAAAGTTTGCATTGTATACATTTTGAGCCCTTTCTGGTCATTTGGACTGAAAAGTCCATACTGTCTGCTGGCCACAGAAAAGCCAGCATGGATTCTGGGAAACAGCCTTTTTTTTTCCTTACTGCAGCAGAGGCTGGCTGTGCCTGAGAAACAGCCCTTGGGATGGCTGCAGCATCAAGGCTGGAGACAGTTCCCACCTACATCAAGAGAATCCGGATTCACTCACCCCCAAATGCACAGGGACTCCCGGCCGAGGGGTGATGAGTCCATCTGGTCTGTGTGGTACCCTCCTCTCCTGGCCAAGGACAACTTCTGGGGTGCTCCTCCAGCTGGGGGAGGTATGGCTGTGGGGAAGAGCTGGGAGAGCTCCGTGGGGCTGCCTGGGGGAGAGCTGAGGGAGGGTCTGTTGAAACCCTCACGCTCTCTGCGCGCGTTTTCCATTCTGGGGAGCCACAGCAAGGGACAAGCAATAGAGCCGTCGTTGCTGAAATGAACTACGCTGTTATTATAATCAGATTAGCTATCCTGAGCCTGCTCCTGAAAAAAAACACATCAAGAACATTAGGTAGAAAATTGCTGTATGTTTAAAAATTGTTAAAGTTACTGATGCGTGTGTGTGTGTTAGAGACATGATTTCTTGGGTTGTTCCATGCCATTTTTGTTTTAATTTCTGCGCTTATGATTTTTCAGGGAAGGACATAGAGTAAATCCTTATTCCACTTTGAAGATTGTGTGTAAACCTCATTTTAACTGGGCGGTCTGGAAGATCTTTTATTCAACTAGATGCCATTTCTCTTTACACATCTGCAGCATTTAAACATTGCAGGACTGTTTAAACGCAACATTTAAAAGCATTTAACATTTAATGCATTTATGTTTATGTTTAAATGCATAAACAATGCATAAATTTATGTTTAAATGTATAAACATCGCGTGACCACCTCAGTTCATGGTCTTAAACATAAATAATTGGGGGTTTTGGCCTGAAGCAAGGAAACTGACAGTGAAGGAATTAAAGGAAACCACAGAACATCTCTCCATTATTGACAGATAATAGATACCAGAATAGCTCTATTGACAGATAAATAAATAAGTGGCTGAGAGTCATATCCATTAAGGGTGACCAGCAAACTGGCTTCCCCATTTACTTTTCCAATACAGTTTGAGAAGCCAATGCCCGGACACCTGGGAGTACTGTTCTCTTGCAGCAGGAGATGGGAAAATGGAGAGGACAAGCAGTGAGGAGGAGGGGGTGCATGAGGGAAGGAGGAGGCATGAGGAACTCCGGTAGCTAAGTCAGATGCATTAAAAAATATTTGGCCGAGAGACATGGAAAAATGTGGAAGAGAAAGCTAACAGGCATCTAACAAGAGAGGTAAATGGGAAGAGAGGGAGGTCCTGCTACAGGAGGGCATTAAAGTGTCCTGGTCGGGAGACATGGAGGCAAGGTGGGGGTACACAAATGTTATATCTGGAATAGGCTGTCTGATCCAGTGAGGTTCAAGGGATGGGGAGCACAACGGAGGGAAAGGGGTCACACATGAGTTAATGTCCATGCTTACTTGAAGGACCCAGGTACCTGGGACATAGGGACATGGATGGCATGAAGGGATTAGAGAAGCCCACACTGGGAAGACATGGAGTACACGCAGAATTGTTGGCATGGGGACACTATGGTCAGCTGCAGGAATGTCCTGTGTGGCCCTGGGAGAAGATCCGGCCCTTTCTCCCCACACCTTCATTGTTCAACGGAGGCAGCATATGCAGTGAGACTGTCCTCAGCACTGCACTTCACAGGACTGACAGCAATACAGTTTCCTCAGGAAATATATTGTGCATCTGTTATTTTCAATGGGTGCAAGGTGGGAGAAACAGCCAAAGGTAATTCACTGGCTTACTTCCCACTCATACTTTAATTTCAAAGTCTAAGCCTTTTTTTTTTTTTTTTTTTTGGCACTGAGGCTGTTCAGCAGAGCTGTAAAGCTCTGCTTTCAGTGGGGAAATTGATCAACTTGAAAACCAAAACTGCTCTCTGACACTGTCTTACGAATTCTGTAGCTTATACTGTCCTTTTGTCCTTTTTCTGCTTTTGATTTCTTAGTGTGGGGTAGTTGTGCCATGTTTTTGAATGCATACATATGTCTAATTGGGCATTTGTCATTAGACACATACAAAATTCACACACACACACACACATTAAGCATATGGAAGTCTTGTTAAGAAGGATTTCTTCCCTCTGTGGCCATATACAAACATTTGAAATCTTGAATCAGACTGAATCATGAGGTTAAAAATAGATCAGTAAAGTCTTCATATTTACTTTCTAAATGTTAAGCCCCGTGGAAGTGTAAGGAAGCATTTAAAGTTTTCTCACTTTAATCTTTTTCTCTGATACCAGAAGGAGTAAACAGGGTTTTTTCTTTCCTTTTCTTTTAATGGAAACAGGAGATTCTCAAGACTTGGAATGAAATCCTGAGAATAGGCGACAGCATGTTTCCTGCTTCCTTCCCGTCTTGTTCCTGCCAGGGCTCCTCAGCTGTGGGGCACAGCCCCCCCAGCCCACCCGCTGCCCTTGTCCTCCTGCCTCTCACCCCCCTTGGGCAGTGGGTGATGTGCTCGGATGGGCTAAGGCTGCTCCCGCTCACTTTGGCCCCAAGGCCACTGTCACTGGGTGTAAATGTGGGCGTAAAACCCCTGTCCTGGAGCCTGAGGACAGCGGGTGTTTGTTATCTGGATCTTGCTTAATCTCAGCCCTTGTTTCTCTTTGCACAGCAGCAGGGATGGTTGGTGGGTCGGGATGGTGATGGCTCTAGCCCACACTGTCCCCATAATAGTGAGGTCAGGTCCTGTTTCTCCTCCTGGAAGTGTAGGAGAACCAGACCCTCCAGGAACTGCCTGATTTAATAGATGCAGATGGGAAGGCCACCTATAGCGACTGCAGAGAGCTGCTGCTGCTGCCAGAGCACCCCTTGGCTTTGCAAACGCAGGAGCTGCTGAGCTGCAAAGTGAGCTAATGAAAGTAATGGAGTGTGGGGAAATCATGTAAAATCACCACAATCACCATCATCTGTAGAAAATTGTTTTCTGCTCTTCCAGTCCTCCAGAATGGCAATGCTCATATGAGAAAGAAATCAAGACATTTTTAACCTGAGAAGGGAAAGTCTAAGAACATCAATGGCTTACAACAGTGTGGAGGGACTTGATGTATGGCACTCCATCTCAGAATCATTCTACGCCTTTTGAACTCATAGTGATATAAGTCTTTGATAGAGTATTTTATTTTTTAATTTGCTTCCAAATAGGACTAGAAAGGTATTTTAGAAAATTATATGCAGGGACCTCTCTGAAGGCCTAACCTTTAAAATCTTCCATGAGAGTATGCGTGCATATGTCTAAGAGAAATTTGTGAGTGTATACATAGGAACCAGTCACAATTTTCAACACATTTTCTTGCTTTCTGCACTCCCAAGTTCACTTTCATTTGCGTAGTTACAAAGCTTTTGTTGTATTTAGTCCCAGATAAGATTCAGAGAGCCACAACAAATTGGCGGTACAATCCTTATCAGGGGTTTTCGTAACAGGCAGGGCTGGGGTTGGTCTGGGCTGACGGGGAAGCTGCCAAGGGACCAGCCTGGGCTGGGCACCGGGGCTGAGACCTTCATGCGAGGGGCACCCTCGGGGTGATGCCAGGGTGATGCTGAGGTGATGCCGAGGACCGGGGCTGTCCGTTCCCCTCGCACGCCGGAGAGCCTTCGCGTTCCGGGCACAGCCCCACTGCACCAGTGCTTGGGCAGTCGGCGTTAGCGGGTAGCCGGCACGCAGGGGTGGAAATGACACACGTCTAGCAGAAAGGGAAAAAGGTGTTTGTGAAAGGAAGGCCAGCAGCTGGACAAACTGCAGCTGGGCGGCTCTGTCTTTGTGTGAAACACAGTGCCGGGGAGTCAGCAAGGCCTTTGGCTCAGCTCCTCTGAGCTTTTGTATCTACCTGTCAGTATACGTTTTCATATTTGAGGGAGCGGTTGCCCAGCATTTTTAAGAGGCATAGCCCTTCTTCAGGACTGGGACTGTTTGGCTTGCTGATGCTTTTTATCTGGCGTATGAAGTGCTGTTTTGATGGCTGATGTTTTATTTTCCCCCTTGCTGGGTCTGGAAGTTGGTGGAGAAGTGAGTGGCACAGATGCTTTGGAGAGTAGTCTAAGCTACAAAGAAGAATTAATTTAATAATCCCTATTGAGACAGTTGCTATTCATTGGTGTCAGATGGTAAGTCATTTAGATCCCTCCATTCTTATCTATTTCTATAGCTATTTACCTGTGTTTCCTAACTACATTCAGATTACAGTGATGATTATTACAAAGCTATCATACGATTAATTATGGCTGAATTTAATAGTTATTGGTGTCGCATATTTGACTGAACATAAATAGTTAGTAACTACATTCAGATTACAGTGATGATTGTTACAAAGCTATCATACAGTTAATTATGTCTGAATTTAATAGTTATTGGTGTTGCATATTTGACTGAAAATAAATAGTTACTTTCAAACTGGTTTCACCCTGAGAAATAGAAACAGTACTTCTGATATTACTATTTGTGAACAGTTCTGCTTCTTGCTCTCCTCCTATCACCAGAAGGTAAGAAATTAAATTAGACTGTTATTTATAAGTACAGGTAAGATTTTAGTGTTGGTCTATATTTTTAATTTCTCCCTTTAAATAAAATCTGTGGATAAATATGAAAGTGAGGAATTTTTAAGTTGAAAGTAAAGAGACCAATAAATACAGTTGCGAAGCAGCAGGATGTGGATAAAGGGTAGTTGGGGAGGGAGGCGTGTTTCTCTCTGCTTTAAATATGAGTGAAAAATCGCTTCTTGAACTTAGCTTGAATTCAGATTTTTTCTCACTTGCTGCACTTTCTAATTACTCACCTATTCACATTGGTTTTGAGCCAACAGAAACTGAATGTTGCTCCTATGTGTTCACTTGGTCTAGATATAATTTTCTGTTCAGGGCACCTGTATGGCAGCCGTAAAACCTCAGTGATTCATTGGGTGACTGAAGCTGTTAGTACTTCCCAGGGATGGCACAAGAAATGAAATCTCAATTAAGAGTGACTTTCCCTTACAAAGTGAAGCCTTTGAATCAGAGCGTACCTCTGAGCCTTTTGTCTGCCAAATGGGTGGGGGTAATTCAGTTGAGAAAATGTAGTCAAGATGTGAAAAAAAAGTGCCTGGGGGCATGCGAGGCCTGTTTCCAATGGTGCACGGATGTTAGCAACATGCTGAGCTTTAAGATCCCAGAGCACAATAAGGCAGAATATTCCCTTCTCACCCTCTGGGAATTAAATTAGGTGTCAAACCAAAGGGCTTGAAGAAAATAAAATCAGAAAATGTTTGGTTTTCAGTTGGAAATTGTATGTGCCTCACAAATTTTTGGTGTGTGAAGGCTTGCAAAAATATTGTTCTTTGTTGGCACTGAAATGGGGAGTTGTCACTTTTTTAGTGTCAGTGACTTTTAACTAAGCGAGTTGTACCATTAACTCAGAAGCTGTTCAGTTATATGCCTAGTTTCAAAAAAAATTGCAGACTGTGCTTCAGCAAAATGAATTCTAAAAATTTTAAAAAGTATGCTTTATAGTATATAGTACTTTACAGTATATACACTTTATAATAGATGGTATAAAATCAAGCTTAAGATTCTTAATTCCTAGAATTATGTGTAGAAGTGAACCACGTTCTTTTAAAAGTTCCAGTAGAGACTCTTGTTCCAACTAAATAAGCAGGTTTCCAGAAGTGTAATCATCTCACATATTGTTGTGTTATATTAGTACATAAGAATTTAAAATTAAAGAAAAGAAATCTGACTGTTCAGTTTCACTGTTCTTTCTTCAGTGTCGATAAATACAGAATGCATCGCCATTGACAAGTACTGAAAATATATTTTCAAGGTCTGTACACTTTCAGAAGACTCATTAGGGAAAACTATGTTGACAAAAAGAGGACTTGAGTCATTCTGGTTGGTGAAGACTTGGCTATTTGCACCCCTTGCTGTACCAGTGGGAACCGCTTCACCCTAAAGGGACTGAAGCTAAATGTGTATTTCTCTGAGCAGAGAAAGTAGATAAAGTAAATAAAAAGGTAATACAATGTAGTGGTGCTATACATTTTGTTTAAATTAATTTGAAAGATATCATTTCAACATTGTATGAAGATATCACTATAGAGGAAGGATTATAAGTGCAGATTGTCTATTTTAAGATAAAATAATAAACAATTAAAGAAACTGGGCTTTATTCTCTTTTCTTCATAAAATATTAAGAACATATTTTTTTAATACTTTCAATTTTCTTCATCTTATAGTCTGTTGTAAATAGACAGTATCCTTGATCTTAGCTGCTCAAGCTTAGGTTAGGCTTCCTGAATAATGAGAATTCTTCTTCAAGCAATTCTCTCCAATACATTTTTGGTATCTTTTTATGCCAGATGAGGTTTTTTCAGTATTTGAAATACGCTGAGATTGTATTTTCATGCACTGTAAAATCAAGAGGGTTAAAAAATCCCTGATTTCTTCTCCTAATGTCCATTTCCATTAAAAAAAAAATATTTTGTGTCCACAAAACTTGATGTGTTTGTAGAGGAGCAAGGAAATGCCAGCTGTCATAAATTCTTAGGTTGAAGATCTTCCAACTGAGCTAGCACTAACTCCCAGGCAGTTGGTTTTTTTTTGAAGGACATGTTTTGTAGAACTAATAACTAGGCTGCTAGGTTATTTAAGGTGTTCTCCTCTGGACTCTTCCTAATTGATTCAGATCATTTTTGAAGTGCAGTGTCAGCAATGAGTCTCATAGCCCAGCTGATGGAGGTCTTGCCGTGATTTATTTTCCATGCCGTCTGTTAGTAAATCTTTATATAATGGTTGCTTTCCTATGACAGCAAGAAAGAACTTGACTCATGTTCAGCCTGCAGATCCTTTTGTGAGAACTGCCGCAGGGCCAGCTGTCTCCCATCTCCTTCTCATCCTCCTAACTTATTTCTTCCCAAGTGAAGTATTTTGCAACAATATGTCCTTTTTGCATACCGCCTCCTGTTTGTCTTAGCCCATTTCTCCAATTTCCATATCCATCTGTGTATCTAATCATGCTCTCCAATATGCCTGCAGCTCCTTTTAGCTTTGTGCAATCTGAAAACTCAGAAATCAGGTTGCATTATTCGCATCAGAGGCTAGCCTACGCCATGGTCCTCTCTTACTCATGGTTTTCAGCGCTTTCTGTT
>NW_009647949.1:734388-751888 GCF_000708025.1 Charadrius vociferus | reverse complement strand
ATCTGGAAGGGGCCTCGAAGAGCCTCAAAATGGACATCTTGATCGCAACTCTCAAAATGCGAAAACAGACCCTAAACAAGTATGCTGTAAAAATATTGAACAGTGTCAGAATGTCTTGATGCACCTTTCCAATTTGATGAAGAACCACTGATAAATACTCTTTGATACCGTTTACCTGTCATGACCTGACATGCACTGACAATTTCATGTAGACCATTCTCTTCATGAATATGTAATGTGAAGCAGCATTAGGAATGGTATGAAAATGAAGATAGATCTCACCTGTTTCCTTCTTATCTTATACCTTGTAAGGTATATCATTGTACTATTGAACAAAAATTAGCTTTATTTTACAATAATTTACATTGCTTCTCACAAAGGCACGTGACCTTGAAATCTTTACGTGCTTACACATAGTGTGTGTTCCCGAGCATTTTTTCCTGTAAGTTTAGGTGAGACTGAAATGCCAATGGAGCCCCTGTGAAACCTCCTTTCAGCCCATAAAGATGAACATTGACTTGCCTTTTTTCTGTCTCCTGCAACATTAACCATCTGTATCTTTGTGCCTGGATTTATGCTATTGGCCTTGCTAGACCTGTGCCAGGAATATTTCAGTGTCCATGGCTGAGGCATGGAGCAGCCCTGCAAGAGGCCAGCAGGGACCCAAACCACTCAGGTGACCTCGCTGGGGGTGGGTAGGACTCAGTTTCTTTCCCCGTTTCACGCCCAGCCTGCATCTGCCATAACCACCTCTAGCCGCTTTCTCTCACCTATGTGCCAAAGACACACTTAGTGGCCTGTGGGTTTAGTGTCGGCAGCATTTGGGTAGTTCGGTCTTTCTGCTTACTAGCAGGTTCTCCTTTGTGTGATACTATTCAGAAATAATTCTTATTTACCCTGCTTTATACCTGATTCAGTCATCTAGAGTAGGTATTCAACAGTACCAGACCCTGTGTTATTTTTCCCTCTTATTAATGCCCCAAAACTCTCAACAGAGCTTTCTGCTCTGTCTTTCCAGAGTTTGGGACAAGTGTAGGTTACCTTTGAAATACAAATGCAGGCCTCTCCCTTGCCTATCATTCCCAAACAAACTGTGCCTTTTTATATTAATATTTCAGTTGTGTGAATTCTCAGCAAGTTTCTGTTAAATCCCATACTTTATTATGCATTAAGACTTCCAGTTCCTCCTGTTTTATTCCTCATAGCTCTTTTATTAGCACACAGGCTTTTAATACGTTTGCCAGACTGAGCTGCTATTTGTTCCTCTCCCTCTTGTGACCTTGCAGTGAACCCCAGTATCTCTTTTCCCCTCTTCCCTCTTCAGAGTTTGTGCTCTTTTTTTCACTCCCTTCCATCACTTCCCTGGGTTTTGACCGTTGTCTGCATTGTGTTGGTTGAGAGGGGAGAATTTAGTTCACTTTGTTGTTTTCTGTCTTTCTTCACCAGATGGATAACAGCAGAATAGCAGGGAATCTGTCGTGGAGCCATTATCCCGTGATCAAAGAAGGCAAAGCACTCTTGGCAGCATCCTCTGCACAGCCCAAATGTGTGTGTGTGTGTGTGCATGTAAGCATGCACGTCCATGGGTGCCCCTCTCCTGTGCCTGGTCCTGCACCTTCTCCCTTACCCCAATTATTGTCTACATTTGTCCCGCTTTCCCTAGGAATCCATGGTTTTGTTTCTGTGCTCTGTTTTTTGAAGGAAGATAAGCTTTTTGCCCCTCCTGAAGGAGGCCAAAGCTATGAACGGAGGGAGGTCACTAAGATGCCTAAACGCCTGGAGAGGAGCAGGAGCACTTCCCACTCAGGCTGGGGTGCCTGGGCTCCTGATAAATGAAAGGGCAAACAACAGGCATGGGAAGAGGCTCAAGACCCTAACAAAGGGAAACAGACTTCTAAATAGTTTTTTTAAAAAAAAACTTGAGAGAAAATCCTGCATACCTAAGGGCTTAGATATCTTAAAAGAGAGTTTGTCATCTCCTTGAAAACTTTGTGGCCACCTCCTCCTCTTGATTGCTTCTTCCTTCTTCCTTCAAAGACTGCAGTTTAGTGCAGCGTACGTCTATTTGAGGGCCTCTATGCTACTTGGTCACCTAACTGCTAGGACTTTGCCATGTTGAACTGACTACTAAACTGCCCCAGAATAACTAATTATCCCACATACCTTTTGCTTGTAACAGTTCCTACACATTAGCTATGGATTCCATTAGTACATACCATCATTTAATGGCATATTCTGCATGTTTAACCACTGATCTGTTACCAGAACTTATCTAGTTAGTTTCAGACTCTGGTGATTTGCAACCTTTCTGTATTCCTAAAGATGTCTTGGCATAGATGCAAATTGGTGTGGTGAATTTAAGGCTATTAAAAACTAAGGCATTTTCTTAATTACTTTATAAGTACTTCATTAAGATACTTAGTGAGGCCTCAGAAGTCCATGAACCACAAGCTGAAAACCACAGCTTCAGAAACAATACATCATGAATTAATGGTGAATTCACAGTGTTTTTTACCTGCATTGCTGCTAGTAAATACGAGGAAGGCATCTGCTGTCTATTTAAGCAGTGAAGATCAGCAGTAGAAGTTTCAGAAGCAATTAGTTTACTCCACTGATATCGATATGGAAAGGACTTCAGGAGCTAGATTATTCTACATGTCTCATTTCTCTTTCTCCCCTTTCACCATATTGGCATATAGTTTCCAATATGGGGAGGTAACATGAAATACAGAAAGATGCAAGAGCATGAAATTAAGAGAGACAAAACTCTATTGCTGTGATTCTTATAAACCTGGATTAGTGTAGTTGTAGTTGCATACTCCGTGGTTCTTCATCTTCAGTACTGTGTCAGCAAATTATGACCATGGGTCACTATGATAAGTGTCTGCTACTTCTGTAATTGTCATGAATATAATTTTACATGGAAAATACAATTGAAATATGACTTCCTGTCACTGTGAGACCTTCCAGAAAGATCACGGTGCTGGTAAAGTTCTCCAGATGACTGTAATGCTTTTGGGTCTAATGTATCAAGTTTCCTTGCAAAAAGACTTGACTTTAAAAATATTTGATATTTCAATTCAGTTTCTTGTGAAACTCTGCATTTTGCATGCACTTTGTGGTATGGAAGTATTACTTTCCAGCAAACACTCCCACGTCTTCTCATCATTTGGGACTACAGAGCATTTCCCCTTCCCAGTTACAAGAGAAAGTGTCTGCTTACAGCTGCGTATTTTCTGTGGTTGTTGCTGTAATGATGTTTGTAACAGGTTTATTTCTGTTAGGCTTCATTGTATAAGAGGTGTCCAGCAAAACAGATAATTTCCTAAGATATCTTTGCTTTCTTAGAGTTATGGAGCATGTGATGTGGAGCCTGGACTGATGTGTGGTTATTTCCAGCAGTAGGAGTACGGTGTGGTCCAGTCAGCACTGCCCTGGACCACAACTCGGGAAGACCCTGATTTCCTTTTTGGCTCTATTACTTATTTGCTGTGTTTCCCAGTGCAAATAACTTCATCTTTGTGCATCTTCACCCTGAGATGTAGAGTGAAAATACCCTTAATCTATATGCAGTGGTTAGTACAGTAAGGAAGACCTTGTTCTTCAGATGAGGTGTCCAGATGCTTCTGTAATAAATTTTAATACATGCTAAATTCTAAATAATATTTGAAGAAGTAACAAAACACATTCAGAAACTTGAACTTGATAAAAGATATATTTGGGCAAACACTTGTCAGGAAAGTTTTCATCATGGTCCCACTACCTGTCATTTCCTGGTCCTGACTTTATTCCTGCATTATTTATTTCTAGACTTTCCAGAACCTTATGTATGGACAAAAGCTCTCATTTTACTTCGTATGTTCCTCTGACTCTGGTAACTGTAACTTTGGTAATATTGCCACTCATTATTACTGCAAGAATTAAAATATCTTGAATTGTGGATGTCTGGGGCTGTGGCAGTTCAGACAGTAAGAGCAAGTCGTTTAGAAAAGAGGGAGCTCCCTTTCACAGTTGCCAAGGTAATTGTCAGCTATGATAAAGTCCAAGCACTGATGATTTTGGATTGAGTTTGGTTTTTAACACGGAAGATAGTCATACCACAGAAAAAAACCCTCTTTTCAGAAGCTGTGGTTATTGCTTTACATCCGTGTCAACATTCATTTTCTGAATTTTGTGCAAATGGGATTAGTTTTCAGACATTTTAAAACAAGCATAAGTGACTAATGCAGAGAGGCTGCAGGAAGGGAGCACTGGGATTTCAGGGGAGACCTTGTCTCTGTTCAGTGCAATGGGGAGAGCAGACTGGCTTTCCCTGGTCCTGCCTGGATTGTGAAGCAGAAAGGAAACTTCTTGCTGCTCCTTTCCAGAACGGCTCTTGTTCCAGGGGAAGCGAGTGGGAGATTTATGACTGGCATTGTACTTTTTGCAATGTGCAAACCTAGAATTTACTAGGAATGGGTTTAGACTCTTCTGGCAGGGAAATGAGATACTTAAAGTGTAAGTTGCCGACTTCTATTCCTCTTTCAACATTTGTGTTTGAGGGGAGGGAGTATTTTCCTACCAGTGGAGTCTTTAGCTATAGTTATTGCACCTTCAAAGTTACAACAAAACTCACTCTGACTTTTGTGGTAAGGCATTTAGTGTGGAAAGGGTATGTGTATATTTTCTCTTTTTTCACCCTCTGATATAAAATACGACTGGAAAAAATATTTCAAACTTTTCCAAAGGACTTTTGCAGTGGAAAGCACTACTACAAAAAGTCCTTTGTTTCACAGGAGTATCCAAACCTGTGGTAAACTCTTGCTCATTTTTTTTGTCCCCTCAGACAGGTGCCGTGAAGCTCTTTGACATTTGTAGAGCAGATGGGATGCCATTTTAGTGTTACATCTAATTGACAGAACCTTACTAACTCTCTCCATGCATCCTGCCTCGGAAAGTGCAGGCTGTGGAGTATTAGAGAGCACTTTTTCCCCATCAGCAACTTGCTTAATTCACTTACTGTTGGGTGAAGAGTGAGAGTGATAACTTGCTAACTGGCCTATGAAGCCTCTTGGGAGTTCATACCCCAGGGAAATGACTTCTTGCTGCTGAATTTGCCATTTTGGTTGGTTGGTCTCTTGCTGTTGACTTGGCTACCATACATTGTGTTACGTCTGTCTCCAGCCACAGATATTATAGTGTGCATATATTAACGTAAATAGCAGTGTTGTCTGTCTATGCAATCATATCATCACGTACGTAATTCAATATGTGTAGAATACATGAAGATGTCTGTGAAATGCTGTCTACGGGGATGTGTGAATGCGCACATCTTTCCATGGTGCCTGTGAAGGTCTCAGAGAAGAACGTAGCTGTCCCCATGATTTCTGCCAATCTTGGCATGCCACCATCATGCTCAGTTCTTGCACATACATATATGAAAAACACAGAATAACTGTTTTGAGTGTAACTTCTGCTTCTACTACACTCCTTGGCAGGTCTGGTTTACACAAGAAAACTACATTTGCAATGTGCTTCCAGCATTTAAATCCCAGTAGACAAATATGCTTCCCGAGAAGTTGCTTCTTTGAAGAAAGCAGGCAATAATTGCACTTTTGGAAAGGTAGCTAGACTGTATTTTATGCTGATCATCATTGGATATGACCAAGAGGGGTAGGAATACCCAAATAAATACTTAATGCATTTCAGTTGGAGTATAAATGAACTAACAAACCCCTTGCCCTTGAGCAGCTGTAATTTTTAGGATTATTCTTATGAAGCATATTGAGTTTGAGATTCTTGGCTTCCTTCTGCAGCGGCCTGTCCCACTGGCAACTGTCATCCTCAGTCATATCAGTTACATGCTGCCACAGCCACTCAAACATCTTGTGCAAATGTTAATATGAAGAGCAGGCCAGGTGGTAGCAAACTCTGAGTTAGATCTTCAAGTCAATGTCAAAATCACAGGATTTACAAATAACGTGTAAAAATTCTGCAGTTCTCCAGGTGTCATTAGTTGTTTCTGTGGCACTGGCATACAAAGCATTTCAGCGCCCTTTGTGGCATCCTTGATACCTGTAAGCTCTAATTCTAATTTGCAGCATTGTATGTTGGCCTTTTGGCATGAATGCCATTCATATAGCCTTTTGAATAAATGCTGGCTGCTGTACACAGAGCTTTCACAGACTGGTTTTAAAGAATTAAAACACAAAAAAGTATTAAAAAAAGGAAAGACTTGAAAGAATCTTAAGAGATTATTTAGCCAACCCCAAGCCCCAGAGCAGAATCAATTGCACGAAAGTAATGGGATGTTGGGAGGCTGTCAAGAACAGGTTAGACAGTGATGAAGGCACCATGCTGACCCCAGGCAATCAATTCCACCACTTTTACAAACCTTGCAGTTAGAAAGCTTCTTCTAGTGTTTAACCCAACATCACCCCTGCTGCAATTAAACCTGTTAATTCTTGCCCTATCCCCAGTAGATAGAAAAGTTTATTAGTTAGTGAAGCAAAGCTTTTACATATTTGAAAATTATTATCCTATTCTCTGGCAATCTTTTTTTTTGTCTTAGATGCATCCTCATCCTTTCAGTCTTTGCTCATAAACATCTCATTCATGGAGTTGTCTTCTACATTTTCCCCCATTAGTCCATGTCTGTCTTGAGGTCTAGGGCACACTGGGTCAAAACACAACCCAGTTCTCCAGCTGAGGGCTGGGCTTTGCGAGCAGTATATAGACTGTTACACGTCTTGCATGTGGTTGTGTATCCTACTGGTTGTACTGGGTATGTTCTACTATAAGACTTGCTGCTCTGCAACAAGATGAGTTGTTTGATTCATGATCAGTAGTTATTTTCAAGCTCTCTGAGCTTTCTGTCATCTGTAAATTTAGTGAGCATATTCTGTATTCTACCAGCCAAGCTGTTAATTAAAATATTGAAGAACAGATCCCTGCAAAACCCCACTCAATATATTCTTTCACTTTGGCCACCAACCACTGAAAACTAATCTCTGAAAGTGTTTTTTTTCAACCAGTTGTGTACCACTTTATAATGGCATCAGCTGACTGTGTTGAATAAGGTAGAAACCTTATTAAATTCAATATGTATTCCATCTGCTGCTACTTCTTATCCAGTACCAATTATCCTCGAAAGAAGAAAATTAGATCGATTTGACACAATTAATTCTTGACAAATCCATTTGGCTGTTTTAAACTCTTACAGGATAATAGGGTGGAAAAAGAAACGTTATATAACTTGTCTGTGTATCTTTTCCGTGCTTGACCTCCCTTCGCCTTCCTGAACTCTCCTCTTCATGAGTCCTCATTTGTAATTACCATGGTGTGGGAGTGAGAATAAGAAATGAGGGCAGCAGTCATTATTACTGCCAAAATCTTTGTATCTTAAAGCCAAGCCTGGGCATTCTTGGATAAACATGAACAGGTTAAACTTATTTGAAACCACCAGGCACGCTAAGTAGCCTCCAATACTCTTCAGCCCTTTGACATGGACAGGAATTGTCTGTCATACGTGGAGCCTGTTGCAGTCATTTTTCATACATTCATATAAAAACAATTCAGCTACTTAACTTCTTGTTACCTGTATATATACACATTTCTTTGGGAAATAGTAGGTGCTAAAATGTTTTAAAACTGTTTTTTCTCCCTTGCCAGAATCTTTGGATGCATTTGAACTTGTTAGAGATCAGGATAATATCGTGCATGTTTGGGGATGCTGTTAATAACTAGGTCCTTTGAATTCCTTTCTGGTTGCAGACAAACATGAACAATAGTTGGGCAAGTACAGGCAATAGAAGGCATAAGTTTAGATCACATTTGATACATTGAAAACTCTCAACTACCCAAGAGAACAATTATATTTCCTTTTGAACATAAGAATTCCATGTCTGTTAGTATAATGTTACTTGGAAAATGCTATGAGATAAAAAGGTATCACGACATTTGGAGAATGCCTTTAGAGGTAAGGAATTCGTCTTTTTGACAAGTCAAAATGTAGTCTTTTCTTAGTTCTATCTGCTCATGCAGTTTACATATACAAATATAATAAAGAAATAATAATAATAAATAATAATGATTTTTATCTCTGAAAGTTTTAAAATTCTATATAAAACCCTGAAAGTTGATGAGTAATGAAAATCATCTAAATGAGGCCCAGTACCTTGCTGGCGTCTCACCAACTGCTTACATAAGCTGTGCCATAAATGCCACATGTGTAGTCATGGGGAACCTCAGGGCCACATAGGCTTTTCAGCCTTCTTAGGCAATTGCCCAGGTAGCGTACCCCTTAGAATTATCCATTAAAACCACCCAAAATAATTAACGTGGCTGCAAGCTATGCAAAATTAAGTCATGGATTGTATCTTGCCCTGAGCCGTGTGGGCTGATGGCCTGTCCCTGCTGCTGTCTCCTCCGTGGTGGAGGTGGCAGATACTATAAAGTGACTCCAGAATCTGCTGCCTCCTCTGTGGTGGAGATGGCAAATACTATAAAGCAACTCCAGAAGGTCATCTGGCTTGGCCCCAAGATACAGAGTTCCTGCTGTTACTTCTTATATTCCCCTCACCAGTATAGCAAATTTATTTCATTCGTTTTAGTCCCCTTTCACATATTTTGTCCACAATGACAAATAGCTATGACTTCTGAAATGACCAGAACTTCTTTTGTATACACAAATAATGTCATCGTTTTAGCAGCCAGTATTTCAGGGCTTAAAAACACATACATTTATCTCATTTCCCCCAGTTACACCCTCCTGAGCTTTCTTTAGCAATCTGACTTTCCCCTTGGTGTTTACACACCCTTCGTGCTTTCAGATAATCACCGCATCCTTTCCAGTCCCTTTAACCTTCATCTAGCCAAGCAACAGTTGTTTGTTTAAATTTATTCTCATAAATCACATCTTCCCACAGAAGTCAAAAGGAACATGTGATGCTCTTCTGTGACCACGGGTATGAGTAACTTTCAAAAACCCAAATCTCAATTACTTTTTGTTCGGCATATGTTGCTACAGGATACAGATTGTACTGAAGAAGTGTATTTGGCCATCTTCAAACAGAATTGCCTAATTATTAAATCCTTGCAAATGAAAATTCATTTTTCTGAGAACTAGAGATACCAGCCTGCTCTACATATACTTAAACAAAACGACTTCCCTGTAAAACTTCATCAACATGGAGCCAATGCAGTTAGCTCATTGCCCTCGAGGGCTGTTGTATCATCATTGATGCAGTTGGTTGAGTTGTGGAGGGTAAATTCCCCCCACTCACACCACAGCAGTCACAATAATCCTTCTGTTCACAAACTTCCCAAAATATTTATCGAGATAATAGCTTGGAGGTATGTTTTCAGCAGTGCTTAAGCCTGTTTTCACTTGTCTTTCTTGCTTGCTTTTTTCTTTTTTTTTTTTTAATTACATTTTGGGAGTGGATTGGCCAGTGCTTAAAAGCTGGAGTTTCAGATAGACGGCTTCTCCTTGTTTTAATTAGTTTGACAGGCACCTCTGCTTCCCAGCTGAGTTGCCCTAACTGGAAGCAGCTGCTCTTTGGAATTACTCCCCTCCTCGCTGTGTTACAGGAGTAATAAGTGTCTCGTGTGCCTTCAATGAATTTGTGGATGTAAAATGCACCGTTCCAGGGCTTCAGGTGTGCTTGGCTGTGGAGAGATGTTTCTCTCCCTTCTCTATTACTTAATGAAGTTTTATGAAGTGAAACATGTCATTAACAATATAGGGAAAATGAAATGTGCAGATCGGATATGATTCTCCGCTTCCTTGTTAACTCTTGTTAGTGAGTGTAGAGCAGGTTTTAATATATTTTCCACGGCAATTTAAAACTCTGATTTGAGAGAGAAAGTCTTGAATGACTGCACAGCTTGCAAGGTAGAGTAAGGCTTCTCCAGAAGAGCACAGGCTCTGTGAATCAAGCTCATGCCTGTGTTTACAGCCCCAGCTGAAATGAATACTTATCATCTTGATTACCTTGTCACAGTCTTGTGAATGCTCCTGATTCCATCACCAGCTTGGTGATTTATTTAACATCCTACCACCTGGAGCCAAGTGACGTAAAAATCTCAATTCGCTGCTGTTTTGTTTTGTTTTGTTTTGTTTTAAATAATGGAAATGTAAATTCTGGCTTTTATTTTCCAATAAAGGTATGAAAATGTGACCTAAGTGCACCCTGATGACTCAGACAATTGAAGCTGAAGCACTCCAAAATTCTTACTTTAAAAATTCCATTATATTTAAATGCAAGTGTAATTTTCAGGTGCCTGACATATGTGAGTTTTGAACACTTATCATTACAGCAGAAATTGTGTAACACAACAGCTTGCGTACTGCTTGCTAGTCAACTGCTGTTTGTTTTTCCATAAATTATCTCTTAATGTATGTGTCTGGGCTTGCTGGGTGGTGCACAGGTCAGCTAAGCCAGGGGCGCAACTCTGAGATGTTTCGGTCTGATCTGGTACTCCGGGGAATGGGCAGGAAGTGTTTAAAAGGAAAGGCAGGGCAGCTGTTCGGAAAGTGAGAGCAGACTGGGTGCTCTGCATCCATCAGATCCTGCTGATGAGAGTTGTTTCCAGGGATGGAGGTGAGAGGAGAAGCTCTGGTGATAGAGCAGGAGTTAGCCCAGCAGAAACTGATCTGAAAGAAGATGCTGAAGCCAATATGTTCTCCCCTGCAGTAGGGACAAGTGACCCTAGGCTGACACAATCTACAAGCAAACATCAAATAGTCACATCTGGTCTATTATCTTCACCTGTGGCTAGCTGAGATCATCAGGCAGGCTTCTTTGGTTGGCTCCTGCATTAAGCAGGTCCATTAATAATGTATCTATGGGACATGGGACACAGGCTTAAAAAGTGCAAAGTCTGAGCTCAGTGCTGAATCCTTGTGGGACTGAAAGTCAGGCTTTGGGTAGGGTCTATTTGCTGCCTATTCAGAAGGGTGGGATATTAACTTTTAAAGAAACAGTTGAGGAACTAATTTATGTTTTGGGTCAATGTTTAATTGGTAAATTGGGGAGTGGGTGTTAGGTGGAGTGTGGAGGAGGTGACTTTGGGTGGAAGTGGTCTGTTCTGGAAGAAAAGCTAAGCAAATCTTCCTCTTTTGTTTTCTTCCAAGTCTCTACCATTGGCGTGTTTGTTACATGTACTTTGCTGTAATATTTTGCCGAGGGCAGCTCTGTAAATTTTTGTCTCTCCATTGATAGCAAGCAGATAACTTTTTTTGTTTTGAGAGAGAGAGTGCTACATTTGCATTTCATAACTGGTTGCTTTTGCAGAGATCAATGTAAGCTCTTGGGTTTCTTTTTCCAGAAAGCATTACTTTTAGGAAATATATTTTCCCTTGCAAAGGCAAATGCAATAAACATCTTCTCTGAGGTGTATCCATTCTATTTTAAAAATTTGAGCTGGTCATGAAGTGCGTAGTAATAAAATGCTCACTGTGTGAGCTTGGCCATCTCTCTTGGTGCTCCTCCCACCTTACTACAGCCAACTCGGTGTGATATTTACGTCAGCACTGAGAATCTCTGAAATAGACGGCTTTCACATGCTACTAAGTTGTACCTTGTTCTTGGCTAGTTTTATGATGCGCTTTGGGATGAGATCATCAGGCTCCTTTTCATTAGTAATTCGCTGAAAGTTTCAACAAAGGAATCAAAGGACACCGCGTTTAGAAAAAGGAGAGACTGAAAGTTCTATTCCCAGTTCTGAGGCATGCTTTTTCTCCTCTTTCACTTCCCCAGTTCTAAAATTATTTGGGATAAGAGCAGCCAAAGGACATTGAGCTAAATAGTTCTGTCTCTGTGGAGTTTGTAAGTCTCTTACAAAAAAGATCTGCATGCATCCTTTCTTGCAGACGGTTATGAGAAGAAGTTGAGCAAGCTCCTGTGAACAACAGTGTAGAGACTACCCCTAGACATCCCAAAGGATGCTGAACTCCTGTCTAAAAAATTAAGGTTAAAATATTTTGTAAAAAGTGCTGCAGAAAACTGATAGAAAATGATTGCTAACTATTTAAATGTTGACAGGAAATGACAAAGCATCAAAGCTGGCTTTGCCATGCAGGTAGAGAAGAGGGGATGCTGAGTTTAAGTGAAGAAGGCTGAAGTAACATGAAGATGCAAGAGTCTTAGTAAATTTCGGAAATTGTTCAGACAGCGTCTGGCATTGTGGGAGGCAGATGGAGTCCTGATCTGTTGGCAGTTTTGGAGTGGTGTGCTGTGCACCTAAGCAGGATTGTGGCTGTGGTGTCCCTGGGAAAAGTGTGCTCCTCACCGGTCACGTTCTGAGTCCTGGAGCCCCTCTGTTGGCTGAGCCAGTGCTGCTGCCTCCCAGTTCAGAAACACAGTGCTGTGCTCCACGTTGGGGAGGGGAACTGGGCAGGATGTGACAGGCCTCTGTGGAGCACATCTGCAGGCAGGAAGGGAGGATACAAACCTTTCCTTTCTCCTTGAGAGTCAAAAGGTATCCTTCCAGAAGGGCTGCGATACTCGCTGTGTTTAGATTTCTTTTCCTTATATGATCTGTCGTGCAAAGTCACAGCCACTGTATTTTAACTGAAGCCTGACAAGCTTAGCAGTATTTGTATGTCTACCAAGCATGGTGCTAGCCCGAAGCGTTAAGACTACTGAAATGATTTTCCTGGGCTTGTGTCTCTCCCTCCTCCTTATTTTTTAATCTAGTAGGGTACTGATATATAGGGGAATGATGGATTGGGTGTAATGTGAGGAGTTCAGACTTGTGTCAGAATAAAGCAATTTGTTGTTTCTAACTGCTTTGTACTGATAGAATTAAACAGACTTAACTCCATCTGGTTCATGTTGGGTGTATTAGTGTACTGCTCTCGCTGTGATGTGGTACTCTAGTCACAAGGCTGACAATAAGACTGGGAGCTGACAGTTAAGCCTCTAAAAGAATAAATAATGATTTCTGACTGTACAGTAAAGAGTATTTGGTCTAAATACTGTCTATTTTAAAGCTACTGGGTAAGTATTGTTTACACCGCTTTTAAAATCATGAATATTTTCTGTAATTCTGTCGAAAGAGGATGTTGAAACTTGATCATTTCAGGAATGTATAGCGGTCTGATGTCCAAATGCATCTGATGGATCTAGCGCTCTCTTATAGTTTATGCCTGTATGTACTGAGCATGTCTGAGACAGAGGGACAGCCTGTTTAGCAGAACAGATGATGGGTTGGGTGTGTGGGTCCCCATCCTGCCCCACGCAAGAGGCTTTCTGGAGCGGCCGCTGGCACGTCTGCTTCCTGCTGGAGAGCAGCTGCCACCTCCTTTGGCTGATACGGGTGATGCAGAGAACGCCACTCCAAGGGAACCCGCTACCAGAAATAACAATCATACTTAAGTAATTCTTAAGGAAAATAATTTAAAAATTAAGTAAAAGGTGAGAATTAAAAAAATATGTAGCAAGGACAATGAGATAAAATCGTTCCAGGATGGATCGTGGTAGGTTAATGGAATGGAGCCTGCAACCAGTGAGGGCTGCAGTTCCAAACAAAGGCTGTGATGTGAAACTCTGCATGGTTCAATTTGATGACCTCCACCAAGGGGAGAGAGCTGAAAGGAGATACAATCACTGCTAATAATGTGTTGCATTGTAATTTGCTCATGTTAAGGGTTTTAGTGCTTTTGCAGGTCACCTGTAGGGGTTAGCTGGAATTTTTATTTCTCCCCTTGCACCCTCTGTGCATACAATGGCTTGCTTATTTATTCCTCTGTAACTTTGATGTTCTGATTTAAACTTGATATACTGGGCAGAGTGTTGTTAGTGATGTTGAGAAACCTCATGTGTTTTGTTCATGCATGCGGAGTTAATTGCCAGGCCTCTGAGCAGGAAGTCATTTCCCTCAGGTCATCTATCAGGAACCCATGAAGTTTGGTGTCCATTACATTGTGGGGCATGATCCACTCTCCAAGGCAACCTGATCTCTCCTGTCCTCTTGCGTGTAGTTTAAAATTGATGTCAAAGCGCTCAGGGTTGTTTGTGGTATAGATTTCTTGGATTAAATGCCTTTTACGTGGTTGACAGCAGTTGTCATAGTCTGGTTCTGATGGTGCACGTCAGCTTTTCCAGTTTATTTTGATGAATATTTCAGTTTTCTGCAATTAAATGCTTCGTTGAAACCATTGTGTCACTTGTGTGACACTGTGGTGAGATGATACATGCTGCTTTGGGACAGAAAGATTGTCATTATTTGTCTTAATGACTCAGAGGTTTGTGGTTGAGGCTTGTGCTTTTCACAGGGGAAGAGGGTGGGGCGGGGGAGGGGATGTCCCTTTTCACAGGGAAAGAGTGTGGTGCGGGGAAGGTGATGTCCCTAAACCCTAAGTAAAGAAAGGAGAAAGACGAGCTTCTCTATGGCCACCTTAACCTGGAGCTAGGATCCTGCTCTGAGTATCCCTCTAGAAGAAAATCCCTGTCTCTTGAATACAGAAAAGTGCTCTCCGAGTTGGTTAATCCTGCCTGGTGTCTACATGTGGGAAACTCCTATTAACTGCACGCCCACGTGTAGCTGATGGTGTGATAGGAAGATACACTCACATCCACAGTGCATCTGCCATAACTGGGCGAAACAAGATTCACCACCTATGTGTTGATCGTTTTAATCTCCTGTGTAGAGATTTGGAGGAGAACAACTATGGGGAGCTTTGTAGCTGCTCTGTGGAGGGAGTTTCCATGCAGAGTGCACTGGAGTGTATGTGAGAGCAACCATGATCCAATGCACTGCGCATGCGACACAGCGGGGAATGGTGTCAGGATCGCTGCCCCACTGCCTAGTGCTGCCCTGTAGGTGGACAGCAACCATTTTCCAAGATTTACAAATCACCTGTGAGATGTCCCCGAAATCTCAGAAAATTCACCAGATTACCAGTAGTGTACAGAGGTCCAGTACAGCATGTTTCTAGAATGTGGTCTTTTGTGGATGCTTTAGTTACCGTCTAGACATCTGCAGATAAAAATGCAAAGACTGTATTCTAACATGCTAAATTTCAATGAATTTGTAATTCTGTAGTAGCAGTTGTAACACAAACGAAATACTGCAGTCATAGCTGGGCTTCAAAACCCTTGTAAGATCCGAGTTTCTACTTGTTCTAAAACTCACATACTCTTGTTGCAGCTGTTTTTTGTAAAATGCCCCTGGGATTTATTACTGCAGGACATTGGTATCATTAAAATAGAGGCACCCTGTGATATCTAGAAGGAGAGGAGTCTATCTGAGGGAAGGAGAGCAGGGAATATTTTAGCATGTCATAGTCATTGTATGCCTTGGGAAAATGGCATCTTGTGAATGTCTGAAAATGAATAGACATAACGGCAAGACCATAGAAGGTGGTAGCTCTTGTAAACTGCCATGGATTTGTGGCGTTTCATGCCAATTTGTTTCTTAAAGCAACTGCTCCCGGAGTCACCTGCTTTTGCAAGATCTTTTTTTCCTTATCTCCCTTTTTTTAAAATCAAAGGCTCAGTGTCTCAGATAAATTAAAGTCAACTGGCTGAGGGGAAGACTGCTGCAGCCACGCGTCACGTTGCTCTGATGAAAGTTGCTGCCTCCGCACAAGGGGTGACATAATGGCTTGGGAAGCAGCTGTTGGACCGCCACAATTTGTAATCTGGTTTCTGCTACCTGTACTGCACGGCTGAAAAGTGTGGATATTCAGGACCCTCTTCTGTAAGTAGTGTAGTCGTCACTGCCCAGGAGCAATGACCTCCATGGGCAGGGAGGGGTGAGGCGAGTGGGAGTGCTGCCCCTTGCACCTACGTGATCCTAACCTATTGCTGCCTGAGCCAGAACAACGAGGGGGTTTTAGACTTTGTGCTGCAGAGTTGCTGGTTGGTTGGTTGGGTTTTTTTTTAAACATGCCTCCAAACTATAAAAAAGACAATGTACAGAAGACAGTGTGCACAAGAGGAGCCCAGAATGTTTAAATCCTGAAATCAAGAGTGTGCCTTGTTCAGATATTTTGAAAGTAGGTTGACATTACTATTGTAAGTGGTTCAACATGGATTTCAGAGGGTCACTAAGTAAATTACCCCTGACTAATTAAACCAGTTTTCAGTTATGCAAGCCATCTCAGAGTACTGAGAGACTTTACTGGCACGCCTTTATCCTCATACTTCATAGGCTTATAGCTGCATACAATTTAAAGGTCAATTAGTAGAGATTTTATACCTGGTTTGGGCCGTTCATTATTTTTCATTACTAGTCAATAATATGATGAATTACATAGTGTGTACCCTACATGTGCATCCTAAAGAAGGGTCAATAAAAATGTGTGTATTTCTACCTCATTGGTGGTTTCTTTACCACTTTCAGCATAATTATCTTTTAGTTTTTCTACCTGTGCCCCTCCCCCTCCTTTTCTCTGTTCTGTGTGTGCTATTCATCACTCCAGCCAAAGCTGGAGTAACACAGTGCTTAGAAAAGTCTCGTCCCTTTCACTGCGTACCGCTTGCTGAGAAAGGAAGCATTTTGACCAGCATTTCTCTCTGATGCTAGTCTACAAAGTAAAATAAGCAGTCTTAGCTTTGAGGACAGAAAAAGAGCATCACTGGGAATGCGCAGAGGAGATGAGGAGCACATAGTCACCCCGCTTCTGCTTTATGCCTTCTCCAGAAACTATTTTTAGCCCTGTTGGCAAATGGTGTCATTTGTTGCTCGGCTGCTGGTGCCATGCAAGTGGGTGTGCGCCGTGTCAGCTGCGGGGCCAGGGGGAGCCCGGGGGCAGGTGGCGGGCCAGGCCCTGGGCTGTGTTTGGGTGGTGCAGGGCACGTAGCCTGGCAGCTAGCAGGGCTGGTGGGATGCTGGAGAAGCTACAAACTGCTTGAAGATATGAGCTCTTAAAAGGCTCAGCCAGGGCGTGACAGCTGCGTGTCCATTAAATACATCACTTTTTAATCCCCCCTGTGCAGACAGGTGCTCCTGATAAGGAACAGCTTGAAACAGTAGCTTTGCGAGACCCACCTAACCATTTCAAAGCTTAGGGACGTGTACTGAGAGCAGAGGATTTCCTTGCTGCTGGTCCCAGCAGAAGCTGGGAGGGAGGTGCAGGGTGATGGGCAGGCCTCGGGGACCCCTCTCCCGCAGCGGGGTTTGCCAGCAGCCACGTAATGTGCCTTCCACAACAAGCGTGATCCTGCGTGTGGGCACGCAGCTGTTCCCTAGGAAGGATGCTGGAGCATCCCTACCGCTGTCTGTAATTAGTGATTATTTAATTTCATTACAATGGGGGGATAGCAATGGGAAGCAGGAGGCACAGATGGAGGCAGCGTTTGCCCAGTCCCTCCCCAAGGAGAGCTTTGCCTTTTACCAGGCGATCGCTGACAGCTCTCTCCTCTCCTCAGGAGAACGATGCGCTCCCGGTACTTAAACTAAACACCGGCATTAACCGGGCGCCTCTCCCCTCGCCGGCCACCCGCCGAGCGCGGTGTTACGCGGTGTTTCCCAGCCAGCCATCCCGCGGCGTTAAGGCACCGCAACACGA
>NW_009647949.1:705431-733180 GCF_000708025.1 Charadrius vociferus | reverse complement strand
CTCGTAATTCACTGGTTGCGAACAAAAGGGATGGCCCCAGTAAGGAGGGCTCCAGCGATTTTATTTAGTGGGCACGCAGCGTCCCGACGGGGCGGGCTGGGTGGCGAACAGTGAAAATACAGGAAGAGTCAATTCTTTATTTCTACTTGCAGCGAGAGAAAAATATTTACTTTAGGTGCGAGATGATAATTACCGCAGAGGACTGCCACTCAGCGAAAAAACAAATACTAATGTTATATATGTACTGGAGCTGGCAGTTTTCCAGTGATACAGGAATGTGGTAATCAACAGTGGAGTGCCTGTTTATTCATTTTAAAAGCAAATGACTAGGCTTGGTGCATATTAATTTTTGTTGTTAATGTTTAACTGACAGACATTAAAGAATATTAGGAGAAATACCTTTTGGAAAACTACTGCGGAATGTAACAAGTGGTAAACCCGTAGGATCTAATCAGAAGTGTTGTAGAATAGGAAAGAGAATTTAATTAGCATCATGGACTTTATTGTTAATATTCAAAGTAAGATTAAAAAACCTCGCCTCATTCCTTTTCTTCATAGAAATTTTCCATTGACATGACATTCAGTTTAATGGCACCCGGCTGCGTACACACTTTCACTGTTAATGATTTTAATCTAAGAATGCAAGCAGAGTCAGTTCTGCCAGTTTGTAGGGAGCACACAGTTGGTACTTTATGAACAGTCTCTTTCTCTCCTTTTCTGGCAGGTTTCAGTACTGCATTTAGTATGGCAAAGTGCTATTGGATGCCTGGGAAGGAGTGTTGGAGGAGGCCAAACCAACAGTCTAGTGTGCTGGAGCTCAGTGCAGAACTAGATCTGATTCTCACACAACTAGTAATTTGAATAGGTTTCTTCTGGCTGTACAAGCTAGTTTCCTTCCTGGGAAAACAGAGCTATTTAATTATTATTTGTCTTCTAATAAAACTAAGCTAAAGTCATTTGTCTCAGAGTTGGTCTGCATTACAGGAAGGAATCCTCTTGTAACTATGAAGTTGCTGGTTTGTGTCGGTTGCAAACACCACCCGGCGCTACTACCTTTCCTTACTGCAGTGTTTTGTGTTGCAACACGATTACAAATATGAAAAGATACCCTTGTGGGTCTCAAATAATAACGTATCTGAGGGAAGACAGAAGCTCTTCTCTGCAAGCTGTCAGCTTTTTTCAGATTTAAGGCTTTTAAAGAGTTTTGAGTCTTTGCGGCCGCAAAATATGTCTTAATATGAACAGAGTATAAACTTACTTAGTGCTCCGTCCTTGTCTGAAGGCGAGGAAGAGTAGCTCCAGTGCCTTTTTCACTGCTTGTCTTTTCAGTACGTAGAGCTTTGTCCTTTTCAAACCTTTGTTGCAAAAGGCAAACAGTAAACTAGATCAGTGGTTTTCAAATGGAAGTCTGTAGATGGTTGGTCATTGTCCATGAGGCCATGACAGCGGCCTGCAGAGCCGGCTTACTTCTTTCATGTTGTCAATTAGGTGAGGCTATCATAAATCAGTTTTCTGTTTAGGGAGTACAGAGGCAGACACTGGAGTGATTCACTGGGAACAGCTCTATGAACCAAGAAATTGGTGCAGTGATATGTGGGGAGGTTGGCCCTGCAACAGCTTGAAAGCCGCCAAAGGAACTCACTAGCAGGGCGGAGGAGGCAGGAGAGAAGAGCCTGTATCATCAGAGGGGAAACCTAGAATGAAGGGAAGAAAGAAGGTGATCATCAAAAGTTTGTTGATCGAATGAGAGAGAAAATTACATTCTTAAACAATGATCATAGGGTGATGCAGGTTAGAAAGGACTTCAGGTGGCATCTAGCCTGACCTTGAGCTGAAGCAGGGAGAGCTCTGAGGCCAGGTGAGGTTGCTTGGGGCTTTATCCAGTCAGGTCTTGAAAACCTCCAGGGACAGAAACTGCACAACCTCTCTGTGCAGCCTGTTCCACCACTTTGCTGTCCTTACGGTGAAAAAGTTGTTCTTCGTAAAAATGGTGAAATGCCTTATTCTGTCCTCCTTGTACTGAGGAGTTACTGTGGTGGAGAGGAAAAGGGGGAAGGGGTCGCCTCCCTCCCACTGGCCCTGCTGGATGTCTTGTGGGGACATGGTGGTGGCTGTGGTGGTGTCTCCTCTAGGTGCAGGTTTATGAGGATAGGCCATGCAAGTCAGCCCAGCCAGGTGGTAGATTCGGTACTGCAGTTACTTAAAATATAAACTGAGCCCCTCTCACTCAATGGATAAATATGTTTCATTGTTTGTGTACATTTAGTTAGGTTTCTTAAAATAGGACCTCATTAGCAGAAGCCTGTGATGGCAGATCCCAGGTCCGGAGGGGAAGTAAATACTTTTCAGGTGCTGCTTGTAAGCAGCATATTTAATGGACTTTGAAGTCCCATAATAACTCTATCTATACTTGACAAATATTGAGTGTACTTGTAGCTCTACTGGGATTTTGCTGAAGCAAATGTGACTTTTCCCTTTTGCACTTATTCTAATGAAATATTCCATAGTTGCAGCTGTGGTATAAGCACCTCAAAGCTATTTGTGCTGTTAATGGAGCTCACTAGATAACATAATTATACTTAAAAGCTTTTCCTTAGTCTGCAGCAAGCACATGTTGGAATGTACTGGTTAATTATAATTTGCAATGTCTCAGAGCAACAATGGATGGTGGAAGTGTATTAAAGTTTTGGAGAGAGATTGCAGTAGATGGTGGAGTACTAATACAGAAATTCTCTGCATCCCCAAAACTCAACAACATAAAAAGGGATGCTTTTGGCATAGAAACATGTATTGATGTGGCCATAGCAAACTCTTTGTTGCTAAGAGTCTGAAGGTGTGCGTGTGAAGGTCTGTGTGTGATCACATCTGAGAACAAATCGTAATGTGAAGTGAAAATCATGAACTTTCTTCTTTTAAAGATGTGCTTTCTAAACATGGGCTATTGACCTCAGTATGGGGAAGACGCTCCAGTGTCTTTCTTGTTGATGGGATGTTCTTCCTTCTCACATGTTATAGCTGGGACAGGTATCTGGGTCAAATCCTGACATTAATGAAATCACTGGCAAAACTTTGATCAGTTTTGGTAGGGCAGGGATTTCACTGAAGAAAACGTCCATTTGTGTGAGGAGCTTTTGTCTTCAAGGGCCAAAATGCAAAAGATACAGAGGAACTTGCAAGAGATGCAACAAAATTGGAAGTCTGTCTAGCTTTTTATTTTAAGGTGATAGCTAGTTTCTTGCTTCAAGCTATTGAATCATAGGAGCTGAAAAAAAAGAAAAGTCTTTATTTTTTGATAGTATTTTGCAGTTATGCAAAGAGAAAACCAGTGCTTTCCCACCATCTGCTGTTAGCTAAAGAGAACAAAGTATTTTGAGGACAATAGAGCTCACTTGGGTTTGTACTGGGAGCCCTAATATTTACATATATAATTTATCTCGCTTTCCGTGTTTCAGTGACTATTTGAATTTCTTATCAAAGTCATAAAGAGACAAACCAAAAGAGAGAAAGACGCCAGCTGATAATACTACTGTGATAACATGTAATTACATACTGGCTAACATACTTTGGGGAGAGGAATTTGATATTAAGCCAGGGAGCCTGGATATCTGGAGAGATCGGGGAAGTAGATCCCCGACTGATAAAAGCAGTCAGAAGCCTGCCAGGAGGGGTTGTGGCAGCTCACACCAGCTGCACATTTCTCCCAGGATTGTTCTTCTGTAAACCGTGGTTAGTTTCCCCGGGACCTCCTGTGGAAATCTCTACTCCATCGCCCTCCCAACTTCTCATTCAGGTGACTCTGTTTCTCTGATCTCTCTTGGCACTGAGAGGCTGCTCCAGCTGAAGCCATTGGCGCTCGGTGCAGCTCCACAGCAAAACACGGGCAACTGAATAGCTGCTCCGCGTAGAACGTGCTTTTGAAAATGCAATGTGCTTGTTTTTTCTGCTTTTTATTGATGTGTCTGCAAAATGGCTATGATGCTGTGTAATTAGCTCAAAAAGGACTTTGGGATATCCTGATTCAAAACATTTTTGTTCCGACTTGTACTTTGGAGTGCCTTTTTAAAGCACATCCTAGTTGCAGCAGTAAGGATAAACCCAGAAGGCCAGGCCTCTGCTTTTCAAACTAGCAGGTATTGTTTTTTCTATTTTACAAAACCGTGGAATGTATTTGGCTTTCAAATAAAGAAATCAAACCGGAGAGTGACTGTCAGTCAGTTTAGGTGTTGGATTCAGTTTTATATTTTAAACTTAACCTGTTGCATCTTCTTCCCCTCTCGTCTCCATGCAGTGTTATGCTTAGCAATGCTAATCCCTTTATGAAGAAAGACAGCTCATAGAGATAACCTTTGGTCTAGGCTTTTCCTTGCACATCAGGTCACATAACACTGATATCTCCATCAAGACAGTACAGTCTCCACAAGACCCTACACAGTCAGGAATGATAAGGGGTTTTGATTCTGGTGCCGTCTTTGTTCTTGAAAGCAAACTCTGGGTTTCCCTGGCCTTTGAATTACAGAGGACTAAGTAGGGAAGACTTTTGTATACCTGTTCTGTGTCTGCTATGATCTATTGTTTACTAAAGAATAACTAAACTTTAGGTAAACTCAAATCTTGGTGATAAATTCTGTTTGCCAGAATATTGCTGGTTTGCTGTAAATACCAGCTCTATTATCAATATTTGCAAATACTTTTTCCTCTTTTTTTTTTTAGTATTTTGAAAGTCAATCAACCACGCTGTCGCTGTCTGTTAAGAGCAGTGGAATACCAGATTGACAGAATTTTCCCATATTGATGCCCTCTTCCTTTTGTGGATGAAATGGCGTTACCTAAACAGAAGGAAAATGTGAAAATTGGTGTGGAAAGCAAAAAAAATGTTGCACATGCATGACAATGAGCACTTAAAGGAATTCTGTTATGTGGACTGCAGTGGATTATACTACATTTTTCTCTAGTCAGGTGAAAAACTCCTAATTTTTACTATATTTCAGAGCAAATGACGTTTTATGGAACTAGATAATGATTAATCTAACTTGGTCTGATGCTGTCTAGAAATGGATGGAAATTAGTCCTGATTTCATGAGATGCTGTGCAAACAGAGGAGTTAAGCGTAAGCTGAGTGGAGAGACTGGAGCGTGGCAGAGCTGGGTCACTGCTGGACATGGCACGGGGTCGAGGGACAGATGAAACTGGCAGTGCCCAGGGCAGGGGAGTTTGAGTCAGGGAGGAGAAAGGACTTCCCTCTCCTTCCAGACCCCAGTTGAACTGCTCCAGCTTTGGCCCTGGGCTCGGCTCCTTCAGAACTTTTCTTCCTCCGGAGGTGGTGCAGTGGAGGAGAGGATGCCAGTGTGCCCAGCCCGGTTGTCGGTGACTTCCCTCTGTCATTTGGCGTCTCTGGTTGTCGCTTTTCCTTCATGCAGCAGCACAGGCTTTCTACTCTTCCACTGATGCCATTATCACTCTATTAATGGTTGTAGAGCACACCTTGTGCTCAGGCTTTAGGAGGTTCAGTAACACTATGAATAGGAATTACTTGTAATGACACAGCAAAGTGATTTGTCACAATACCTGTTCTAACGTAAAGCGCTGCTAATAATTTCCCTCTTTGCAGTTGTGTGACACAGATGATGACTAATGAACTGGCTGCTTTGTATGTCACCATTATTGGTGGTGGGAGAAGGAGGAGGAGGAAGGTGTGTGTTGTGGCTGCGGGGAGAAGAATTTGGATTCCCTGATGTTTCGTGAGGAGATGAACAAAAAGAAGGAACTGGGTTTAATATGTGCAAGTCTGTAAAAATTCAGTTACTGCTATAAAAGCATATTATCTGTTAAAGAAGTACATAGACACGTGTTGTGTGATAGGATAAAGAGATATGAAGGGCTTTTATTTGTCCCTGTCTTCAAGAGACTTAACTGTTCCACTGGTGGGAAAAAATTACAATACAGTTTGCTGAAACACATTGAAACCCAGGCGTTCACAACACAGATTTCCATTATGGGAAATAACTACTCTAAAAATAAAAGGAGCTGCCCCCAGTGCAGTGGCTGTGGTGTGGGTCCGGTGTGGACATGCTGGCTCTGCTTTGATCTTCTTGAGGTGAGGGGAACATTTTTCCTGGCTTATGGTAACAGCAGACCTTTCCTTGTCTGCTGCCGTGTTTTGAAGCACAAAGTTATAATGTGCTATTTTTATTTGATCTAAGATTACTATAATAAAATACTTAATGGCTTAAGTTTTTATGACACCTGGATAAGCATTTTTGAGCTACGTACTAGTTTGAGGCACATTTCCTATGAGGAGTTTGAAATTGAGAGTGGGGATTGTATAGCCTGTCTGGAAAACAGTTTTAAGCAGGGTATAACTGGAAAATTAGATGCACAAGCTTAAGAATATAATACAATGATTTATAAATAACACTTTCAGGCTTTTTTATGGAAAGTCATACAATAAATTGGAGAACTAGTTCCTAATATCTGTATCATGACCCAAGTGCGATATGGTTGGAGCGCTGTTACAGGTCTGCTCTGCTACAAGCTCATTAGGTTTTGCTGATTTGACTTCCCTGTGGCCCTGCATGAACACGGGGATATGCTATTGACATCGGTTTACACGATCAGGCCTCCAGATGGGAAAAAGATGGTTGTTCTTATGTGCATGGGTTGAACACGTTGAAGCTTACAAGTGTAGTAATATAATTATCAGGAATATAAATACATGCTTTTCTGTTTCACTATTGTGACTGTATTTATGTCGATACACAGTGCTTTTTGCTCTTTGGTAACAGCATACTGAAATTTCATATGGGAGTGTTTTCCACCTTCAGTATATTCTCTGGGTGTGGGTGTGTAAAGGAGATTAGGTAACTACTTAATACAATAATAAAAGCAATACTTTGAAAGATTTGCAGTGAGCATGACGAGAGTCAGTAGATAGTAGTGAAAACAGTACCATGCTTGTTACAATATTAAATCGAGACTATATGAGCAATCTCTTGATTGCGGGATGCTCCTAACCATCTCGCTTGCAACTGAAGATGCTTCGTGCAGTGCTGATGGGTATGATGGAAACAAAAGACGAAGAAAAGAACAAAAGATAAGGAGTCTAATTTCTGCCCTGTTTGCATAAAAACTTCACGAGCCTAAGGCACAAAGTTTATTTATACTGGAGCAGCTTTTGTCCCGTAGGTTTTCAACAAGAAAGGAAAAAGCAACTTTTGTCATTCCTTCACAAGTTCAGATGAGTTGAGCCTCCTGGTACTTTCTGTGCCAGCACCAAGGTGACCCTGCTGGGCAGAGCTCCCTCTCTGCTTGACTGTAACCCCAGTCTAACTCAATGGAGAAGAAAATGGATTTGAGAGCACTTACCACGAGACCTCATTGCACCACGGTGGCACTGTTAAAAGTTTTTTCAGTGAGTGTATGTCTACAGTTGAAGCTTGGATGAAAACACGTGCTAGGGCTGCTGGCATAGCATTACATTGCACTTCAGGCAAAAGGCATTTTAGGCTTTTAAGGTATTTTGTTTGCCAGAATAACATCTTACTGGTCATGATCTATAACTCTAGAAGTGGTATGTCCTTGCTGTAGAGTCTGTGGGTTTCATCCACTTACAACTGGGGACATGTTTGTGTTCTGTCTATGTTTATTATCTCTGTTTATCTGTATCCATTACAGTTTGGAAACACACTCATCCTCTTCCCGTTTTGTGCCTGCAGTCTTCCAGCAGGAGCTTCCTGTGTATTCCAACTCAGCTGAAAGGAGTTTTTGCACCAGAAATTTCTAGTGCAATCCTAGGGATGGAGTGCAAATTGAAAATACTTATTTTCTACTGCTAAATTGAGGCTCATCTCTTTTCACCATCCTTGTTAGACATTTTTTTGTATTGTTATCAATATCACTGCGTAGGCTTAAATGTAGCCTTCGGTTATACAGAATAATTTTTAATACTTATGAGTTTTGGATCTTTCAGTGGTTGGCCAGCTTAGTGCAGTAGCTCTGAAAGCTGATGATAAATGCTTTGCATTTAAACTGAAATGTATGCTCTGTGAGGACGAAAATAAGAAAATCCTGGTTTATACATAAGTGTATTTGCATTCACACATGATATGCACTACAACTTGTAGGTTGTGATTTCCACTCCATCATTAGGCTTGTTTCCCACATCAGAATTCATAAATAGCCATGCTAAAAGGGGAAGGGGTAGGGGCAGACTGCATGTTGTATGTCAGTCGTGGCTTTTGTCTTCAAGTTTCCATCTTCAAGATAAGTTTACGCTTCAAGAACGTGTTGTGGGAATCTGCTATGTTTTATACAAAAGTTGGGGAGAACAGATTTCTGTGTGCAACACTTTGAGAGGGCTAATAAAGATGCTGTATTTCAAAGGTTATCAAAACCGGTTAAGGTGGGGAAATCTCTAGTTGAACAACCAATCAAAAGCTGATGGTCAACTGTCACATTGGGGATATCAAGAAATACAGCAGTTGATGGGCAGTGGAGCAGGGATGCTGGTGCCTGTGGTACTAAGCCACACTGACTGGTTTCTGACATGTTCTTCATTGGATTTACATGATGCTTTGTGTCAGACTGAGAACTGATTAGGCTCAGAACAGGTGTTTGGTTTTGCTTTATCTCTGGCATATAAATGTTGGGGTTTTTTTCAACACAGCAAACACAGTAGGGGATCTCCACCACAGAAGGTGTTTGTGTTCCTGCTTTACCTGAGGTCACTTGCAATTTGCCACTGATTTTGGCGGAAGTAAGAGCAGGCTGTTTATACCCCTTGAAAAATGTTGACAGCAGAGATAGCTCCAGGTACCACAGTGAAGGTGCGCAGGCACTGACGTCCCCTGCGTTGCTGGCGCACTGATGTGGCTGCAGTAGCAGGTAGAAACCTCTCTTCCCCCGCTGGACCTGTTTCCTTTGGTCTGTCTGCGTTTCACTGGAGAAAAAGGGCTGAGTAAAGGCAGATTTCCTGCTGGCAGGGCATGTTGTGAATCTCTGTACACGGCGAATTCTTTGACATTTTTCTCTGTGTTGTTACATACCATACTTCTCTAAAGTTTCTCTGAGTTTCTCTAAAGCTTCCTTATAGAGGAAAACAGCAATTTCTGGTGTCTCTTCTTAATTACCCAACTTTCTCTCTCAGTGTTCTAGCTCATATGTGGAAGTTCCCATCTTACTTGCTGTGCACTGTACAAATACAAATCAAAAGATGCGTATTTTCCATTATATTTTATTTTATGATGTGTCCTGTTCATTGTTTGGAGAGGTTTCAGGGAAAGGTCTATTTTATTTCTGGTTTCATCAGTGGAGACTGCTCAGCTGTAGGTAGTGCAAAACAGTTGTCTGTCCTTAAAAATTCTGTTTTCCTCGTTAATTACTGCTACCTTTATTCTGTGTGTTTTGCAATGAGGCATGAAATGGAGTCTAATCCTGTGTCATCCCTCTCCACTGTAGTAGTGTCTTCTGTTGTGTACTGAATTGAAGGCGTACTGGGACGTGTTGTTTGGGTGCAATATATTGTTTCTTGCTCAGCCTAGATCCAGCAATGTATTGTTTAGATTTTGCATCCAGGAGTATATATGTGCAGATGGATAAAATTTGTAAAACCTAAGCTTTGCATGATAGCTATCTAAACTCAGGAAGTTAACAGAGAACATAAGGTCAAGGACTTAATCAAAATATTGGTACAATGATGAAGAGTTGCTTCATACTGCACGTGGTGTGTGTTCATGCATAAACAGGACTGGAAAGAGATGCTTGTGCATACCCTTGTTACAGACGTATTCATGATGAGTCTCATAAGGTTTGGTCAGTGTGGAGGTTGAGTTCCTAATTACCAAAGCTGAGGAAAAAAGAAAGAGGTGGATGTTGACAACGTTGCTTTTCCTCTCTGATGGAACAGTACTTTTTTTCAAGTAGTCTTTGCCAAGTTACTTGTGCTTTTCAATCCTTGTCTCAAATGTACTTGGAATAAAAAATATTGTACAAATTTTCATTTTTCATCTGCCAAACCTAATTACAACTACTGCAAAGTGCTTACAGATAGTTATTTGTTTTGCAAACTGTCATGAAAAAGAGAGGGGTGAGGGGTGGGAGGTAAAAAAGTATGTTAGCTCCTGTCTGGCTCTTCTGCCTTCTGTGGGTTCGAGCAATTAAAAAAAAAAAAAAAAAGGGGTTTTGTTTTTGTTTTTTTTTTTTTTCTCCAGACTCATGCCTCTCTTAGGAAAATACTTCTCATAAAAAGAAGAAACAAAATATGACAAGGGATGGAGGTACAGTGACTCAGTTTTCAGAACTGTTTTTTCTGTGGCTAGAAAAGTGAAAAGAGTTCCAGCTGAGAAGAGTAACTTGGAACTGTTGGGAAGAGGGACTTAGGAGGATCCTGTGAAAGGAAGAATTGCTGCCTTCATGGCAGGAAATGGCTGGAGGACACAGCGGGACCTTGGCAGGGTAAGGTCAGCACACAGGCTGGCTTCGGGGCGGCCCAGAGGAGGTGGCTGAGTGCTGTGGATGGGCAGGGAGCACGTGGGAAGTAAATAATGGAGATTTAAGCCTGATGCAGAAATGACAGGGCTCACTGCAGGTGCTGAGTTGGGATATCAGAGGGCAGAGTAAGCCTTCGTGTCTCTTTGGTTGCACCTTGTTTTGGTTTTGCTTAAATACAAATACTGGCTATAGGTGGGTAACCATTGATGTGCGTATGAGTCACGTAAAATTAGGCCATTCAGGTATTGCCAGTAGTTGATTCGAATGGGTAATTTGCAGCAGAGGGCTGGTTAGCTAAAACAGGCTGAGGATGAGAGTGTGATTTACTGTTTTGCTAGAGTCAGTCTGATGCCCTGACTCCCTGTTCACACATAAGTCATTCTGAACCAGCCTTTGCGTTTCGGGTTGTACCTCTCAAGCTTTGAAGAGTTCTCCACATCTGAAAACATGTGATTATCCTTTCTCCTTGGGAGTCATGCAGCAAAATCTGTTTCCCTTCGAGTCCTGATTCTTTATGCATGAGGCAGCTTATTTACTGTATATCCTTTGATTTGAAACTGATAATGGTGCAAACTGTGAAGAGTGGTGTAACATCTTCCTTTCACTCAGGGAGCTTCCTGCTATTTTTGTGGCACTTCAGATGCATCCTGGTGCGTAGGTTGTCCTGCCGCTCTTACTGGGTTCATGGTTTGGTGTTCCCTGTGACTGCAGTCTCTTCTTTCATCTCAAAAGCAGAGTCTGTAAGGAGGCTTCTTCCATCTGAGACTTTCTTCTCGTGTTACAGTCGCTTTTACAACTAGGTGAGATGTTTTTCTTTGGCATGACAACTCTCCTGACAAATGGTTAGTTAGCAGGATGCTCTCCTTTTGATGTTCAAGTTGCTGTGCATAGAGAGGTTGCTTACGCGAGAACTTAGCTTACCTTCCAAGTCCAAGTATCTTTGCAGTTGTTGTCTTTCAACCTGTGGTTCAGGGCCTTGGGTCAATCAGAACCAGCAACTGGGTTTTGTAGAGACACACAATTTTTTGCATGCTTTATTGACACTGGGGTTCTGCTGGCTTCTGCTTTTATGATCTCTTTAGCCCTGTGAGGCTTTTCAGATTATTTCATGCTTCAGTTCGAGGTGCATCTCTGTGATGTGCAGCTCTTGAGTAATGCATTCAGTCTCCAGTAAAAGCAACATCTATTATCAGTGGGCAGAGCCACTGCTCTGACAGCACCCATGGGCTTAAAGCACTTCCTTGAAACGAGCACGTAGCATCCTCCTTGTTGGGGGACTCCTGTAGATAGTGAACTGTGTGTTGCCCCTTCAGAGAAATACATGTTTGAAACACCTGGGAGATACGGCAACCACACAGTTATTCAAGCCCAGACTCCATAGGATTTGCTCTGTAGGTGAGCAGAAATATTTCTCCTTTATTTGGGTAAGAGGCCTATTTAGCCTAATTAGGAGGTGCTTTGGCAATGATGAAGCAATATGAGCACACAGGAACGCCAAAAGCCCATCTTCGCAGTACACAGATAAAGGGAAATGAGCAAATAAAATACAAGATCCCAGAGTAGAAAGGATTATAAGCTGGCAAGGGATAGAGTTCTTATTGCTAGGTTGATAGCCCTAATTGATATAAACATGAAGCTCTGTGCAGTCTGTGGTAGTTAAAAGATACGCATCTAAATAATATTTAAATAGATTCTTGCATTTTTAAGACCCACTGGAGTGTAATTATATTCAACTTAATTAAATGAACTGAAACCCCCTGATAACTGTGTATTACTGCTCCTAAATAAAACACTCTCCAAAGAGACTTCAAGATGCTTAGTTAAGGTGATAAAAAACCTGAGCGCAGCGCCATCAAGTTTTGCATGAGCAGCTTTCTATTTAGTTCGTCTGCACACTACCTGCAGTGGTTGAGAGTCTGTGTTAACAGTGCCATCCCTCTGCTAGAGTCAAAAGCTGAGGCTTCACTGAAGTGCTTCAGGACAGCATCGTTCTTTCTGGTTTTACATTATTTGTGTGAGTGCAGGGTTTTTATTTAAGCTGCCTTATTAATGCCACCAAAGAGTGGGACCCCCACCCTGCACCGGTGCTGATGGTGGGCACCCCATCCCCGCAGAAGCGAGGGTTTGCGGGGGGAGTGAGGGCAGGCGGGATGGGCGGCCTCAGTGAGGGGGGGGCCTGGGTGCAGCCTGCTTACAGGAGCTACAGGAAACCATTTCTTCTGCTGCTAAGATTACATGGGGAAACATGGATTGCTGCCATGCTCAATTATGGTTGTTTCCTTTCCTGGTAAACGACGGGCCCGTCAGGAAGCGTTAAGAGTGACGGCAAGGTTAGTCCCTGGGTATGCAGAAGTGTTGGGTGTATCCTCCAGGCTGCAAGCTGCCGAATTTCTAGCAGAAAAAAAAATAGAAGAATAGCGGAGTTTGAGAACGCAGTTCAGATGTCGACATTCTGGTTTTCCACAGCTGACAGCTCGACTGCCCTGCACGCTCGCAGCTGTAAATCAAGGGCTGCGTCTCTGGGGTGCGCAGTACCCTGCCTGCACCACAGGGCACAGCAACCGGGATAACCAATTTCCCTATCTACTCCCAAAACAGAGGAGAGACCTTATTGCGCTTTGATGTGCAGAACAGTATTTTTTCATGCTTTGTAAAACTGGATATTGGGGTGAAGGCAGATACCGGAACATTCCCTTTCCCGCTTTCCAAAACCTTCATGTGGATGGCAGGAGAGTGTCTGTCCGTTGGAAGTAAGCCTCTTAAATAGCACATGGAGGAATAAGTAATTGTGCTTACTGTCACATCCAACTGTGTTAGCAGCATGGTAGCATTTCTAAAAGTCGGAATGCTCATCGCTGGGCTGGGTGGTGCATGAATAAAGGCACAGTGCTGCCCCATAGCTCTTGCCATCTATGTGCAGATGAGACGATAGACTCGTCCAGCCAGAAGAAACCTGGGGTGACTGCATCTCTGCTGGGCTTTCCTGGGTGCAGAGCAGGAGAGGGCTGGGCTCTCTCCTCCGTTATCTGGTAATTGTAGCTGTGGATGGGGAGGGAGGTCCCAATGCACCATTTGCCTGCTGAGGTGTTGAGAAGTTAAGGAAAGCATAGAGGGCTCTTCTCCTTTATTGGTGCATCCCTGAAGCCAGTACTGCCAGGTTTTGGTGTGCTGGGAGCAGCTGCAGCCCTTCGGGGCAGCCAGGCAGGAGACCTGTTTAGGATCTCAGGCCTGGCTCTCAAAAAGGGTGAGAGGAGAAAAAGCTCAAACTCAGAGTAGAAATAAAGGGGCGAGGAGTGCACAGTGGTACGCTGAAGAAGCAAGGGAAAGGGGCAGGAGGAACAGAGAGAAGGATAAGAAGTGTCTTTGAGTGAACGTTCCTTTTTCTGGGCAAGATAAGTCCTGCTTGTGCCAAACTGTCCTGGTGAAAAGCATAGCAAAGTTTAAGATAAAAGTGATTATTCTTAGTACCATGATGCTTGGAAAAATATATGAGTAGAGAGGGACAAAGGTCAGAGTAGGTACTTGTCGCTGCCACTGGGGGTTTTATACAGCACCTAGCACAAGGCAGAATGAAATACAGCATCTTCCACAACGAAATTACAGATTGTAAGAGCTTCTTAGTGTCGGGGTGGGGTGGGGGGGGAAGTAAACATTTCCTAGACCAAAACAAACTTAGTGAATTTTATTTGGAGAAACTCTTTAGGAACCACCAAATTGGATAAAGAATTATTTTGTTAAACAAGGAATTGTTTTGCCTTGGGTAGTGTGGTGATGATTATGTATATGCCCCTTATGCATATACCTGATGGGAACCTGTGTATATTGTCTCTCGGGCAAGAATTAACTTCCGCAGTAAATATGTAGGGTATAGGGTGCTATAAAGGTTTTACTGGCATGTGTTGCTGCAATAGAGATTCACAAATCCGAAGTTAGTAAGTGCTTTCCTTACTTTTTTATGATGTTGATAAGATATTTCATTTAAAGGATAAAAGAATTAGGTTAGAATAAAATCCCATATAGCAGCAGAACATTAGTGTACTAGTAGATGGTATTATTATTTTGGGTAATGTTCATGTATGGAGGTTGACTTACAGACAAATAGAGTTGCAAAACTAGTAGAAAAATAATTGTCTATTCCGAAAGTAAAATCATTCTTCGAATACTTCTTACCATACTCCTAGGAGTATTTTCATAGTGAAACCCTTATTTTACAGTAGTTTATGACTTTGTTTTTCTCAGTTGAAAAGGAAACCAGAATTTCATACAGCGGAATCATTGTTAAATAGGATCTCAGTGCCTTTTGGTTCATTGACTTAGATTAGTGCATTTTATTGTTTCACCAATATATCCATCTATGAGCGAATGCCCCTTAGTGATTACTGGTATAAAGTAGGCATCGGTTTTGACTATGCATTTTGTAGTAACCTTGGACACAAGCGTGAGCAAAGTTTGTTTTCTCTGAGTCTACCGTGCAAATTTAACACCTTGGGAAATGTTGTAAACCACACTTGCTGAGCTTATGCAGTTGTCCTAAGATACTGTTGTCTTCTCAGTTTGTTTTGTCTTTAAATATCCAGATTGTTGGGTTTTTTTCTTTACATATTTTCTGCTTGTTTTTTTCAGGCTACTCTTTTAATGAGTTGGTCACACCTCAGTTATGTAGACCCAAGCCATCACAGACTTGTTTTTGTCATATTGTGGTACTACTAGACATAAAGAAAAGATGAATTTTAATGAGACCTCTTTCACGGTTGCAGTTGATGTGGCCAGCTTACTGAGATAAAGATTTATTTCATCATCTACTTAAGATGTTTGGGTTTTGCATATCTATTTCTTTGGACTCTAACTTAACTCAAATAGGAAGCCACCCCATACCATATGCTAAACTTCACGATTCTGAAAGAAGAAATTCATCTCCATCTCCTTAATGGTACTTTAGTCACATATATGCTTATTTCTTAATTCTTGCTATTATTCTGTTTACTGTTCGTTTCTGCTCCAAGTGTCAGGATAGAAGCCCACTGCAGCTGGTGAGCATGAAGAGACACATTTCCACTCAATTTGAGAAAAAACCTCAGCAAATACAGTGTGCAAAAGGAGGAGGCAGCGAGAGCAAGGGAAACAAAACTAGTGAGAGGTGCTGCTATTGCATGGCTTAAGGAGTTGTTGACTTAATCTGCTTTACAAGCTGGCAGTGACAACCTGTGCCTGACTGCTGACCAGCTGGGTGAGTAGTGGTGGCCCAGCAGGTATCAGAGCAGGCAAGAGTTACAATTTGATGAGCTTAGTGCAGATCACCTTGGGGAAAGGAGGATAGAAGATAATATACTGTTATTAGGGAAGCTGGACATTAAGGGTGCTTTGAACTAAATTCTCATGAATAAAATTTGCATTTAATCTTGTCTGTCAAGATAATAAGCATGTGAAAGAGCTGGTTCTACTTGTGATAAATACCTACTTTTTAAGTATGTTGGAATGTACATTTGCATAGATACAACTTTTTCATTAGCATGCATATATATACACACACGTATATTTTTATTTTTTACATAGAGGACTTTCTTGGTTGCGTGCCAAAGAGGGATCCAAGTAGTGTGCTTTCAAATTTATTTCAATTTACAAAGGGAAAAAATGTAATTCACATTCAGAATACTTTTCCAGAGATGCTTTCTTATACCTTCTTGACAAAACTTCAGGGCTTTACAGTGAAAAAGTGAGGTGAGAGAAAAGATTATGGTGCTGATAGTGAAGGAGACACTTTATTTGCAGAATTTTGAAATGGGAAAGATTTTTTGAAAGAGTTTGTTTTGATGTACAGATAGGGCAAGGTTTCATATCTGTTAGAAAAAGCTTACATAGCTGTGTGGTTTAATATAAACTTTCTGGGTCTAGAGTGACTGCTCTGAACCCAGTGGGCTGTACCGTTTATTTCAGATAACTGCTGCAAAAGCTTTTTTATCAAACTGTACCATTGTGCATTCTGCTTATTGTACAGAATCTAGAACTGTTTTAACCATGCTGCAGAGAGCTTGACACAGTTTTATTAGATCTATTTTTGTAACTCTGTAAAGCTGCATAGCTTAATGATTCAACCCTCAGATGCCATAAAAATTAATGGAAAATCTTCTACTGAATCGGTCTGATCTGTATGTTCTCTTTGTTCTCGCAGTGTCCAGCTATAGAGAGGTCAAGGGAACCATGACAACCCTTCAGCATCCTCTAAAATAGCTGTTCTCAATATAAAAATGTCATGACTTCCACACTGAGTATTTTATGCCTTCCCCTGAATATCAAGGCAAGTGTTGCACTGCCTGGCCTCACGCTTCTGTCTCATTCACATTTCTGACCCCGCTGACTGTCAAGACAGACTTTGAACCTGTCACTTCCTGGATAGTGGAATTGTTACTTCTGCTGAATGGAAGATTGTCCTTTATAAGTCCTAGGAAAAGAAAGGAACATCTCTTTAGCAGCTTGTTGGGTTTATGTTTGATGGCAACCATTTTGAAGCTAAGCCAGAAGTCAAAACATCAGCCAGATTCCTGGCAGAAAGACATTGCTAGCAAGGGACAGGTAAGAGGGTCAGAAATGTGTAACAGATAGGATTATCATGAAGCTCCGCGGGTTTTCCTACAGATGCCTGTCCTCAGTGTGTGAGCCTCTATTACTGTAGCCAATTGAGACGCAAGTCCTAGCCGGAGAGGCGCACGCGCGTTTAACTCTTCTGTTTTGAAAAGGTTTGGATCTGATTTAAATCTGCCTCCTTAGAAAGAGCTGTGGAGGAATGTGAAATACAGTGTCTTCTCTCAGAGTAATCACCTGTAGCTTGAATTCATGTGTTAGTAGTATATTTTGCAGTGCAGGGAGGTACACTCTCAGTATGAGGTTGCCTAGAGAAGGATGCACAAGTTTCTCAAGCTTCTGTGAGCCTGCATTAGGAAAAATATCTGAAGAGGACTGGTATCTTATGCAAAGTTGTCCCATGAAAATCTGAGCATCCCTTGCTTTCTAGGTAAGCTGCTTAACTTGAAATATCTTGTAGGATGCATGCTATGTAGATGAAGTCCTGGTAAAACAGCATATTTATTAGGCACAAACATGTTTCCCTTCAGCAGATGTTTTCATTTCACCACTTTCTTGGTCCCTCCTCCCTCTTACCTCTCTCCCTTCCTCAAACGAGCCTGTTTGCTCTGGCACACGTTCTGGCTTTCATTTATGTACTTCTTACAGCTATCCAAACCAAAGGTATTATTGAAATGCAGGGTCGTGTTCCACAAATTTTTGGTAGGCGTCCCTGTTAAGATCCAACTGCCAGAAATAAGCTGCTAATGTTTACAGTGACTCTTCACACAGTAGTCCTGTGTTTCAGGCACGGAAATGGATTTTTCTCATCTTGGGTTGTGAAGGTCTAAAACGTGTCTTTGCCAGGGCATGATTGCAAAGCGTTGTGAAAGACCATCTTCCCTTCATCTGTGCCCTTTCCACGTACATTTATACTTTAATAGGAAGAGGCCAGATTTTTTTTTTTTTTTTTCCTCTCCTCGTTTCTGACCCATTCTTAACCTCCAAGTTTATACACGTGCTGTGGCCATAGCTGGAGTGGTTTTTAAGTTAGGAACCTGTAGCTGCATTGTGTCCTGTAATCTGCATTGCCATGTGCAGATGGAGACATATCTGTCTTGCTAACCAGACCTGCTGGTAGCATGAACATCTTTTTTATGTTTTTGAGATTCGTGCAGTTACATGAATTTCATGCAGTGTCTTGGAGAGTGAGCACATATATCTGATACTCAAGACCTCTTTCCTGACATTCCTAACATCTGCTCAAATAGGAGGAGGGTATGCTGGAATATGCAGCTTTGTAATACATTGTTCAGAATCAGAGAGAGAAAAATACAATCTCAAGTAGTTGTATTTCTGGTAGCTTTTCCTACAACTTTTATTCTGCATGGAAATTTATGCGTAAAGTATGTATGCTGTGCCAGTGCCTAGTATTTAGGTTCATATGCAGGTTCGTGAAATGTGTCTGTTACTTAGTAAAGTCCATTATTCTTCCTTAGCTTATAGTGTTTTTATTTTATTACTATTATTAAAATATGAATGTATCTTTACTTAATTTTATAGCCAGCAGAGCACCCTGACAAAACATTTTTCTCCTTTACACTTTCAGATGTCAAATACAAAGGATTCTGCCAGCGTGTTAAACTGATGTGCGGTGACCGATAAATTCTAACTTTATAATAAGTGTCAAATCATTCCAACTTGTCTTTGTAGTCACTCCATTAACAGGAATCACAATGGATTCCTTTGGTATTCACATGCATATCAGAACTAATTCTCTGGGAATTCCAGGGCAATTCATCATTTACTCTGTTTTATGATGCCAAAAAATGTTGCATGCATACATTATAAGATGGAAATTTAGGAACATATTTGACAACCGAAAACAGAAATCTGAGATAACTTCTGTTTTCATTAGAATATTTTATTAAATCTTCGTTTTAGGTTTAACCCTTTAAAACTAGTGGGTTGTTTACTTTCTGGGCTATCAGACTATTTTATAGAAAGGTCTCAGGCAGTGGTGAAGTCTTGGGAGAAACACGTTGTAACTTTTTATGAATAAATTAAAGCATTTCAGGAATGGTATTTCGGCTCCATATTTGTGTTGCTTATGAATTTTTTTCCACCGGAGAAGATCTGTGGGATTATATAGCTGGAACATTGCAGTTTGTATGGCAATAAACACAACTGGTGCAAAGCAGTCGTCATGGTAGGGCTTTGCTTAACTGTTAAATTTGTAACAAAATGAGAAAGATTTTATTATGAGGTCTTGGTTTTAAAAATATTACCGACCTAAAGCATTTAAGAGCACGTCAGTGGCTACTGAATTACTGATACATCAGTAAGAATAAATTTGAAAGCCATCTCTTTTCATTACTCACATAAGCTGTTTCAAATATGAGACCTATCTACATCAAAATGGGACATAGTGGCACATAACTGAAGGCTTAATATAAATTGCTTTGGCTTATTATTTTTGGTGTTAGGTAGCTGTATGCTTTTTTCCTACCTGCGAAACTAAAATGGCAGTCCACATTCGTTTTGACCCTGTTGTATTAGTGTTGGAATCAAGCCCGCAATGTTAGGGCTATTAATAAGGAAGAAGAAGAATGAACAAACTGGTGGGTTTAGACTTTTTTGTGTATTATCTTAAAAATCCTCTAGGTTTTGGCTTGTGTATGAAAGCAAGAAAATAAAAGGAACTTATGAAAATTAACATTGGCTCTTATTTGTTATACATCAGAGTGAAATATTTTACAAATATTAGTTATGGATGCTTTTTTTTATTAATAACACTAGGGATTTAGAAAAGAAACCATTCTGGACAATTCCTTTGACTCTGCTTTTTAAGAGAATGAATGACTTCTCAAGCTGGAGCTAAAGTTTTTTTCATACGAATATTTTTAAAATACTCAACTTGAAAACAAAATAAAAATACAAAGCACACCGGTGGTGATTTTGTGTGGGACAGTTTAGAACTGTTTGGAGGAGTTGGGGGGGTCAATTTAATGAATAGACAGACAAAATGGCATAGTTGAAAATTCGTCTTCTGATTAGTTGCACTTACGGTTTGATGTTATCTAAAGTAGGTCCTCTCGGCCATTACCAGTGCTGTAGGAAAATGAAGCATCTTCTCTTTTTTTTAGTTTTGCCGTGTTTTTAATAGTACTTGAAGAATAATGGAGGAGGATGGAGATAACTATGTATAGGGATAAAATTTGAGGTAATACAAATCAGATATACAATCCTTTGTTAAGTTATGACATTATTTCCTTATAGGTAACATGGGTGTGAAATACCTGCTGTCTTTGGCTTGGGTTGATTTGTGTATCTGTGGTTCTTTTTCAACAAAAAGAATGCTTTCTGGATACCCACATGCATAAACTCAGATAAGCAGCTCTTTGCCACAGAGACAAATGATTCAATCGGCATCTTCCACTACAACTTCTGGCAAGCTGAAATGTGAATGGAAATGATTGTGGTTTTGTTCTCATTTTTTGAAGCTAGAGACTTCAAACCCCAAAGCCGTCTGCATCTAGTTAGGAGGTTGCGTGCTACTGTTGCAGAGTGGCTAACTGGGAAAGCCAGCCACCCTCAGTCTGGTAGCTCAGCAAAAGGGTATGGCAGGGTTGCAAGGAGTATATATTTCAATTATCAATTCTCATCTCTAAGATCTTGTGGTTTTTCTGTTCCTTCATCCTTTTTTGGATGTTAAGCTTGTTTTCACACAGGACTGGTCTTCCCCAGAGAGCTGGCATGAGCTGTATTTGGAGCGTAGCCCCTAATTTGAGTCCCAAGCATTGACAACAATCCCTTCTGTCAGGCAGGCAGGCTGGTGCCTGCGGCTCAACTTCTCTGGACGTTGTGGCACTGGCGGACTGACTCGCTTGTGAATAGGCCTTTCTTTGCAGCTACAGGCTCGCTGGTGGTGGGGCCACCAGCGTTCTACTGGCTTTAAATGGGGTGCTGCGGTCAAGCTAATTTTGCTCTAGGGACAGTCACGAGCCTTCGGCCTTGTAGAGGCCATCCTTAAAAAAAGCACAGTGAACTGCATGCCAACAGAAGTGAAAAATGAGCACTTACTCGGCTTGGTTTGATCCGTTGTGCAGCGCTGCTGCTGTCCCATGAGCGGCCAGTGACCGTGGACATGAGGCAGGTGGGTGTGGGAGAGTGCGCGGAGGAACTCTGGAGTGTGCTGCGATCCTCACCTTGGCTCCACCTGGCTTTGGCAAAGCTGAAGTTCACATGGCATGTTTGGATTTGGAGTATATCACGTGGTTTCAGAGTCATGGCTTTACCTTCACAAGTTACATCTATTTCTGAGCAGGTTTACTATGTAAAATTTAAAGATTTCCAGAATTGAGAGAGAAGACAGACTGATAAAGTAAATAGGCAGATTTCATATTGTTCTAATAAAATGATGGTTTCCTGTCTTGCCCTTCTATCCCTACTGTTTCCAGCTCCTGTACTCTTAACTGGCAAAGCTTACCAAGGAATCAACAGACTCTGTGGGGAAGACACTTCAAAGTGGGAATTTTTGGTAACCTTTAGAGAGGGATGTTTGTTATGGTGGAGTGGTTGGGATTCAGATGTCATGTCGTCTCTTTGGAAGTCATACAGGTTTTCTTACTGCCTGAAACAGTGAGCAAATGAAGGTTTAAGTTTTGAGGTTGCTCTTTCTATTTGGTGTTCATTTTCCTCCCCAGCTCTGCAGCACTAGTTATCCCTCCTGAGTGTGCAAACCTTGTGAAAGCAGCTCGTGCACATGAGATCAGCAAGCATGCCCCCGGCCACTGGCAGCGTCCAGTTGCACAGGCTGATGTGTGGAGCTTGTGGCACAGGCAGAGAATCCCAAGTTTCTTCCCCAGCTTGTGGGGAAGCGATGGGTGGCAAGGGGGTGGCTGGAGGAAGATGTATGCTTGCTGCTCACTGAGCAGGTAGCTACAGTAGAAAGGCAGGGTAGCAATGTTGGCCTCTCAAAGATTCTGTTGTTTTATCCTTATAAACTACACACTATACAGCACTACTTGCTTAGTGGTGTGGAAAGTTGTTTGTCTGAAGCTCTGGAAAGTCTGAAGTTCCCAGAACGTTTGATACATCTCCCCTTTGAGATCATAGAATCATAGAATGGTTTAGGTTGGAAAGGACCTTAAAGATCATCGAGTTCCAACCTCCCTGCCATGGGCAGGGACACCTCTGACTAGACCAGGTTGCCCAAGGCCACGTCCAGCCTGGCCTTGAACACCTCCAGGGATGGGGCCTCAACAGCCTCTCTGGGCAACCTGTTCCAGTGCCTTACCACCCTCAAAGTGAAAAACTTCTTCCTAATGTTTAATCTAAACCTGCCCTCTTCCAGTTTGTAGCCATTCCTCCTCGTCCTGTCACTACATGCCCTAGTAAAAAGATCTTTGACAGGTTGAGAGATAGGAAATACAGCAAAAAAATACATAGGTATGCACAGAGGAGGGGGTGTGTATAGATTAGTGTAGTTATTTTGCTGCTGCAACAAAGTGACATGCAAGTTGTTTTCCACCTGTACTGCACATAGTAGGCTTAAGAAACTGCAAGCTGTTCTGAATTTTGAGAACGTGAGCTCTACAAAACTTCGTGGGGCATTTGAGATACCTGTTGCACGTGTGGAATTGCACTTTAAAAAAGTAGAGAGTGTGTTTCACAGAGTTTGAGGTTTAATAGGCTTTCACTTTGATTCAAACTGGAATGTTTTTTCCACTTCTCTGGAGGTGGTACTTCATTAAAAAGGATCTGCCTCTTCAGCATAGTCAAGAACCCTGAGAGCAGGGCCACATACTTATTTCCAAATAGCAACAGCTTCAGTAAGGTGTGGTTTCTAATTAAAATATTTCCTCCTAGCTCATATGCTAAAACTCTGTATTGTAACTTATGTATATTATTAGCATAATTATTTTTAAATTATTTCTTGATTGCTCAGTTTTTTTCCTTAATATTCAAGACAATTTTATATTTACATGTTGCATCTATTAACAGCAACAGTGAAATAACACTGCAGTGTATTTTTGTTCTTCTCAGAATGTGCACAGTGTAGATTGTTACCTTTTAAAGAATGTGTACAGTAACATATATACTCTTTCATAAATTAGACAAATAAAGAAACAAAATTACTCCATCCCATCTTTTGGACTTATTTAAAGTGCGTGTATATTGTACCAAAAAAATTGCTAATTTACCCTGCCCACCCCCCCGCCTGGCCCTCTGTAGCATACATATCTGAGGTTTAGAAGGATTTCTCATGCCAGTTAACATCCAGCCTGATTTTTGTTGTTTTGCATTTTTTTCCTTATTTATCCATCATTTAAAAAGTATTACTTTTGACTGTAATTAAGAGATGATTACAATTAGATTCCTGGCTATAGACATTTTATTGACAGGGTAGCAATCCTGCCTAGCAAAGCAGACGTTTAGGACTGAGCAAACCATGTCTCCGCCTCCAGCATATCTTCAAAGACAAACTGGCAGCGTGTCTTTGCGGGTGGCATAAACTTGCCTGTTAAAGTAATTTGGCTGGAATTGTTTGCAGTCCAGGTGATTGTGCTTATAAGCAAGAAGTTTAATGTTTTAAATTGCTGTTAGTCATTGCCAATGAAAGCAGGGCTACTCCCAGTAAATAAGGTCAGTGAAACGTGTGTAGTCAGTGGTTATTGGATGAGTGGGCAGCTGCTTGGGAGAACCAGATGGAATATGAATATATGTGGGTGGGAGGGAATTGATGCAGGTAGTGCCTGGGGGATATGTTGTTCCTCTGCTGTGCATTGTTGTCCCTGCCTTCATTCTGTGTAGGAATTAGCAAGGACCCACCTGTTTCTGAAGAGCTGCTCTGGTACTGCAGTTCCCAACTGTTCTTGCATGCTCGGGGCTAGGGATTAAGAGGATGACCCCAAGAGCTGTGTGCTGGATGTGCTGCAGGGAGAGGGTCTCCTTCAGAGTTCTGGTATTACTTTTAAATTAGAGTTTTAAAAATTATTAACCTTTTTTTTTTCTTTTTTTTTTTTTGTCTTTACCATAGGATGGGTCACTGGGAAATATCGATGACCTGGCACAGCAGTATGCAGACTACTATAATACCTGCTTCACGGATGTGTGTGAGAGGATGGAAGAGCTGCGCAAACGGAGGGTTTCCCAAGACCTTGATATGGTATGTAGAGAAGTTATGACTATATTAACAAATGATTGCCATTCATGCCTCAGATGAAGAATCAATATTTCAGCTTGAAGAGTTCTACCCAGGAAAGTAACTATATGTGATTGTGTTCACGCACGTAAACATTTCAGCCAACTCAAACATTTGGAAATTAGCAGGATTAGTCTTCTCTAGGTATTTGTTATGATTCATTAAGTCTTGGAGTCTGCATTCCCTAGTTCTTCTTTAATTAGAGTACTTCTTGCTTGCACACATTTGCTTGCAAACCTCTTGGACACAAGATAGTGTCTAACAAAAGCATCATTTCCTTGCTCCAAGATGTTCCCAGTGTCAGCACAATGAAACCGAGTGCTGTTTTTCAGTGGCACTGTACAAACTGTTAAAGCACTGCTTCTCAGAACTCCAAGGTGTGAATACTAGTTTCAGGCTCCCAGATGTGAGCAGCCTTCAGTTTTGTGAACCCTTTTCCATTATTACACATTACAGAACCTGTAGTGGGGGACATTGAATCACCAAGTCCTTCAGGCTGGAAGGGACCTCAGGAGGTCTCTAATCCAGCCTTTTGCTCAAAGCAGTGTCAATGTTGAATTCAAACCAGGTTGCTCAGGGCTTTATCTGATTGGATTTGAAGACCTCCAAGGATGGAGGCTTTGCAGCCTCTCTGAGCAACCTGTTGTGCTGCTTCACTGTCTCCATAGTGAACTTTTCTTTTTTCCTAATATTCTATGAGATACCCCCCCATGGCAATTTATACCTGTTGTCTCTCATTCTCATGCTGTGCACCACTGTGAAGAGCCAGGCTACATCTTTTTGACAACCTTTCCATAGGTACTGTCAGGCTGCCAGCAGGTCTCCTTGAAGCTGGCTCTTCTCCAAGCTGAATCTCCCAGCTCTTCTTTCAGGGCAAGGGCTCAAGGACTTGAGCACCTTGGTGGCCCTCCTCACAGAAACATCATGTCTTTTCACTTGTTGGACAAGTTCCTTACTGTCCTGTAACACTAGTAAATGTTTGTATTACTGATTGCTGTGCTTTTTTCATTGTAAACTTCTTTGTTAGTTTTCATAACATTCATAAAGATGATCTGTGACAGAGAAAAAAAAAATCTTTCAGGTCTGCTTTGTTAGGTCTTCAGTATTAAGTTTGTGTTTCCCAACAGTATCATATGTTTTTAGATACAGACTCACAGATATTTCCTTCAAGTCTTGCCTCGCAGAAAACAGGCTACTGAAGGAACTATTTTTTTTAATCACTTCTGGTTTTGCTGTGGTGGTAACTTTTGTATAACATATACAGAAACTCATAACCGAAGTATGATTAACACCTCACTGAGGCACAGTGCTGTGAAGGAGCCAGCATGGGATCTGATCGCAGTTCTGCAGTTCCTGTACAAGATCAAATCTTCTAAGATAAATTCGGGAGCTGAAGTTGTGTAATTGTGTCTTCTACCTTTGCTTCCCCAGACCCTAGCACTGACTAGCAGCAGGGAGTGTTTTGCATCCTTTCTCTAGCAGCTGTAGCTGATGCTGTGGATTACTTAAGGCTACTTTCTTTCTTCTTGGGATTCCAATTTAGCAACTGAGAGGCTTCCAGAGCTTGTGCTGACTATGAACTTCAGTTAGACGATGAATGGCTGCGGGATGAAGGCAGAGAGAGTTCTCTCCTCTGCCCCACTGAAGTTTGCTAGTTCCTTCTTTATTTTTAAATGAAAAAAAAAAAATCAAAAGTATTTTGCAGATCTATTGCTGCCAAGATGTTCCAGGTGTTAATCAAAAGGTTATTGCAGGAAATCCCTTTGTAGGCGCCTAGACCCTTGAGGCTTTTGTGCAAAGAAACTGATGGCACAGAGTCATGGTTCTTGTGAACACCCCCACGCTCGGCATACCCGGTGTTCTGGGTAGCTGTTGGCAGCAATGAAACCCCCTTTCCCAGCACTCCCAGCACTCAGAAGGCTGCTCCTGTGCTGGGTAATGCAGCATGCATTATGGCGGGAGAGGACTCCCTTCCATTTAGACAGATGGGCCTAATTTGGCTCCCTTAGCATCCCAAGCTGCAGAAGTCAGGCTGGGGAAAAGCCATGTGAGCTTAATTAACTCACATCAAAGGTGCAGAGCTTCACGCTGGTTTAAATAGATGTGAGCTAACCCAAGACAGACCAGTGAGTGTTTCACTAGCTCACTCTGCTCAAGAGAAACTGTAGCCAGAGAAAATGGCTGCATGAAAGGCATCCTGGAGATTCCTCTTTAGTGGCTCTCATGTTGAGTTTGCTCACTCTGGTAGTCCAGTGATGACTTCTTGAACTGTCAGGTCAGAGAGAAGATACTGCAATTGAAAATGAAATTAGCGCTCAATTTTTGCGACGTCTATCACAACTATAATACAGCTTCTGGACATCAGATTCTGCTGATAACGCATGAGACTATAGATACTAGCTCACTTCCACAATAACAGCATCCAAACAGCTCTGCATGCAACCGAAACTTGCTGTCCTCAATAAGTACCCAGGCTTGACTTAGGTACACAGGGAATGGCCACTCCTTGTGACTAGAATGTGTTTTCAGTGCGAGAGAGTAGTATGCCTGGTTACAATCTGCTGTAGGAACAGGAATTGGTTTAAACCTGTCTATGGCAGGGGGGTCGGAATTCGATGATCTTCAAGGTCCTTTCCAACTTAAAACCATTCTGTGATTCTGTGATTCTAAACAGCAGAGCTGCTGAAGTGACCGCAAAAGTACTAATGTGAAAGACAGAACAGAAGAGCGACTCGTTTGTTGTGATGTTTTTCCTCTCTTTACAGCTTGAAGAAAGGTAGTATATTTGCAGACGTTTTGGCATAGTGAATGGGAAGTAAAGCTGGGGGAAATGCCAGCTTCCTAGCATATCCCAGATGTGCTATGATAGCAAAATATACATGCAGCCTCAAAATTATTACGCACCAGTATTACTGGGCTGTTCGTTTAGCCTTGCTTTGCTGTGCCGTACATTGCCATGCTAGCAGGGGTGAGGAGAGACCATGCTGTCTATATACCCTCTCTTCCTGGCAGTGGGGTTGTGCCAGACCTGGAGGCGGGCGGTACTTCTGCTCTTCCTCCCCTCGTCCCCCTCCCAAAGGTCTTCTCTCTCTCTTTAACAAAGTGCTAGAGCAGAGCAGAGCTGATACGCATGTAGCGCTAGTGCACATTTCCAGGGCTTTGCTGGAGGTTACTGAATCATGAGAAGGGGCTACTGTAGGATAAACACAAGCCCTGCACTGAGATCAGGTCTAAATGGGGAATAAAGGGGTTAGGGGGAGAGTCTCTGTTGGCAGCTCTCAAAGCTACAGATCCCACCTGCAAAAAATTTCTTAAAGCAAAAGGTATTGTGATGCAGCTTTAGATTTTATAATCATGAAGGATCAGGGAATCAGCAGCTGTGATACAGCTGGGAGACTGAAGCTTGACTTTTGGATGGCAGTTCTAATGTCTTCCTCTGAATTGCGGTATGAGTGATAAATAATATGTAGCAGAAGCATGAAAGGCCCAAGTTAGATTT
>NW_009647949.1:669463-705374 GCF_000708025.1 Charadrius vociferus | reverse complement strand
ATCCTCTAAAAGTTGCACTGAGAGGCTGCGTCAGGAGGATCAGTGTACTAACAAAGAAGTGCCTGAGCTGGCAGACCTTTGCCAGGACCATGTATTTAGCGCCAGCTCACCCAAGTTGCCCTTTGTAGCGTTTCCACTAGAAGGACAGAAATATGAACTGTTTATTGCTGCTTCTGTACACTTGGAAATCATTTTAAGCTGTTTGGGAGCAAGTGTTGATATCTTGATTGTATATTGTATTTTCTAATCAGCTCTCCAAACTTTCCTATCAGACCATGGCCATTTCAGTCTAGATATCCTTCCCTGAAGTTGAATTTTTAAAAAAACCCACTTGGTTAAATTGTTTGGGAGAGCAGCATATCTTGTAACAAAACAGTAGCTGCAGATGGGGCTGAACACAGAGTGGTTTTCCAAATGGCAGTGCCGTCAAAGGTTGTTAGTTGTCCCTAACCACGATAACTGCTTTTTGCATTTGGAATTTTGCCTCTGTTTTTGTAATGGAGAATGTGCTTGGGTTTGGACATTAATGTTTGTGAACAGCATGGGAGTTGCCCACGTTTCCTAGCATTTGGCCTATTCCTGTGCTCCATGTGGTTTTTTGGCTGAGGAAGAGCTGCAGTCAGAGTAAATATAGTGGATTTTCAGGCCCATAATGGATGTATCACTGGTAATATTAAGCTGGACATCTGCTAAAATGCAGTTACAGCCAGAAAAGTGACTCTTTGAGGATTGCACCTTGTTACTGCTCATATCTGCTTCCTTTGTGTCTTCAGGATCATATCTGTCTGGCTTGCTGACAAAACCAGGTTCACCTTGCCTGTCAGCAGGGCAGGATGGCATTGATATAGCTGTGAAAGAGCAAACTGCATTCTGTTGTCTCATCCATCACTAACCGCAGCCAGCTAACTGCTGCTGCCAAGGTCTGTATTGTAGCCCATGATCTTGAAGTCAAAGAACAGCTTGAGGTTTTCTGATGGACTCTGACAGCTCCGGTTGTAGCACTGAGAAGCTGCACTAATCTTTTGACTTGTAAATTACATAAATTTAAACTGAATGCCACTGGTAAGCTACAAGGCATACAAGTATACCTCTTTTTTTTCCCTCCGTCCATTTAATTCATTTCAATGCATAAAAGGGAAAGCGTTCAGAATCTCCGTATACATGGTGGTAATGTGCAGTGCATGTTTTTGACAAATTGACTTCCCTAATCCCATGTGTTGTTACAGTACCTGCGCATGTACACATGCAAAGTCAGAAAATAGAAATGAATGTAAAACCAACAGAAATTTCTTGCCTTGCTGCCCAACGTGTATGTGTAGTCCTCATAAGTCTTAGCTGTGGATGGTTTTGAAAGATGCTCAGCAACCGGTTGTCTGATTACAAATGGTGTTAACCATTTAGATAATGACATCATGTATAAGTGGTATGTGTGCAGCAAGGCAGAGTAGAGGAAAAGTGGCAAATGTAGAGTAATTAGTAATTTGAGTGGTAGAGTAATAAGGCTTTAACCTTTTTAGAGGTGTATTTAGATAATATGGTACAGCTGGTTGGCAATATCATAAGACTACTTGAGAAACTAGCCAGCCTTCACTGAAGGAGACTAAAATATCCAGAACTGTTGCAGTCAGTGATGTGTGTGTATTTAAGAAATCTCCATGGGAGTTGCCACCAAAGCTGGAGTTACCATGCTGAACATTGTTTTGGAGGCTGCCTGTGCCTGCTCTAAAGCTGGCTCTAGCCACGTTCACTATTCCTTGCATTTTACATACATTGAAATCTCAGAATCCTAAAATAGACAGCGATGAAATGATCAGCTCTGCTTTGCAAATGCATTACTGGCTGCTTTTACCTTTGTCCTGAGAGGACACCTCTGTATCTTGCTGGAACAGGATCCTGCTGTTTTGTTTTGTCTTGCTGGCTACAAGAGGCCCTCCAAAGTATAAACATCTGAGTTGGATTAAAAAAGTATCTACAGCACAAAAAGAGCTGGAGAACACACAGATAAGGCTTCCTAAATTTTGGAGAGTTTCCAGTCCTTATCAGGCAGACACACAAAAGAAAAAGTAGCAGTAAAAGACACAGACTTTCAAGCATTATTTTTTTTCCTCCAGTATAGCTTGAAATAGAAGGGGTTTTGCCTGAATATGAGGTGCATAAAGTGATTTACATAGAAAATATATAATAGAGATTTACTGTGAGTGCAGGCTCAGTCTGTCAACATTTTAAGCTTTGTCTTCATAAGTTAAATTCATAGTAATTTTTTCATCATTAATGGAGCTTTTCAAAGGTAGACACAATGGAAATTGTGGAACAGACTGGCTATTTTTAGTGTCTCATGTATCACACATCAAGACAGCAAAGGAATTTGTATACAGAGCTAGCATTAAGTGTGAAAATAAAGCAAGGCTTGTTCTGTACACAGCAAAGTGAATACTGTTCTTAAGCAGTTCTTAGTCCACTTAGTACTAGCAGACTGAGTAAAAATCTCTTAAAGAAAGTTAAGCTAATGATCTCCTGCAGTCTCACCACTGTTTTTGTTGGAAGCCCATTTATGAATAAGCCCTGAAGCAAAATCTGACTGTTTATGGGCATACTTTGTAGGCTGGAGACTCAGCGGACTGCGCAGCTCTGGTGGGTTTGGTGACCTTATCTTCCTTTCATACATTTGGACGGTTGTTGCTTTTTGGAGCAGGATCTTCAGTTTAACACTTCTGGTCTTCTGAAAATGTATTTTTGGCAATGTTAGTGTTACAGAAAGAACAGGTTGTCAAAGGTAATTGTTATTTTTTTTCAGAACTGGCAATACTGTTATGGATAAAATGTTATAAATAGAAAAGATAACTCACTTCTGGTAGTCTGACTGGTAATTGTGGAGGGGAGAAATTTTCCTTAGTGTTATAAATGTTTTTCTAGCTATTCTTAATCTTTTAGCATCATCTCTAGTGATTTTTCTTGTCCCTTTACATTCACCAGGACTCTTACTTTGAACCTAAGATCAGTTGAATATATTCTTACCGTGCTGTTCTTTTATCCTAGAAGCAGAGCGTATCTGCTGGAACTGACAGACTAGATTTGTATTAACTCTGTGATTTAATCTCATTGGAGCCTGAGGAGTTTGGGGGAGGGGGAATTGGTTGACTAATTTCAGCTCCCTTTGTGGTTTTTTATTTTTGACTTTCTCCCCTCTGAATTTAAAAATGACAGCAAAAATGGAAATGTACAGTGTCATACTATCTGGACCATTAGGCAAATTTCATTGCAAAGGGTAGGATTGTTAAAAAAGAAAGCAGATTAAATTGTCATACAAGAAGGTGCATCTCTGAGGAAAAAAAAACAACAAAACCCAAAACCAACAAAAAAAAAACCCAACACCAAAACACCCGGACTCCGTGATAAACAGTTTCTGTGGTGTGCAGCCCAACTTGCCATTCACATAGTACTAGAAGAATTCCAGAATACCTAGCTGAGAGGCATTACTCTGGGAAGGACAGCAATGTGTATTGGCTGGGTCAGAAGAGTGTCAGACTTTTGTAACATGGTAGCAGCTAAACCAACAAAAGAAGGAACTTAGAAGGTGTAATGGCTTGTATTTAGATTATTCCTCTTCGTCCTTCAACCTGACTCCCCATGCAGCCTTTACATACCTTGCTTTTGCTCCCAACCACTGTTCTGCAGTCCATCTACGCGTGCTGAAGACAGCTGATGGCAACTTCAGATGTCAAGTAGTTGTTGCGCTAGCTTGCACTTCTTCTGAGTCCTCGAGTAGAGGAACACCACCCTGGGTCCTCAAGGAATAGTAAGGATATTGCTCAAGACTGAAGTCTTGAAGGTAGTGAGGTACTCAAAAACCACACTTGTAAGAACCGTAACAGCCTTGCAGGTCATCAGGGAAAACAAACAGGTCTTAATCAAGAATAAATGAAGAGCATGTTGTGATGAGAATAAGAAACACATCACGAGTATTTGTGCACATCTGGATGTGCTTTGGAACATCTGTTTCTCCACAGCAGAAGGACGCTCCTCCAACAAAGATGCCCAGAGGAAGGCAAGCCTCCATCTGCAAATTCAAAGGGGTTGGTTTCTTTTCTTTTTTTTCTTCTTTTGTTTTGCCAGTCTGGCCCTGTGCTTCATGATGTAGGTTCTGATGCTGCACAGCTACTCTCCTTTGATCTCTCCATGCTTTATCTTCTCTCAGTGTTGTATAGGTTTCCTGTTTCAGCAGTGTCGCCTGAAGCACACAGAGAAATGCTCTGTTTCAAACAAGATGGTCTGTGAATTTTGTGTTTGAAGAACTCAAGCAGTTTGAAGAGATGTGATTTCTTTGGTGATTGATCAATCTGTTTTTCACAAAATAATAAGGAATGGCTATCAGCTGGGAACCCCTCTTCTTGACTCCCATATGTCATATCCATCTTGATTTATACTTGTAAGTTTTCCCCGGCAGTTTAGATTGCAGCTGTATCTTACATAAGGGAACAAAGTAATTTGGCATTACTACATCCAGATTTTCCCTGACTCTAAGTCTTTTTTGGCTGTTCAAGCAAATTAAGTTGGAGAAGGCAATAATCCTGTAAAAATATATGTATGAAAATGAATGGGTAATATTTTGCAAAAGGATTCAATTTCAGTAGCTTATCAGAGGGATGAATTTCTTATGTTGCTTATGGGCATGGTGAACAAAATCAGTCATGGATTAGAAAGTAATTAAAGAAGAAAGACTTGAAATGATTAGCAAAATTTAGAATTCATAAGTTCCTTACGAAACACATACCGGTAATTTTCTGTTTATGTCTATGTCTTTTGCCTGTTGCTGTTGAAGTTCCTGATAAGACTACAATTATAATCATTTGGTTTAGGTTCCATGTGAAAATAGAGGCAGTATGCTTGTGTACCCAGACTCATTTAAGGATGTAAAGAAGGCAGTGTTTGTAGGAATAATGTCTTATTAAATCAATGGATATAGCTGTGGAAAAATAGACAAGCTTTTCATCATATAAGGCTTTATTCACAAGCCATCCAGATAAATTAGGAAAACAAAAACAGCTAGCAAAAGAAAAATCAGAATTTGGAAGCTTACTTTAGGACAAACTAGGCTGATAAATTTAAGACCATTTGAAAGAAGTCCATCTCCCTTTTGCCTCCAAGGGACACACGTTTCAGGCTTCAGTCAGCTTTCTGTCTTGATGCATCCACAGACCTGTTCAGGTTTCTCCTCATTCTGGTATCCCAGCAAAGGTTAAGCCATAGTTCAAGTCCATTCTGACAGAAGAGGTAGCTTTTAAAGTTTTGCAGCATGTGGGAGGTGCTGAAAGTCATGCAAATAAGAAGTAAGAAGGACGTCAGTCATCAGAGTTGCTTTATTGTGTTCATGTGGTTAGCTGTTGAAAGGCACATAATTGGAGCCTTCAGTTGCTAGCCTACACAGAAGCTCACAAAATAGTTTTATTTCTCCTTTGTGTAGCACTTTCCACCCTTGAAGCCCTTTAAAAACATTAATTAGCTTTTGTTACGTCCTTTGAGGTTGGTAATTTGAGTGCCATTATCCCTATGTAGGCCTTGCCTCCCTGAGATTCAGCTGCTGATGAAGATTTACTTATGTAATTCCTTAATTTCTCCTCTGTAACTAAGTTTGCAATAGAGTAGCATGAAACTTACAGCAAGCTCAGAGCCACTTAATAACCAACAATGGCATTATTCTGAGTCTACCTCAGTGTAGCTGTGAACAAGTACTAGCCACAAGAGTTAATTAAGCAGTGTATGGGCAGTGAGTGACAGACAGTCTAGGTGACCTGAGGCTCAAGCATGAAGTCCAGTCCACTAGACCACACTTTAAAAAAAAAAAAAAAAAGAAAAAAAAAAAAGTCAGATTTATCTTAAAAATTGTGCCAGACTATTATAGCATTCCTGATCTAACATCTTTCAGAGAACTGTCCTATTTGCCTCTGGAGCATGGAGGTCTGGTGAAGAGTCTAGCTCTACTGGTCAATAGCTCTCTGCCAGCCATCTCTTCCTACCCTCCTGCCTCTACTTTAAATAATTGTCTGATGTACAGCAGGAGTAACATTAATATAAATGCAGAGGCAGAGGGCTGCACTGCTTCACTGTGAAGCAGGCTTACGTTTCTTCAACAATGCATTAGTTTCCATGGAATAACATTAGCTGGTGATGGCTGGAAAAAAAAAAATGCTATTTCATTAAGCCCCAAACTAAGTATGTCATTTTGAACACCTGTGGGAAAGTATGAGAAATGAGGGGCATGGTGTGCAAAGTAGTAGGAAGTGATGGTTTGATCCAGCAGTGTAGAAAACCAAAGCTTGGTTCTCACCTCTGCCTGAGAAAACTTCAACTCTTATCTCCTATCTTGAAGTAGAGAGCTCTGCAATTTAATATTCTGTAATCTTCTTAACCTTATCTGTTGATCAACCCTATCCACATATATAAACAGTTCCTGGTGTAGCAATGGGAATACCAGTGTCTCATCTTCCAGGTAGGCATCTTCTCTACAAAGCTAGTGAGTCTTTTCTTCTTTACTTGCAGGTTGAATAATTTAAATATTTTAAACGGAGGAACAGAGTAGGAATATGAATCTCAGCCTAATGGTTTTTGGCTCCTTTTTTATTATTTTACGTGTTTTGGTTACTTCACATCAGAATGATGCTCTAAGAAGGAGCCAAGCTGCTGACCCTCTAGCAAAATTCAAGTTTATTTTTCTTGATTGCTGTTTTTGACTCCATAATTACTTTGGATAACTTCTTGTTTGTAGGATAGACAATAGCAGGCAAATTATCTCCCTTGATCTCTTTGTTTATGAGTAGTGTCCCAAGTTAACAGCAAGACTCAAATTTGGCTTAGTGCTAGGCTGGATGAGAATTTTGGGGGACTTGGTAACTTTATTTGTTTTTCCTCCTTTGAACAGAGTTATGTTTAGCCTTAATGGGTTCGTTTTGTTGTGGCTATTGAATTGCAGGTGGTACCTGTAAACTTACACCTTACTTAAACTTGTAGATGTCTTGTGGTAGTCATCCTGATTTACTAAGAAATATTAATGTTCAAAATTTCTTTAAACAATGGAAATGGAAAACCACCATGATTTGGATCAACTCTTAGACTTGTCTTTGGTAATGTGGAAATACGAAGTAGCTCAGGAAGCTTTCCATGACTGAATCACAAGGGGCAGCTAGACATGGAACACATGTTATTAGAAACTTGTAGAAAAACAAATTAAATATATTCTTTTCAGTGTGTTACAGTTTGGCTAGGGTAAATAGTTATTACAGACGCTAAGTAGCTGTGAATTTTTCTCATGGAATTTTTGGTCGAAAGGGAGTAAAAGAGGTTAGGAGGAGAGAAAGGTAAACAAATTTTGGCGATTAGACATGCTCTTTGGAGATTCCTGCTCAATTCTTCCACTCTTGTCGGTTTTCTTGGGATACTTAGACTTTTCAGGTACAGGAGGTGACAAGCACTGAAGAAAGGACCCTCTGCTTTGGGCAAGAGAGAGCAGAATAAGGAACCCAAGAGAGTCTGGAGCAGGTGCCCCAGGAGCTGGGACCTCTCACCGCCTTTGTCAGGTGGAAGGATAGGAAAGAAGGGGATTTGTTCATTGCTTGCTCACAAAGGTGAGAGGTGAAGTGCTAGAAGGTTCAGTGAGTGTGTCACTAGAAAACTAAGCTGGGGTAAAGAAAAACAGGTGATGCACTCTGATGGCTGCAAGGGAAAAAAACACCCCAAAAGCAGCTTGCTGGTTTTGCTTATGTGAGCCCTGAACTGGCTGCATTGATTAGGATACTGTAACAGTATAGTATATTTTAAAGTATGATAATAAATAATAACCAAGAAAAAAACAGTAACGCAGCACAACATTGGTTATTTTAAGGTCCTTTGAAAAAATGTTTCAGTTCTGTTACGCGTTAGAGCCACGAGATGCCACGGCTTGCCAGAAGCGTCAACACTCAGCGGCATGCTCCTTTTCTGTGAATCTGTCATGGTCACTGGCCATAATGCAGCCTCAATTTGAGGCATGAGGTTAAAGGAGGAGATTTTGAATAGCAGTTTTGACCTTTTCATTATAGGTACCACAGAAGAAGCAGTGAGCCACAGTCAAGGCTCTGATCCCCACTACGATAGGTTGCTCTGAAACTTTGCAAGCTCCAAGATGAAATGAATGAGAAAAAAGAATTGAAAGGATTGGAAAAGAGAGTCATGGAAAGGTTGAGCAGTTTCTTCAGAGTGTTTTATACACTTGAAAGCACCTAGGGGGAAAAAAAAAAAAAAAACAGTAATTGAAGTTAGCCATATCTTCGTTCAGCTTCACAAAATGACAGGAGAACTTAAAAACTGTTAAATTTTTAGAATAAACTGCACAAGTTGGGTGAAAACATAAGAAGATCCCGGAATACAAAAGGTATTTATTGCATTATAGCATCACTTGCGGCAACCATGGAGCATGAATATCCCTAGGGTTTGCATCTTTAATGCATTTCTTCTGCTCTTAAAAATTACGAAAATGGAAGTGTCTTTGTCACCATAGTTCAGGCAGAGAATACAGTAGAAAGGAGGATGAAATTTTAGCTGAGTGAGCAATGTAGAAAATCTAAGGTCCGTAGTAAAGTTTAAGGAGGTGGGCATTTTGCCAGAAGTCATTTTCATGGGAAGCATAGCAAAGTATATTAGAGGAGACTCTCTATTTTCTTCTATGTCCATGCTGCATGGAACAGGAAATACTTATTGTTTTCTTTAAATAGTGCTAACACAATTGATCTTCTCTTCGTAGTACTGATGCATTGAGATTCTTCTGACTGAAATTTTTAAAACAAGAATTATTCAATAGTGGCCTTTGTTAACAGTAAAAGGAGTATAGTTAGAGCAAGACATCAAAATTGGCTCTTAAGATAATTTGGCTTATAGCAAATTACCTGGTTTGTTTCCTTTCAGCCTTTGACATAAATGGCTTCTTTTAACTCTTGTCTATAGAATCTTGGGGTCTTCCTAGCACTGAAGAATGTTTTATCATTATCTTTGAGATAGTTTGAGGTGATTCCTTTGAAAGGATAGTTCTAGTTGCACAGTAGCAGCTCTGGAACTGTCCTTCAAGAATGAAAGCTTTTATTAGAGATGATTATAGCATTTTTCAAATCTCTACCTATAAGCTTATGGGCTCTCTTAAAAAGCTAGCATTCTTGAAACACTTTTTTTTTTCATGATCTGTGGGGTGGGGGGGGTTTTGTTTTTATAACCATTTCCCTTTATCATTTTATGACTGCAGTCCTTTTTCACCCTCTAGCGGACCTGAAAGCGGGAGTATAGTATTTTCTGTATGAGGTCACAGCAGTTTGCCAGGACCGAAGGCTTAAAAATTTCCTTCTTAACAAAAAAAAAATAAAACAAAAATCTGAATTGAATCTTCTACATAAGACAGGGCCATTCTGTTTCTTACTGCTAATGCAATTCCCTCTGGTTGATCTCTGTTAACTTTCAAGGTGTCCCTTAGGTATCAGCTTCATTTACTTGCGGGGAGAGACGTCTTGTTCAATGAGTAAAACCTAAAAATTTGGTGGCAACATTCATGTAATTTCTTTTCTGTATGAACACATATTCTATTGTGGCGATGCTTTAGGTAATGTAACACTTATAACACAGAAATGCTGACCCTGTAGCACATAGAATCTTACATTATTCGTACCCGAAACCCACCCAAAATGGAGTGATGCAAGATGAGCTGCGTCTTGTCTCGCCTCTTTAACCGGAGGGAAATGGCACATTTCAGTTAACAGCAAAGAGAAACACCAAAGGAGGTTTGGAAAGCTAAAAAGGTGTCTTACATAAATTGGCCTTTCAGCTGTCTGAAAAGTACAATGAAAATGAAATTGAGGCTTCTTGAGAATAAGTGTGACTCATTAATATTTAATGTCATTTTAATAGCTCTTTTTATTAAAAGTGGCCTACTAGAAGTTTTTAAGGAACCTATTGAGTGTTCATGTCTCCAGTTTTGGAGTTTAGTATGTATAAGAAAGGTGTGAAAAAAATGACCTTATGTATCGTACTAAGAAAATACTTGGCATCAGTCACACTGCTTACCCTGGTATCAGTAGCTGCTGTCGCTCATCTGAGGACTAGATAGGTGAGCAAAGCTTACAGAAGTTAGACCTGTTTCTTAACCTGGTTCATTACCTTCAGAACATGGTAAACTCTTGAGTAAGAATTTATAAGCCTGCAGAAAGGGGTTTCACAAAAAAAAAAAAAGTTTCTTGAAATATAAGCATGTCATTTTTTGTACCCCTTCTGTTACCAGCGGCTTCAGAGAGACTTGGCTGCCATTACACTGAGTGGCAAGATACATTCAAAATGGAGGATGTTGTGGACTATTGCCATGTATTAGGCATTTATAGTGTTCTAATGGTTTTTATCTCTGGGTTTGAGCATAACACTTTTATTCCCACTGCTGTTACAGAGTTGCTAAATGGCAAATGAAAGGTTTTGATCCAGTGCTTGATCTGTTAGCTTCTTTCCCAGAGTGGATGTAGGATAAAATATCCAAGGAAGCTGCATTGTTCCAGAATTAACACATGCCTATCCCTCAGTGATAGTTCAGATAGTCCCTCTGTATTGCCTTGTTACAGGAGCCTCAAAGCTATGAGAGGAACTTCCATCTTTTGTCTGTAATAACTGTCCTTCCGTCACACCATCTTTATTCTCAAAGCTGTTCTTCTTCTTACTAGTCCCTATCATCATCTTCTTCCAACCCTTCCCTCAGCAGCTCAGCATATGCCTTCCTCAGTTCACTCCACCCATGGATCTTTTCAAAGCTTCACAACCCTTTCTCTCTTCAGTACTCAGAGTAGAAGAGTCCTCGCAGCACCTCTTCTCCATTCGCTTGTCCCGCGTGCTTCATTTTATCTTTTCCTTGAGTGCCTCCTGCACCATGCTTTTCTTCTGTCCTTATGTATTCCTTATTCTTTCTCACACTTCCATCCCTGAGTTGGATGCTGTTATCTCATGGGGAGCAGGAGGTTTGGGAAAGCAGCTATGCTACTTCTGCAGAATAGCAATAGAAAGAATGTAAAAGATCAGAAATCTGTGCGAAAATGTACCCTTGAAGACTGATGAGTTGAGGATGGTGCAAATGTAAAATGTCTCTTGAACACAAAATAAATGAAAACTTAAGATGGTACATGTAGCTTCTCTTCTAGTTTTGGATTAGACATGATGGTAAGCAGTCTGTATCTCAACCACACCAAGTTAAGTTTGCAACACCTGCTCTGGGATAAAGTTGCCTGTTATTGCTAATGGAGGAGTGGAAACTCTTTTCATAGTTATGTGTGAAATGGATAAACCAGAAGTGAAACACAGTTGTAGCAAGACCTGAATTTTTTTTGTTGTTGTGGTTGAAGATGAATTACCAAATGTATTCTTCCAAGTTTTCTGCTGCCTCAGTCTCTGATTTCTAATACTGTTGTACTTAATGGAATTTACCTTGGCTTCATTTTGTAATTTTAAGAAATCACCTGGTGCATCCTTTGCCCCAAGACAGATTCGGCTCTGCTTATTGTTCCTGACAGATGTTGATCTGACCTGTCCTTAAAACTGTCCCAGCATGTTAATTCCACTGTCTCCCTAGGCAAAGTATTCCAGTGTACATAGTCCTTACCACTGAGTGTTTTTTTGGTACATTACAGACATCTCTCTAACTTTTACTGTCTTCCACGGATGCCAAAAATGTCGTTCTTTACAGGAACTCTTATATTTGTGAAAGGCATTGTGTTTTCTCTCCCCTCCTTCTTTTTTTTTTTTTTTCTCCTCCCCTCAGGTTAAACAATGCTAATTTCCAACACCACCTTTTTTTTAGACCATTCACAAATATCTGGGTTTTTTTTCTGGACTCTGATCAATTTGCTGCCCCGTTTTTGAACAACAATGCCAAAAACTGCACCTGAGGTCTTAGCAGGACTGAGTAGAGCAGAAAGGTTGGTAGCATGCCATTCTCTTGTTTATATTTGTAATACAATGGTGGTTCTTTGCGCAACTGCATGACACTAAAATTCATGCTTAGATTGTGATTCACGGTAATCCCTACATCTTTTTCTGCCAACCTGTTAGCTCTCCAGATGTTCCTCACCCTGGATCTCTTTGTCTGGGTAATTCTGTTTAAATGCAGTACCTTTCAGTTCTCCATATTGAATAGCATCTGATTTCCAAACATTAGGCCAGAATTACCTGCTTTTTCATCAGTTATTTCCCTAGCAATGGCGGTGGATTGGCGTGTTTGTTTTTCTGGAATGGAGCCTTATATGAAAACAACCTTTGTGTAATGGATAATGACAGTACCTTCCAGCCCTTTGTTCCTTGGTAAAAGAAGTAGACAAAAGTCTCTTTGCACCTTTCTTGTTTGATCTATCAGCAGAGATGAAGCATGTACTTATCGATCTAATATGTATATGTGTGTATATGCATAACAAAATACATATGGGTATATTTGTATAGATCATGCTAGCTTTGGCAGAAATTAGGTGAGGTTCTGGGGTGGCAGGTTTTAATTGAGCAGTTCCATTATGTGCTCCCTTGGTCTTCTTAATTGGTGTAGATATTTTTTCAACTCCTGAAAAGCACATGCTGCTGTGGATATTTGTAGAAAAGGGTCAGTCTATGCGTAAGAGTGACAGTGAAGGGTCCAGAGAACCCCCTGTATTTACATGTGACCTTGCAAAAAGAGGGAGCTTAACCTGTCTCGACACTGAGGTCATGTGCAAAATGTTAAATAGCTTATTAAATGCAAATTATATTCCATGGATTGATTTGGTATATACTTACTACGTAGAAAATTTTTGCCATCCTCTCGAGTGGAGTTACCAGTCTTATGAAGTTGTTTTATTCATAATGCTTTCTTTAGTCACTATTTATTGATTTTTGTAGTGGAGCCTTCCATAAATTTAGTTAAGAATTACTTGATCTTGAACCCTGAAGGGCTTATTTATTGCTTGCTACAGTAAAGAAAAAACAAGAGGTCAACTCAGGCAGTAACATGACTGCCATTCAACCTTCCTTTCAGTAGAACTGAGCTGTAAAAATAAGTGTTTATTGTTTTTTCTCAATTTTATGTAATATTAATACTTGCTACTTTGGATATGTTTTTAAATTTTCGTGAGATGTTTGCAAACTAAACACAGTTGCATTCCTCCTGTGCCTGATGACTTTGAAATCAAATGAAAAGCCATATTGCATAGATTTACAATTATATAATTGCTTTGTGAAACAAAATTATTTGTGTAACTTGTTTCCCATTGTCCAACATTCTGTTGTTCTATGGAATTGTATTTTAAACTCCTGATTTAGTTTTCATTGTTTCAAAAACAATACCCTTATGATGGAGAAAACTATTGGTTTTAATATAGGTGTTTGTCTACCACTTTCTTAGTTCACAAACTGGTTTATGATCTGGTATTCATTAATATGAAATAGTACCCTATTCACAATCACTCCTGCAGAAATTACTTTCATGTCCCATCCCATCCCCCGCTTCCTGTAGAATAAACCATTCTTCATCAAAAAAAGTTAAAAGCCGTGCAGGAAAGGAGACTTCTGCAGTGCTAACTTGATTTATCTCTAAAAAAAAATCATTTTAGATGTGTAAGGGCATATCATGCAAAATAGCTTCTGTCCTTCACCAGCATCAAGACATCCATTTCTGAAAACGTATTTTCAGGTAGTGAATTATGACTGCACTGAAGAGGACAGACTGTATCTACAGCACTGTGAGGAGCTACTTTCATTGTGCCATGGTATTAGTGTGTATGCAGACAGATTATTGTGACATGTGACTTGCATCTGTGCATTGCATAAAGGTGGATGCTAAATTAGCCATTTTACAGATGGTTAAACAGAGGTGTACGGAAGTTAAATAACTTGTTGGAAGTATTTGGTTTTGATCCAGTGCTTATTGACAAAGTCTATTCTCTTGACTGGGTGTGGATCAAGCCTGTGATGGGATGGTGACCAGATTTGACTAATGTCAAATGATGCCTCTTCAGCGACACTGAGAAGTAACACAGCAAACAGGAGTTCCTGGTGTTTGGCATACGGGATGTGCTGCTGCTTTTGGTTTCCCCATTTTCTTGACAGTTGACTGTGGGCCATTTCTGGATTTTCATTTGCCAAGATAAATTTTCTCAAAATTGCAAGAAAATAAATTAAACTTGTAAGTGTTGAATGTAGCCATGTTCGTTCTCTGAGGTTGATGAAAATTTCAGAATATTCGTTGAGATCTATGTGAAAGGCTCTGCAAGTGCAGAAAGCAACAATCACCAAAGGAACATAAATTAGCATTTGAAGGAGTTGCAACAAAAACTAAGGACATTCTGTTTAAGGGATGCTGGGTCAGAAGAAGAAAGGGGAAAAAAGTATATTCATAATGCTGTCCCTTTAAATAATCTGAAAAGGTAATATTCTTGTGCAGTCATGAGAGATTTTTCTGGAGGAGTGGAAGGCTCTCTGTGGATGGTTCCCATTTCTCATTAATGCATGGCACACAGCTTAAGTCTCATTTGGATTGCTAGATGAGGACCTTATCTTAAGCAGTCAGCAAGGCAGTGCTGATAATATGAAAATATTTGCGTATACTGTGAAATTGGCATATAGAAACAATTACATTATGGCTACAGAGGGAATTTATTGAGACTGTAAATATGTTGATTTAATTAGGGGCACAGTGCTAACTGCTGGCACATTCTCCTCAAAGTCTGATTTCAGAGCACAATTACTAAATGTTTTTTTCAAAACAGGGGAAGTTTGAGGAAGAAAATTGAGTTGGGTAATTCAGTTAGGTTTTTTATGTGAGCGGTGGAAGTATAGTCACAGTCCGTGAAGTCTGCAAGGCTGTTCGTGTGTGTGTGTCCTGAACCAGAGCCAGAGTTGACAAAGAGCAAATCATGAATTGCTGCATAGATCAGAATTGTAACAGTAAGAGATGGTACACACACTTTTAATAAAGCAGGGCAAATTGAGAAGAATGATATTTCAGGGAACTGGATTGTCCAAAAAAAAAAAAAGGCAGTTATACTCTTTTGTTCCCACTCCATTTATTTTTTTCAAAATGGTTATTTACTCTAAAAATTAAGGACCTGACAATAGCTATGCAGTTACATACATAAGGTAGGGTGAACTTGCTTGACAGGACTTTATCTGTTTGCTGGGGCATTTGCCAACTTTGCTTTCACAAAGACTATTTGTAAAATAGCTCCTCTCTGCCTGTATTGTCTCTTTCTGCTTTTTTTGGACCCCTAGAGATAACTAAAGGCAGGTGTAGCTATCAAGTCTAATTAAACAGGCAGAAACACCATATACACATCCCTATAAGAACATGGAGAGAGAGGTTTGGCTGGGACTGAGTGGGAAACGGTCACAGAGTGTTTTGTGGTTATTTTCTCAGGTGGTCATCTTGCTCATGGTTTTCAAGGCTGGTTTTGGCAATGGGGTGGTTATAATCGCAGAGTCCTCTTTGGGCAGTTGGCTGTGCACCATGTCTGAGTTGAGACTGCATGTGTTGATGGCCATTAGCTGCAAATGCAGGGCACCAAGGAAAGGAGATGCATGCTGTAATTCTAGTTATTTATGCCTCCATATGGCTTTTCTGAGCTGTTCAGGCAGCTTCACAAAAACTTTGACAAAGCCATAGGTAAGAATTCTTGTTTACAAAGAAATATATTGAGACGCAAAAGGTTTAAGTAACTCCCTTGAGATGATAGAGAAAGCCAGTAGCAGAACTAGAAGAGGAACTGGGTAATTTTCGTGTCTAGATTTCTCTGTTACTGTTTTGGGAGTGTCATTCACAGAAGGTGAGAAGAGAAATACTTTAGTTTCTCTGCTGCATTTGTGGTGGGTTTGGAGTTTTCTGTTTGGGTTCCCACCCCCGAGAGGATGTGCTTTTTATCTTTGTAACAAATGATTCTCCATGTTGTCTTTGGACATCGTAGGAGGCATGTTATGAATGTATTTGGCAATTTGAGGCAGAACAGGTACCAATAATAGCTACTTTTTACTTCTTTTTTTTTTTTTTTTTGATGTGATAGCCTGAGTCATTCCATTTCAGGCTCCTAAATCCTAGAGAGGCTTGTTCAGAGTATTTGCAGGCAGAGCACATGAAAATAACAATGAGGAATTTTTTTTCTTTGTAGGTTTGCTGGATGAACCTACCATAGAGTCACTCAGCACTGCATTGAGCTAGATTATTACAAGAGAAGCAGTAGTTGTGAGGAGCCTTGCTGTCCACTGGAAAACCAGAGCAGTCTGAGTAATATCAAGTGTAATCTACAGATATATCAGCACTGTGCTGCTGATTTTATCTCCAGCTGTTTTCCCCCCAGGGAGCACCATCTTCTGCAGTAGTCTCCTGTGTGTTTGGGCTTTGCGCTGTGTTCTCTTCTGACCATGACACCATGTTCTTCCCAATTTTGCCTATGAAGCTTTGATCTGTTCTTCTGCAGTACGAATGAGAGAGTTCAAAGTGGTATGATAGACAGGAATCTAGTGACTGTCCTGGTGGGAGGTATAATCTCAAGGTTGAGTAGGTTTTGATTTAGGTTTTCTCTTCCAGGGTATAACTGTGCATTGGGTGTTTTATGGTCACTGCATGTCCCACAGAGACTAGGACAGTGTATAGTAAAAACAGCTTTAAAACCCGAATATTTTGCTTGAGGGCAGTACAAAATGCAAAATATGCAGAAGAAAACTCTGGAGGAGATTTTTTTTCCTCTTTCAATACTTTTACTTCCCCTTTCCCTGGTGTGGAGGACATCAAAATTTATGGCTTGCAGTATGCCTGCAATTAGAGAGATGGGAGAAGCTGTTGGAAAGAGAGAAACAGGCTCAAATTAGCCTTGCATGCCAGCCTCTAAAACTGCAATGGTCTTCTTTCAGTAACTCCTCCTATTTTACATGGACTGCTAACCAAAACAGTTTCATTATTTTCAGGTTTGTTGAAAATAATGATTACAAGCACATTTACAGCTACCAAGAAACTGATTTTCAAGATATTAAAGCAAACAGATCATTCATTTTTCACTCTGACCAGCTAACATTTTTCTTTTTGCAGTAAACTGCAAAATGTCTTTTTGTCCTCTAACACTGAGGCTTGAAGTGATAGAAAGGGATGGTATAAAAGACGAGCATTTGCCAGTGCTAGAGGAGCCAAGGACGTGCGAAGAAAACAGATTAATTTAGTAGCAAATAGGCAAAGGCCACGAAGAACAGTTTTTACAGCAGATATCTTGCATAGCCAGCAAAGGGACTGGAGTGGGAGTGATCTACTGAGATAACCTCACATTTTAGTACCTAAACAACAGTAGCAGCATTTTGAATCTTTGCAGGCACTTCAAGGCCTTGTTGAGGGGGGCAGCTGCAGAAAAGTTGTGAGACTCTGTTCGTTCCACGCCTTCTGAAACGTGCAACGTCGTGATGTTAAAAGTTTGTTTCTTAATTAGATCTGAAGGGTACTGAAGGAATGAGCAAACAACACCATTAATATAAAAGGCTAATAATTGAGTTTATGTAATTAATAGTGTCTAATTCAAGCTGACAGCTGGAAGGCAATTTAGTTATTGTTTGAAAAGTGTGAAGATAAGGATCATGACAAATCAGTGCTCTCACCTTATTTAAGCTTAAATTCCGGCATTTTAAAGTTCTAGTGAGCTATGTGGGATTTGAAAACAGGCCTCTGTTTCAGCATATACATTTTCCATGCATTTTTTACAGAGAGTTAGGATTGGGTACTTTTAAAGGACAAGGAAACACAAGGAGGAGATGAAATCAGTTATGAATACAAGTATAATTTATCTGGTCTAGTGTCATCACGTTCTTTGGATAAAGTTAACAGCAAAGGGTGAACTGATTTTCATGGCTTTTTTTCTTCAAATCAGAAGTGAATCTGGTTTTGGCATAGCGATTTTGTCAAGCTTTGGACTTTGTTTTTAGGAGTGCGGAGTACCAATAGGTCTCTGACACCTAAGGAATTAGGTTACATCTGCCTTTGCAGTTTAGCAGTCATAGGAGTCCTCTCAGAAGTGCAATGCGTGAGGAGGATACGTAGGTGTGAGGATTTGCATGCATTTATGAGGAATGGTGAATAATGAAACTTGCCTCAGGTGATCTCCCCTGCCATTGCTGCAGCCCCCACTGACCAGTTTCCACTCTCTTGTCTTCTTTCCTTGTGCAATCCAATGAACTATTTAAGAGAAGCTGCTGGATATGCTTGGACAATGAGTGATTTAGTCTTTTTCCAAATTTAAGACAATCTGTTCTCTAAGGGCTTGCTTGATAGTTGTATAGAAACTGCAGCTTATGTGTGGCAAAACATGAAAGCTGCAGTTTCTACGGGAATTGCAATTCCTTTCTATGAAAAATGAAGGTATTCTGTATTATTTACTAACTCCTTCTCTTACTGCTTGTACCCTGTCCTGTGGGATCAGGACTCCATCTAGTAAAGCATACAAAAACATGTCAAAGTTTAAACATGAGTACTGTCACCAGGCATGTGCTTAAATATTCGTTGTCCTAACCCCTCAATTTCTCTGAAAGATGGTATTAAAAATATATATATAAGAATGACCATAGATTAAGCTAAATGAAAAGCAGACAGAAAGGCAGGGAAGATAAAACCATGTTGATGAGCTGCACTGTGGGTTTCTTTCTGGTTTGAAAGCCAGTGGAAATACATAAAAGGATAGTTTCTTTATAGAAGTAAATAGCGCCCTGAGTGTATTGCAATACACTTGATCTAATTCGTACAGCGGGACCTGTTGGTATCTGTGAAAGCCTAGTGCAGTGTACGGGAGATGTTCTGTAGTTTCAACTACATTTGCTAATGTACTATTTTTATTTAACTTGTTTTTAACAAAATCTTGTGTAATTGAAAACCCATTCTCTATCCATTGGCATGCACTTCTTCACAGAGTGCGCATAACCTTGAATAAGAGACAAAAAAAATATTATCGAGGAGCAGTTTGTGTTAGAACGGGATCTGAAACAAGAAAAACTTTTAATTAAGTGGTGTATGCACTGATAAGAGCCTCAAGCTGCTGTAACTAAACCCTGTCAGGGCCATAACCTGGAAAAAAAACCGAAGATACCAAGGGGAGTCTGAACAGAAAAAAAAAAAAAATAATAAAAAAATTGAAGCTTTAGGTCAAGACATTTTGTTGCTGTCGTGATTAGAGCAGACTTGTTTCCAAGAAGTCAGGGCAGCTTTCCCTTCTGAAGACAGTTGAGCAGAGGAATTTTTGCCATGGACACTCCCATAACAGTGGCAGCACCTGCCCAAACAAGCAGGTCTTGGCTGCAAAAACCCAGGCATTTAGAAACTCTTGCAGGTGTTTGTACAGCTTAAGTTTTACTTTGCTCAGATTTTCCTTACCACAGTAAATTAATTTAGTTGGAGGGCCTACCAGCGAACTGAGTCATAGCGCTTACACAAAGACATTTGCAAAGACGGGGTGTTTGGTCATTTGTTCCCCAGGTTTTGCATGCGTAATTTATATTTGCTGGAGGAAAGAGGAGACAAGACGCAGCACGCTCCCTTCCCGCAGCAAACCCTTTGCTCATGCAGGCAGGCAGCTTCAGGTGCGCTTGCTCTCTGCGCTTGCCAGCAATGACAAAGCAGCGCTGAAAGTGCTTGGCAACAAATTATTTACTGAAATGATTTGACTTCAATAGACTTTTCCCAGTCTGAAGCTTTTGACTGCCATTTGGATTAGATTGAAATTGAGAGTTGTTGTCACTCATAGCAATACTGCAGTGTCGTTAAGAGGCACTGGAGTCTCTGGACTTGTAGGTCTGCTTTATTAGGTGTTTGTGAGTTTTATGTTTCTTTTGTACCTTGCTACTGCCTTTCTCTTTCAGGGCATTGTACAATTGGTTGGATTTTTTTAATGGTTTTGCTGATGATTCTTTATTACAGGTATTTTATTTGTCTCCAGGATGAGGTCTGGCTCAACACTTCTGACTTTGAGGATTGCCGTGTACAGTCTGCTTTGCTCTTTCACTACATGTGTGTCCCAGCTGTCAACATTTTCTGTCACTTTCAGTCTTGTTATTTCATTGCCCATAACATTTCATTTATCTCCTGGGTTTTTGTTTGGTTGGTTTTGGTCTATTTCCATTCAATGTAGACACCCGTTTAGAAGATGATTGGGAAGGCTTAGTTATACGAAGTCGGAGTCAGGATGAAGCCCCAAGTTTCTGCTGCAAGGTGGTAAAAGATGGCCTTTATGTTGTCCTTAAATCAACTGGGCTTAATGCGAAGCATGCTTGCTCTAGCCGGCCTCCAGGGTTACAAAGGCATTTCTTGCATTTACAGTTGTAAGTGGCCTTCTTCCAATTACTCAGTTTTACAGTTCTGCTAGGGCATGGGGAGGGCTGAACCTCCTCTGCAGCAGTACAGGTGAGGCATACTCGCTTAATTTGCTAGTTTTACCTAGTTTGCCGTGGCATCCCTGTAGCTTATGGCCAGCTCTTGCGTTGCTGCATAGCCTGTGTAAGCACACCAGTTAGCGCTGTTAGCAGAGGCACTGGGTTTTCAATGGACCTCCAAACAGAAATACTTTATTACAGGTATTACATTACTGCTTGCTGAGGGCTCTGTTTCACTTTATGTATGCTTGGAAGACAAGTTACAAAAATTCAAAGCAATGCGTGCCAGCATTTTTAATGCCATAATTTGATCAACTGTGACTGCAATACTCCTTTAGGAGTAAAATACGGCGCTGAGTGGATAGGTTGAATAAGAAGGTGCGTGAGGGAGTGCAAAGCTGTGTACAGTCTTTGGTATGAAGTGTATGTGCTACTTGTACACAGTGCGTCACTGAAAAACTGTGGGTGGCTCTTGGAGTGCAAGTCTGCTCTGCACTTGTGCTTCATTTGTTTCTGCATTGTGAATTCTGTGCGTCCTTGAAGTCAAGCGTGACCCCACAGTCTGGTGGAGAGAATGGCTGAAGTTGCAAGTGGAAGTTGGGAAGAAGCTCATTGTAGTTGCCACTTCAGGAATAAAATAGTCTAAGCAGCTGAACTGTGAGTATGTAGTCTAACTGTACAGGGAGAAAATGTTACGTAAGAGAATCATTTGTTAGGCTTTACTGGAGGATGCTTAATTCTCGGGTGAACAGTAGTGGATGATGATTGCAGATGATTTGCTTGGAGCAGTGGTGGCAGCTTTCTTTGCAGATTCCTCAGGTCTGAGTTTTCTGTGATTACTGACGGATGACTGTTTGCTGAGGTTCAAATGCTTTCTCTGTAAGCAGCACGTAACAGTGTCATAATTATTTTTGGTATGTTCTCAGTAGTAGGTCTGTTCATCATTCAGCAATTGGCCTTCTGTTTGGAAAAGACCCTGTCTCAGTCTGTGACGGGATGACCACATGTTGCATGAAAACACAACGAAGCAAAGCAAAGTTGTGCATCACTGTCCTGTGCTAGCCTGAAAACGGTGTGATGCTGATGGTCTGGAGGGAGCCCAGGTCAGCCCCAGCGATCACACAAGCCTGATCTCACCAGGAGGCTGCTGTGCCCCTGGGGAGAGGGTTCTGGTCCCCACTGTCCTCTCCTGGGTAAAGTCTCTGAGCCTCCTGCTTTGAACAAAGGAAAATATGAGCATTTTACAGCTATCTGATGGATCCTCAGGATTCAGATTTGTTTCCCTTTAAATTTAAGAATCACTGAAACCTGTATTAACCACTTTTCTGCTGTCTGGCTGGTGTGCCAGAGCAAAACCCACCTTCTATCCCAAGAGCTGGTTATGTGGCAGGAGCCCACTTGTGCCTTTTCAGCAGAACAGCTGAGCTTTGCAAGAACTGGATGGAGCTCTGCAGCTGGGCTGGAGCCCGGCCCAACAGTAGGAGCTATTAATGATGCAATTAAAGTCTTTAGTTTAACCCCTTACCAGCAGTTGGTCTGATTAGTATTGGAGCTGTCAGATGTCACTGTCGCACCATTACCCTTCAAAGCAAAACTTGCTGCAGCAGTAATCCCATAGAGCACAGCTTTCATTTGCTGCACCACCACTTGGGGCCATTACTGTTAACTGCTTCATCTACGGCGTAAGAGTTTCTAGTCCAGTCTTACTTTAAATGTAAAAAGAAAATTAAGAATATTTCTATCAATAGTTCTGTAGATACAGATTTCTAACATGAATGTGTACAAGGCAATAATTACTTCTTAATATTATCAAACAAGTATGCTGCGTATCTTTTTTTTTAAATACACAGAATTGTGCCAAATGGTCTAATTGCCTCCAATAGTATTTTTTCCCTTTGGTAGGAACAATCTTTCTTGTCGTCTGTGGGCTTAAAAAATACGATACAATGCATCAGAGCTGATTTGAAATTCAGTTTGGTAATAACGATCTGGTAATAACTGTGATGGCCAGTGATGAAGACTTAAATACATAAGGATCTGGCCCAAAGCATCCATCAAATGTAGGCTTCAATTTCAAAGGTAAAGAGAGAATGGCTAATTTAAGTCTCTTTATCAAAGGCAGTTTTTATAGCAGGGAGGATGTACAAATACAGACTAGCAATTTGTGGGCTAATCCTTTTTTGCATTAATATGGTTAATTTGGTTTCAGTTCTCTTGTTCAAGAAATTAATTTCTCCCTCACTTTCTAGAAGACTTTGAAGTTAGCATCTAACTATCCACCTTTGTCTCTCTTCTCTCACCCCCTCACATTCCTGGAGTGCGTTTATGCAGGTTGAGGGCGAGCAGTTCAGCGCCTAGCTCTAGGGAATGAATTCATATTATCCATCTTCATTTTCAGGTGTTCAGTTTCACATACCTACATAGTAAACAAAACCAGTTTGATTTCAAGTTAAATGTTGATTCTGCTTTTTAAATTGTTATAAAAGTCAGATTTAAAAAAAAACCAAAAAAAACCCAAAAAAACTTCTTGAAGAGGATCCTGAAAGAAACTGCTTCTTCAGAATGAGCTTATTGTAATAACAAATGTTAGCAAAGAGTCAGTTTCCTCTATGCTGACACAAGTTTGTCTGATAGAAAAGGTTTTGAAAAAACTATATATCTGTATTGCTGCTGTTTCTGGTGTCAGAACAGCTGAACTGGGGGTCAGACCCCACCAACCTTCCATGTTTATGTCATGAAATCAGCGTATCTCATGTTGTTATAGCTTTCCAACTGGGGTGTTCTCATGAAATAATGAACATAGGAATCACTAAGGGGGAGCTAAACTGGATTTAAAACATTAAACTGAAAGTGCAAATCAGCATAAAAGGCCTACCGAGCCTAAAACACTGCAAATGGATGGGTGGAAAGCTCGGGCTGCAAGACTTTCTGCTAACGAATACCTGAATTCAGGATGTCAGCATTTTTGAGCTTGCAGCTGTTGATGTTTTTAACCTCTGAAAGAAGAAAAAAGAGGTACAGTTTTACTGTCAGTTGGAAAGCAAGAATCCATTTTGCCCAAATGTTTGAAGTTTTGACATAATTCTTTTTTGCGTGAAGGGATGCAACAGGAGGCTGTTTGAACTTTTTCATGGAAAGATGAGAAAACCCATAAATGTGCATGTGGGCACAGGCTCACAATAAGACTACTTGCCAGGGATGTGGGATAATGTGGGTCAGGTCCTGGCTCAGCTCAGCTCTGTTACATGGTTCTGTTGCCTCTTTTTCCTGTGTTTTACTGGATTCTTTCGCTTTTCTAAAAATTTAAGAGAAATCCGTTTTCTCAGCAGTAGCACTTAAGCTTTTAGAAATTCTGTGGGTGTGAGAAAGTCTTAAATGTGATAGATTTTCTTGAATTAAATAAAGGCTTTAGTCCTGTTCTGAAAGGTTCAATTTCATGGTTAAAAGAAAACACAGAGGAGGTATATGTGCCTCTATACATACAGACTCTTTAAAATTGGAAACTTCCGAGTGCAGATTTTCCCAGAGGCTTATGAAGCCAAGAGGAGGTTGTGAGCTCTGAAGAGCATGGCCTGATAGCAGCACCAGGCAGCCCAAAGGGTGGTGCCAGATTTCTTATGAATTGGTGCTTTTCTTCCACTGCCCAAGGTGCTGTCAAGTTCTGAATTCTGGTTTTGCCCATCACAGCTAAAGTGTCCAACAGAAAGAGTCAGATCTCTTTCATATGTATTTGGGTTTTGGTTTGAGTCTCTGAATGTGAGGTGTAAAGTAAAAGCAATGGGGAGAACTCTTAATTTTACACCAATCTGTGCATTACAGTGACTGTAATGATGGAAGTTTCTGACACAATGCATTGGAGGTTATCAGGTTGCCATAAATTGGGGGGGGGGGGGGGGGGGAAGTGGGTGGAAAGTTTTAAACTAAAATATCCTTTGTTTTCAACTAGATAATTTTTGTAACTTTTTTAATCTGTCTCCTTTTTAACAAAGTAAAAAAAAATCACTGCTTTCACAGAATGATATTAATGCAAAGTATTTTTTTTTTTTCGTGAAATTCAGGGATTTCAGGGCTGGTACCCTATGCATTTGTGGTAATAAAAAAAACCCCTTTGTGGATTTCTTAATAAGTAGTGCGCTCTTCTGATTTACCTACTCCTGGATTTCACTAGGGTTTTTAAGGCTTTAGTAACTCAAAGTCAACTGTAGTTTGTGTTTTCTGCTACAGATCTTCTGAATAATTCATTAGTAACTTACTGTTTGGCACAACATAAAGTGAAAACAATAGAGTTTTTAAATGTTAGCTAGCACGATAAATGATGATGTGAAAGGGAGTATACTTGCAAAAATTCATCAGTGTTACAGTAACAACCCATTTCAGAAGAATCCCTGAATCTTGAGTGTATTGATTGATTCAGCTTCTGTTCATTTGCAGTATAGATCATCTGAAATTTCATGTGCCGGAGGCACGGATATAGGCATGTAGATGCACAAATACATTATCAATACAAATAAAACATACAGTGGACCGGTGCTCTTAGCCTATGTTTCCATGATACGTCTGTTTGAAAGGCTTTATAGCACAGCTGTAGAGGTTTCCTGGAGGCATTGGTCTTAGCCTGGGCTTTACTTTCTCCTTCCTTGCCAGTTTTCAAAAAGAAAATACATCTTTTGTTGTTCCTGAAATTATTGAAGAGAAATTGAGACAATGGAAAATAAGCTTAATAAAAACGTAGTACAGTTTTGTGTACATGAAAATGAAAAATTGGTAGGAACTGAAAAGCGTTTCACAGAGGGAAATGGAGAACATCACTGACCATGGTGCATGGGTATCCTGAATTAGAAAAGCACGTAAAACCAGATCAGGACTGTCAATATTCAGAAAGAAGTTTGGCATACTCTGTCGAGGCTTTTTTGTGAAGCTGCTTGTGATTATTTTCATCTTACCAGTGATGCTGAGAGTACTTCACTTCAAGACCACTCTAAATTCCTGGCCCTGCAGTTACAGGAAAGCATAATGCAGGGTGGTAGTGGGGATACATTGTTCACAGAGGTGCTGTCTTCCTAATTGTTTGAGGGTATTGCTTCAGGTGGTGACTGAGGCTGAGGTACCCGCACGCTGCCATAGCCATCCTCGCCAGAGAGCCAGCAGCTGGCCAAGGAGTCTGTACTTGGCTGACCAGACTGTTCCTACCCTGAAGTACACTGTAACAAACTGTTGTTTGTTTGTTTATGCATTTATTTTCTCCCTTTCTTGTGGTGTTTTCCCACAGGCCAGACCCTCTCCCTGGGGGAAGTGGCAACTTGTCCCCGGTCCCCGTGTCAGCTCCTGCACGAGAAGGGCCTCATGCTTTGGGCAGCATCCAGTTGGGCTTTGCCTCACGCCTCCCTCCCTGTGTCACCTCCTGAGCCCTCTCCGGCCTCACACTTAACCATTCTTGATGTGGTTTGTTTGGGTTTTTTCATGCCTCTGAAACATTATGGGTCTTCCTAGTGCCACAAAACACCTTCGCTGTCTTTAAGTCCTCTCTGGAAACCCACATCTTTGGCTGTGTTCTGCATCCTTGTTTCTCCTCATGAAAGTTCTTTTTGATTTACCTGTTGTCCTGGTTCTGGCAGGGATGAGGTTAATTTCCCCAAGGAGCCGGCAGGGAGCAGGTGTTCCATCCCACATGACCCATGCCCAGGCTATAAGAGGCGCTAGCCGGGGAGGGGAGAGGAGTTGCCACTCTGTGGTAGGCTGCCGCAGTCCGGGTCCTGTCAGTGCGTGGCGGTACTGTAATCATGTCTTTTTCGGTGTTACTGTTTTTTTTTCTTTTCCCTTTTGCTGTTCTGTTAAATTGCACTATCTCAACCCATGAGTTTTGCCTTTTTCTGCCGTTTTTTCCCACGGCTGTGGGAGTGGAGCGAGGGGCCGCGTGGTTCTTTGTTGCTGGCTGAGGCCAAACCATGACGGTCCTTTTTGGCACCCAACGTGGGGCTCGAAGGGCTGAGATAATGACGGATCTGACCAGAGCTTGTTGAAACAAATTTCTTAGATGCATCTCTCATATTAGTTAGATAGTCGCTGGTTACAATGTTGCTTTGTTTGTTTGCATGGCTGTATTATGTCAATTCTTACATGCTCCATGTACTCCCTGTGATGGTGTTTGTTATCTCGGGGAGAGGGATCAGGGCTATCGTTTTGATGTCCTGTGCAATATCAGCTTATGATATAACATCACTATTCAGGTGGCTTTGTTGGGGTGTCTATGCAGTATTGCTGTCCTGTTCATACCTTGGTCACCGTCTCTTACCCAATCTATGGGAGAAACAGGGGGAGATACTTTCCCCAGCTCTTTTGCCTCCCTCTTCTCCTTTGGGCCAGGTATGACACCTTTAGAGAATTTCGAATATCTGTGGGATGCTCAAACTAGCATGTTCCTATTGCTGTGTTTCTTGAATGTTTTTCAGGTCTTGTTTAGGGTTAAAAGACTGTTTAAGACTATCACCCAGAGATCTGGCCCAAGGCTGTGGATAGTCGGGGTGGCATGGCCTGTGGGAGAATATGGGCAGGTATCTAGAGAACTTCTTGCCTCCAATGGTTTTTTAGGACTTCACCCTCGAACAACTACAGGACCCTGATAAAGTGATAGAATATTTGAAAGGAAAATGCTGTGGCTATTCCAGAGAGGCGCAACTTACGGCACTGTGCTGGGCCCTGGCCTGTATCTACCAAACACTGCTCAGTACTATGCAGGACCCTCAGCAGAAAAAGTGGGAAAACAGACCAGCAGACACTGCGGCTACTCCAACCCCGGTGGCAGGCACTGTGGCTACTCAAACCCTGGTGACAGGCAGTGCAGCCACTCAAACCCCAGTGGCAGGCACTGCAGCTGAACCAGACAATCAACCCGTGCCAGTATCCGTTGCTCCTATACAGAAGAAGAAATACACCAAGAAATCAGTTCGCTTAGTGAGGGATGATGACGAACCAGGGCCATCACGAGAACAGGAGGAAGAGGCAGAACCAGAGATAATCACCCGATCCCTGTCCCTGAGTGAGCTGCGAGATACGCGAAACTATTTCAGTAGGCATCCAGGTGAGCACATTGTCACCTGGCTGCTCCGATGCTGGGATAACGGGGCCAGTAGGTTGGAATTAGAGGGTAGGGAAGCCAGGCAACTGGGATCCCTGTCTAGGGAAGTGAGCATTGACAAGGCGATTGGGAAAAAGATACAAGCCCTCAGCCTCTGGAGGCAACTCTTGTCGGGTGTGAGGGAAAGGTATCCCTTCAGTGAAGATGTTGTATGTCATCCAAATAAGCGGACCACCATGGAAAAAGGTATCCAGTACCTGAGGGAATTAGCTGTACGGGAGATTATTTACTACAACCCAGATAGTGCGCAGAGGTAAGCCCATCTGGGCTGCTGAACTGTGGCAAGATATTGCTGCCCGGATAGAGAATCTGGTTGTGAAAGTATGTCATGTAGATGCCCACATACCCAAGAATCAGGCCACTGAGGAACGTTAATAAAAGTCGACATTGACCAACCTGAGGAGTTTTAGGCAAACATAGCAGGTCTCATTCATTCTGTTTAAAGCAGCAAGAGCTCTAGTATAGATGCAGTTATGCCAGCACAAGAGCGCTTTGCTATTTTACCATTGGGTAATGGGTGTAAAATACATCAATCGAAGACCTGCTGTGTCCCAGTCACATATATATGCCTTTATATTAATATGTTTTTAGCACAGAGACAACTACCGTAGTTCTAGGCTTGCTTCATCTTTTTTGGAAAATTGATCAGAAGGTGTTTGATTTCCTTGCTGCAGAATGCTGCGTTCCCATATCGACTTTCCTTTCTCTGAAGCCTGTTGCTGTTGTTTTTTTGTCTTTGTGCCGTAATTTCACTGGATTCAGCCTCTGTTTATTACAAGTGGATTTATGAGTTAGCACTGCCTCGCTTTTCATTGTTACAGGGCTTTACAAAAGCTGCAATTTCTTTGTAATTGCTAATGAATTATATTTTTTAAAATCATTGTGGAATGTTTTTCAGCCTCTGTGGCTTCCAGCCTTAGTGTTGAATGCAATGTATTTGAGATGGACAAAAAAACTCTTCTGTTTTTGTTGTTGGCAGAGGGGAGAATGTCAAACGCTTCCCCCCATGACGCGTTACGTTCGATAGATTCCAGCATTTGCGTCAAGCTGAGAGGCATGATTTTTCTTCCCTACCTAACACTAAAAGCAGACATGTGAGTGCCATAGCAGTGTGTTTTCTCTGAAGCTGCATTTCCTCAGTAGTTAAGCTGAGTGTTTACCTATGTCTGCACTGCTGTACGAGGCATTGAGATGCTTGGACTGTTATTTCATGCATAAAAGTATTTATTGTTTGAAATCCCATTTTTAAGCATTCCTCCTGCATAGCTCATTTCCTTGATCCAGAGTTTTGCTGCTGCTGTTGGATGTTATCATTTAGCATTTATCAGCTCTGGCTCTAACGTGCAAGAGTAATGGAGGAGAAAGCCTGCACTTTTCTCTAAAACAGCTACGGGGATGGTCCAGAGGTTGTGGTTTGAGACTCAAAATAGGCCTTTTACTAATCTGTATCACTGGAAACTCACTAAGCTGGTTAATTCCCTCAAACATTTGCTGAGGTGGTTGCCACAGGGATAGGTCTTTTTTTTTATTTCTTTATTCTGACCTGTGACCCATAGCTAGTGACTTGTAGGTGATTACCATTACACACCTGTGTACCTGTGCTGTCTCTGCACAGGGGCTTCCCTTCACCTTCTCCAGAACCTCTGCAGAGGCTGAAATGTGGTGTGTGGTGGAGGACTCTGGGCAGCATGATTGCTTTCAAAGTAAAACAAACTCTTAGAGACCTTCCGTGCTCCGGCTATCTGTCAGATGTAGTTTTGTTTAATCATTTCAGAAGCTAGACTAGAACATGCAGTGTGTGTTTGGGCAAACAGGGAAGATGTTTGGGGGAAGAGACTGCCAGAATTTTCTCACAGAGGTTTTCTGCTGTAGGTGCCTTATTTAGACCTGCTGAAATGGTTTCATAAAATTATTAATAAATTTATGAGCATTTTAGCCATCTCCTTCTCTACTGGTTATGTCACTGAATTTTCCCAGCGCTCATCTGGGTCTCACTTTGCGCAGTTGCTGTCTGCACAGTGAGATTAATCCTGTCTTGGGAGCTGCAGGGGAGTGTTTAAATTTATAATTCAAGTGGATACAGCTCCTGTGGCAGAAACTGTGAAGAGGTTCATGAATTTCTAATTAGAAGGGATTCATTCAATGAATGTAATTTCCTAAACTAAGTTGTGGTGTGCAGCATAGATGAAGCTTAATGTTTAGGTAATTAAAATAGGCGCATTCCCCCTGGAATGTGTGAGCCTTACCCTGGGTAACCAGGTTTCCTTTTGGATGCTCTTCTCTACTATGTTTGTGTATTGCAGGAGCAGAACAGCAACGCCTTCAAGGTGGAGATGTCCCTTATCTGTTACATTACATAGAGAACAACTGAACTGAAGTTATCACAGGAGGAAAAGTCCCTCATGAATTCAGACCCTGCCATTCCAGTCAGGAAATGGGTTTCCAGCTTCTTCCCTGTGTATTTTGTGCTTTGTGCTTCCTTCCTGTATGCATTTTTCAGGCTTAGCTCATAAATGATTGTAAAACTGTCTTCAAGATTTTTTTCAAGGAAGGTAGTATATAAAACCAAAATCACAATATTTAGAAGCCTACAATAATTTGAAAAGAAAACGTATCCAAACGATCACATAAATCACACAGTCTACAAAGTAAGCGGAAAAGCTACCTGTGAAGAAACTATTCTTGAGCCCTGAGGCAAACAACTTAAGGCTTGAAGCATAAGCCACAAAACCTTCTTGTTAAGCTTACAACTCATGTTTTCTATCAAAATGAGACTAAAAAGCACTTCTCTGATTCGCACTTCTGCACCAGAGCTCCTGAGCCGTATCTGTTTGGCTCCGCAGTCGCTTTTTGCAGCGTCCGCAGTGCAGAAAGGTTGGTGACACCAGGCAGTACCTGGGCAGCACAACACCTGCGGACCTTCCCTTCCTCGAGCTGCTGGGTCACAGCTTCAGCCAGGGTCTCGGGGCATTGTCCTGCGGCTGTCCTCTTGATTGCATAGGCTTTGGGTGAAGGAGGAGAAAAGAAGGAAATAGGACTGCGAAGAATATGGCTTTCAAGCTGGGAGAACAAAATGTTTCTGCAAGCTGAGATTGTTGTAAATCAGCAATAGGTGGCTAGGTGGAGGAATCCCTAGTTTAAATTCAGTGGGCTTCACTCTACAGGTTATTAGCATTACTAATTTTTAACAGCTCCCCCTGGCTTTATTAACAATATTTGAGATTCTGTGACCTGCTAACCTTGGACTTCAAGGAGAGCTGGACAAGCTGGTGCTAAGCCATTGTTTGCTCTCCCTCCTATGTGTTCCTTGGGGGTTGGATACAATTTATGAATTTCTCCATTTCTCCAGAATCCTCAGATCTTAGTTGTTGTGATTTAACAGTGTATTGGACATGTGTAATATGCACTGAGTGTCTGGGTACAGGACGGGTGACTTCGGCAGGGCCCCTTAAATATGGATACCGTGCAAGTAAATCAGACACTTTTGGGAAACACTGGATTTAATCACATAGCTTAAGGAGTCTGCACTTCATGGGGTACTTTCTCAGATCATTGGGTTTCTTGCACCAGTACTTCATAGTGTGTAGATGGAGTGAATGTCTGGTACATCTCAGACAAGCTTTATGGGCATGTGTGGGGGGCAGTTATCTGGGGCAGCAGACTGCTAGGACAGAAAATACCTATTGCTCTGACACTTGCTTGGTCTAGACCTGAGTCCTGGAAATGCCTCCAGGCACCCCTTCCCTTCAGGGAAGGGCTGTCTGTTGCTGCAGCCACTGTTTCTATAAACCCAAGCTGTCCTCTGTTTCATTTTTAAGGTCTGGTTCAGAAGGGTGAAAGATGTACTTTCATGAAACTAATCTTGGAAAATATTTTTTGAAAAGATGTTATAGCATGCTTGAGAGCATGCCAATGGTGCAACATTTGCTCAACCTTCTAGAATTAGCCATTGGTATAAAAAAGGCCCTGATCCTGCTGCATTAAAGTCAACACAACCTGTGGGTTTTAATGTGAGGTTTAACGTGAGGTTTAATGGATTTTTAACCTAAATAAATAGAATTGCTCAAGGCTGATAAAAGTTCTGTGATGTAGATCTGTGCCAGAAGTTCAGTGGAGAGTAGTATTTTCCTAAGTATTTTCCTTTGGTTTCTTGTCTAAACAACAATAGGAAAAATATTCTGCTGGAAAGGCAGGCGTGAATATTAATCACAACATTATGGGACTATCAGGTGTTTTGCATTCCAGCATTGGAAAGTAGAGCTTTAGAGGAGGGAGAGAAGAGTTGGCCTTGCTTCTGTCCTCCACAGTCATCTTGATCCTACAAAACTGTTCCTGTTCTAACAGGGTGGGCTTGACAGTAAATGAGAAAAAAAGAAAGCAAATACAGTCAGCTTTTTTAGGGTTTTGTTACACGTGATACCGCTGACTATTCAGCTGAATAGTTTTAGGCTGAAAATGGTAACTTCCCACCTAACTGCAATCTCAGTCTACAACTTCACAAGCAACTGCTTAAGCAAAAGACTTCTATAAAGCGTTGGGAACCCAGATAGTATCTTATAAATGATAGTTTACAAAAGCTGGCGTGTTTTTAAAAAAACAAACAAATAAAAAAAAACATTTGCAGCAAGCAGTGTTTTAAGGCAGCAGATAAATCTTCAGGAAGTTGGGATCTAAAGGCATGTTGGGGACACAATGGATTCTCCTGATTGGCAAACTGAATCTTTAAGATGGGATAGCTGATAAAATGCTTTTTTTTTTCATCTGTGAAGCAGTGTGTGGACAAATGAGGCACTCATGAATGGGAAACCATGGTTTGGACCATGGGGCTTGTCTTTCCCTCCCTCCTTGCGGACTGCTAGGTGGGGGTGGGAGAGTGCCAGACGAGGATTTGCAGCGATATGCCTGCGGTCTTTTCCAGATGCAAAACTTAACTCGGATTCCATTTTGACAGAGCTAATGGAGAAATAGAGGGATGCCTGGTGCCAAATAGCTAATTTCACTTTCCTGATCTGTGAACATCTGCGGAATTTCCCTGGGCTCAGTCCAGCTTCTGCTTGACTAGAGGAGTCCTGTTGGATCTGTCAGTAAGCGAACGTGGTGGCCTTTTCATGCAGACTTCCACTCAAGGACTTCATTTCCCTTTTCATGCTATAATATCAGCAAAGCGGATACGCAGATCATGCATGGTCAGGCAAAATCCCCTAGTTGGGCAATGATCCTCTGTTAGTCCTGGTTACTAGCAAGCACATGGCTATGAGCTGTCCTGTGCCCTCCTGGCTGCCGTGACCAGCAGTGCAAGCTAACGCAGTCGTGTGACAGTAGAGCAGGCTCCTCTCTACTCTAGGTCTTGCAGACTTTCTGGGCGGGCTAACCCAACACTGTTTCGTGGCAGTCAGTGGTAATTTCCTGTTTAGTATTAAAAGGCTGCATTTCCAGAAAATTGTGTCTGGTTTTCTTTTTTTTGTATTAAATCTTAAGAACGTTTTGTCACCCTTTCTGTAAACAAAGGGCATAGGAAGTACAATTTCACAGAGATAAGAGACTTACATGTAGGCTGAGGAATGCATGAACAAAAAGACCTCCAGTATTGAGAAATAAATCCACGTCCTTTTTAAATTTTTTTTGGAGTGTGTATCCTACTGTGGTTGCTTACTCAGCTACAACAGCCTTTCGGTTACAGCAAAAACTTCGCTAGGGGTAGGACTGGCTGAGAACAAAATAGCCGTAAGTTGGTTCCCCCATCACACGCAGATCAACCAACAAAGTGTAGTTCTCAGTACTGACAACTGTAATTTCTTCCTCCATTCTAATTGGAGTTTTCCCACTGACTTCAGCTAGACTCGTTGTTAATAGTATGTGCCTTTTAGGCAGCTGGCTTGTAATCTTAAATTAGATACCACCAGTGGGACTTGCTTCATCTAACTTGAGGCAGCTGAAACCCGTTGGGCAAGTTGTTCTGTGAGAGTTGCTGTCTCACTCCATCGACTGCAAAGGGAGCCTGGATGTGTACTCGGCACTGGTAAGGCCCCACCTCGAGCACTGTGTTCAGTTTTGGGCCCCTCACTACAGGAAAGACATTGAGGTGCTCATTTGTGTCCAGAGAAGGGCAATGAAGCTGGTGAGGTGTCTGGAGAACAAGTCTTATAAGGAGCAGCTGAGGGAACTGGGGTTGTTCAGTCTGGAGAAACGGAGGCTAAGGTGAGACCTTATCGCTCACTACAACTACCTGAAGGGAGGTTGTAGCGAGGTGGGGGTCGTCCTCTTCTCGCTAGTAACAAGTGACAGGACAAGAGGAAATGGCCTCAAGTTACACCAGGGGAGGTTTAGGATGGATATTAGGAAAAAGTTCTTCACAGAAAGGGTTGTTAAGCATTGGAACAGGCTGCCCAGGGAGGTGGTAGAGTTGCCATCCTTGGAGGTATTTAAAAGATGGGTGGACATGGTGCTTAGGGACATGGTTTGGTGTTTTTGGCAGTGTTACATTGATGGTTGGACTTGATGGTCTTCAAGGTCCCTTCCAGCCTAGACAATTCTATGATTCTGTGACCGAGTCCTGGAGTAGACGGTTATATCCTAGATGTTTGAAGGAAGGTGATTTGAACTCTGTCCTGTTGACAAATTTCTGTGTGAGAAACTGGCCTTGCTGAAATGTGTCAGAACCCTCTCAGTATTTTTAGCTCAGAGAATGCTCTTTTAATGCCAGATTTTTCCCTGTGTATTCTTCCTGAAGGTAGATTTTGGGAAATCACACTTGAACTTATCTAACAAATAGTGTGACGATCTAGTGAAAATAGTACATTCCTCTTTCTGTTTTGTTTTTAATCACTTCTGTCTGGCAATTTTACCTTCTTCTATATTCTCCAGTGCTAAGGATGGAATTAGATGTTTTACTGGAGTATTTCAGAATTCATACCGAAAGTGATTCCTTCTGGAGAGGTTAGTGTTTCACGTTTGAATAGTTTGAGGTAGTCCTAGGTTCTGTCACCCTGTTTCTTCTGTCACCCTGTTTCTTCTTCCGTTTTTTTCCCCTTCAGATTTCTTCTTTCTAGTGTTTGGATATTTCATTAACCTGACATTTGTTCTGTTTTAGGAGAAACCTGATGCCAGTGCCACATCTCTACAGATGCGATCCCAGATTGAGGTAAGGACTTTGCTTTTGATTATCTGTGCTTGTTTGTTTGTTCTTTAATTTGATATTCTGCATAAATTGGGCAAAGGCTGCTGTTGTATCTATCTGCTCTCACTGCTATGTCTTCTCTTGCAGGAGTCACTTGGTCTCAGCAGCACTGCATCAACACCCGACACTGAAAGAAAGTAAGTGAAGGCCCATGAGGTGAAAAAGGAATTTGGTACATTTTCTTTTTCCTTGGAGTAAATAATTTTAGATTGCATTGGTGTTTCAAGATTTCAGATCCAGCCCCTATTAATGAAACTTGTTTTGGAACCTGCTCCTTCCCTTGTTCTCTTTTGGCCTTTTATTATTTTGTTTTTTAGATCAAGGGAGTGTTATCTTTTCTCCCCTCTGTGAGCACTTGGGGTGTGCATAGTTCAAGATGACTCGTTGTCGTTTTTGAGGAACTTCACTGAATCCATGTTGTCTGCAAATTAAACCTGCTTAAAAAATAACTTTCTGTGACTAGACCTAAACGCAGCCAAAAAGAGATAGGCAAGGGGAAGGGAGAGTTACAAACTTAAATCACTTTCCTTTTCCTGTGCACTCCTGGGTTTGTAACTGTGCTTTTGAAGAAAGTGCCAAGGGAATGAAGCATTTAAAACCCAAGTTAAAAGGAGCTTTAATTTTAGCAGTCCTTAATAAAAACCTCTCTGTGAGGACTGAGAGGGTTTCTGTTTACTGTCACCTCCTGCTGCAATGTGTGTGCTTGTTTTCTGCGCCTCCTTCCTTTGATCCCGAGATCTTGGATCTGTACTGCTAAGGGTAACATGCAGCAGTGCATGAAGACAACTGATGCTGTATTTCCAATTGCCTGCCCTTCATGGGGTAGTGCCAGCTGTACTGATTTAGAAGGAGTATGTGGAATCCAGTTGTGATGTGACGTGCTTTCATAAGGTTTTACTGACCAAATTTGAATATCTTTTAGTGATTCAACACTGGACAGTAATAGGAAGGTTGTAAGAAATAGTTGCCCTTGCTGTTGCCAGTTCAGTAGAAGGAATATCAGTCCCAGAGGCAGCGGTGGTGGATGTGGGGTACGGGACTTGCCTGAGTGCTGGCCACGCAGAAGTCAGTGGTACAGTAGGGAACAGCTGCTTTGGAGTTTCTGTGGGTTCGTCTGAAAGTTGTTTCATGCTTAAAGATCTTGGAAAGTAGTGAATTATCTTTTAGAGGTGCCTTTTCTCTTCGTCACTTGGAGAGAAAGCAGG